>NW_027072056.1:6312500-6912500 GCF_038088225.1 Cyrtonyx montezumae | reverse complement strand
AATTTTTTTATTTCCTTTTTTCCCCCTAAATTTCCAAAAAGTAATTCACTTGTATAAAGACTTCCTTTTGGACATTTCCTTCTCTTCCATTCCCCCTATGCTCTTTCCTTTACAAATGCATGTGTGGGTCACAGATGCCCACTGACAGATTCCGATAATGCTGTGCTGGAATTGAATAGTATGCTGTGTGCTGTTTCTGCTGATTGCAGTTTGCAGCTACAGTTTCATTTCAGATTCATGCCATCACTCTTGTTAGGTTACAGAGGGTTTTTTGTCAATTCATTGTGTTGCTGTCTCCTTTATAATGCTTGTCTTAATAAAGAATATTGCTTGTTGAGTTCATCTAATTTATTGGGGGGTGGTGTTAGCTGGCATACAAAACACCACAAGTTAGCATATGTTTGTAATTTCTTCTTTTAGTGTTCTTCCCACATAGCAATTTAGATTCTTCCTAAAAACCTCTAGAAAATGATGACAGAACAGCTCATAATTTTATTTTTTATTATTATTATTTTTTTTTGTGGTGCTAAAAGCTAATCGGGTGCAGCTCTGTCTTATTTTTCATTTGTTATTTTAGAATTTCTTTTATCCTACTAACAGTTACCTAACTTTGGAAACAGATTTGAATGACACTTTTTAAGAAGAGTGAATAGTTGTACTTCATTAACATAGAGACTTTGGTGAAAAAGGTGTTATCCCTCACTCCTTCCTCCACCTGACTCACTGAACTCCTTCATAGCATTTCATTTTTGAATTGGCGGTGTGCTGGCTGACTATGCAAGTCAAAAGGTATTTGTTTTTGCTCCCTTACAAAACTGTGTAGACATATATGCATTTGAAAAACAAGGAGTAAAAATATTTCAGAACACCAGCTATGAATAAGGTCAAATTCTGACTCATTTTCTAATGTTGAAAAGTCTTTACTCTTTGGATTTCAGTCGGACTTCTTCCTTGAATAAGCATTACTCATTGTGATTAAAAGCTCGATTTTCCTGCCCTGTGTTATGTAATTAAATTATGCAAATAATTCAGCTATCCAAGATAATTCAGATTCTGAATGAAATAGTCAGTGGTACACTTCACAACTTCAGTATCTTCAGAGCACGTATCTTATTTGTTGAAGAAATAAATGGAACAATTTGAAATAATGAATGCATTTCAAGACTCTAACAATTTCTTTGTGAACAGTAATGAACAACTGGTTCTGAATAAGTTATTTGCCCATTTTCAGAGTGACTGTTCATCTCTCTTGCAGTCATGTTCCATCTTTCTAGCTTATGGGCTTTGTTGCAAAGCGAGGTTATCAGCAATCTGCTGCAGAGTCCTTCCCACTCAGGAAATCAAAGACTTACACTTCTCTGGTTTGTTTCCATTGACAGATGATGATTCAAACTTCCTTCATTTCCAAGCAGGAAAGGTTAGTTAAATACTTGTCTGTAGCTCTTTGCAACATTTATAAGAACTGTTTACATAATTCTGGAGGATCTGCCTTCTTTGTGCAGTGACAGTGAGGAGTGCCTGCTGAGAACTGCTGTCCACTCCATTAATTGTCTGCGTGCAGCATCCTACTAATGAGCCACGGCTTTAGGAGAAATATAACTCCATTGAAACATTTCTCTTGCAATATTTTCCATGAACAACTGATTATAAGATATATCAGATCAGTAAACTGAATGATGCACTTCATTTTGTCCATCTCAAGTTAGTTAGGGTTGGGAAATGGAAAGCATAAAGTTACAACTCCCAGCCCACTTCTTAACGGTACTTTGAGAAAAGTAGTGTGGACAGAGGAGTTCTGAAATGATTCAAAAATTGCATGCAAGTTAATAGAAAGATTCCTATAGACTAGAATTTAGATCAGGCTCGTCAATATGAATCAGGGATTTATGGGTGCCCAAGCAGCAGTGTACAGGAATTTAGTGCTACTTGTAGATTGTCTTCAGATCCCCAGGTTAATTAACTGCACAGAGCACTGTCTTGAATAATGCTGCAGAGAAGGAGAGAAATAAGTTTCTCTGAACTTCAAAAGGGAAAAATACGATCTGTTGAATTAAGCAACCATCCCAGGGAAACTCATCTCACATATAAAATATATCAATTAAAATTTCAAGTATTGCATAGTGCTTCTTGCAGTTCCTCCCCTCTCAGCTGCCCTTTATCAGATCCGCAGTCCCTGGGGTGCCAGCAGCCCTACTGATGGGCTGAGACTGAGATGGAACTGGCTGGAACCTTCTGGATGAGCCCTGCCCTCCCCCCAGAAAGACCTCATGGCCCCCGCTGCTAACCAACCCAATGCAAGCGGGGGATATGAGAAGCAATAGTGAGTACTAGCGTGATGGTTTTTTACTGTGCATTTAAAGGTTACCTTGCTGCTTTGCAAGGTACTGCTTGGGCTTGTAGGACTTAATCTCAAACCAATGTTGTCTTCCTTTCCCAGGAGAAGGAGGGGCTCATTTTGTAATGGCATTAAGAATTCATTCCCTTAAATGAGAGATGTCACCTTGCCATTTTAACTTGGTTCATTAAAATAGTGGCTCATTAGTTATTCCCTTTTGTGGTGTAGGATTTGCACATTAAAGGCATACATGTTTCAAGTCTCACTGCATTCAAGGATAGATTTCTGGCCATCCTATTTGAAAGGAAAAAGTGTGGGTTTTGAAAGAAAAATATATGGTGGAAGTCCTAGTCAAAGATCAATAGAATGGCTCAGGTTGGAAGGGCTCCCTTGAGCCTTCACTTTTCCAAGCTGAACAAGCCCAACTCCCTCAACCTTTATTCACAGGAGAGGTACTGCAGCCCTGTGATCATCCTCATGCCTTTCCTCTGGAGCCACTACAACAGCTCTGCCTCCTCCTCTGGGGGCCCCAGGCCTGGACAGTGTGTTTGAGATGGGGCCTTGTGAGGGCAGAGCAGAGGTGGACAGTCCCCTCCTTCTCCCTGCTGGTCACTACTTTGTTGTTGCAGCCCAGGATGATGTTGGTTTTCCAGGCTGAAAGAGCACACTGCTTGTATACATCCAACTTTTTGTAGATCAGGACTGCAAAGTCCTTCTCCACAGGGAAGCTCTCAATGAATTCTACTCAAAATCATCTGCTCTTCCTTCACTGCATGAGTCTCTTCAATCTTTTCACACCCCTCATTGAGAAAGCCAAGCTATAGAAGTGAAGGACCTACTGAGATAGTGTTCAGCTTTTTTGAGACCTGTTTGGTTTATAGTTCCTTATGTGTCTTATGAAGTTTTTCTTTCCTTAGTCTTACTATAAAAATGATTGTGGCTGAGCTGAGAAAATACTGCACATTCTAGGCAGAGAGGAGTTGTGCCATTGGCTGAGTGAGAGCATAACTCCAGGGGATTTGTGACTGCTTTGCATCAGCCTGGTCAGAGAAGGGCATCTCCAGCCCTGTTCCAAACACTAGCCTGTTCCCTGTGAGTAGATGGACAGATTCTCCCATTCTCAGATGACACATTTTCAGGCAATAGCCCTGTGGTATAATTCAGAATGCAGAGGGCTTATTTTACCATGATGAGATGCTTCAACTACAGGAGAGTAGGATGCTCAGGGACAAGACCTTTGTCCAGTGTAGTATAACTCCGTTATGTGAAGCAGAAAAGGGCAATGCTGTGCAGCTTCCTTGCTTCCCCTTGTCCTCACCTTTGGGTAGACACAGCTCTGTAGGATCTCAGTTAAGTTCACCGACACACTAGAAGGACCAGAACTCCCAGAGGTCTCAGGGTTTTGAGTTAGATTGGTTCTTGAACGTTGCTAGGTGAACATAAGATTCAACTCTGGGGGAAAAAAAAAATCTCAACTAAGGATATTGGTAAGAAAAAGAATATGAAAATAGTAAATTTGAAGAACTAAAGGGAGCAGACTGGGAAAAGATATTTATATAACATTTATAGGCTCATTCCCAACCCTGGCAGATGAACTGCTTCCGTCTTAGAATTTGAGGGCAGAGTTGGTTCATTTAGCAGTAAATGCTAGGGCTGGATGGAAGGAATGTCACCCTTAACTAAAGCTGAAGTCTAATCCTTTGGTTTCGCTAGTGACTCAGATTGCAATAGTACAGGATGTAGAACTTCGTTTTTTTCCCCTCTCCTTTCTTACTGTATTACAAGTAACTTGTAAAATAAGTGTAGCAAAAAGATGATCCTGCTAAAAATGCAGTTAAATATATCCATATTGCATCTCTTGTCTTGCCCGTGATTCTCTTTTCTCTTTGTCTTCTCAGGCTCTGCTCATGATTATCATTTGTGCTTTCAAGATGCTTGCCCTGTAAGTCATTTTATAAAATCCTGAACAAGGAAATCTTTGCCATGCAATAAAGTTCCATACAAATATAGCTAATGTCAATAAAGTTAAAAAGATATGTCAGCAAAGATCCAAACAGTCAATTTATTACAGTTAAACATCCTGCCTAGACATCTTATTTATTACACTCAAAGCTTACTTATACTCAAAGCTTGTTATATAAAGCAGTTCCTCTTCCCTTGATATCTTTTTATTATTATTATTATTCCACGGTTTGCAAATTACTGTCTTTTTCTTTTTATCTCATATGAAATACTGATATCATCTGTGCATGTTGACTAAAACCCTTTTCTTTCTTTTAGAAAAATATCTTTAGATGGTCACTTGAAATTATGTATTAAAAAAGTCTGTGAATTCAGTCCTTTTAGCCAAAAGAAGCAGTAGCACAATTAATTTAAAGAAATGAAAGATATTACCGAACACTGTGTCTTGTTAACAGAATGCCCCAAATGATTTAGAAACATGGTTTACATTTTTCCCTTATTATCTTACATTTCATTATACCCTCTTCTCCACTGTAAATATACACAGGAGGAAATGTACATAGCTCTTTGTATCGCTTTTCAGAATATAGCTGTTTGGGGATAGAGGAAATGTACCAGCTATTCTGTCAGAAAAAGAAAGAAACCTAGCCTGTTAAATACTGAGATACAAACCCAGCAATTCATTCATGTATTTGTGATAAAAAGTCTGCTTTTGCCATATGAAGCAGACAAATCAGCCCTCTTTAAGGCTCCCCAAAACAGCTTTTATGCTTCTTTCCAACTGTATACTTTATAGCTTCTAAATCGACCCTCGGTGTTATGAGAATGCTAGGGTGGAGACCTCTGATAAGTGACACTTTAAATCAATCCTCTGTAGATGCTTACATTTGTTAGGGAAAACTTGGGGCAGTTCTGCAGCTTCTCTCTGATGGAGTCCACATATGTGAGTGAGTTCCAGAACACTTTATCTGGCACAAGAGAACAGTAAAGGCTTCCCTTGTCCAGACCTGCTCCAGAGATGCTAAATTCCTCTGTGATAATGAGGTGTCCAGAATAGTAACAAGAGGCTAGAAATGTACTATGGGTTTAACTGTGCTGGTGTTTCTCTGCTGACATTACTGGGGACAAGTACAAATTCACACCAGTGTACCTGGATGAACTTGGGCCAAAGTGAATGATGAAACCTTATCAGGTGCTGGATCTCATGGGCTGTGTGTGAAAGGTATAGGGTTACTGTATGTCTAGCACAGCTGTGACAGGCAGAGAGGAGATTGTGTGTCAAGTAGGTGAAGGTATTTATTTTCACAATACTGTAGTTTCTGCTTAGTTTTTTCCTGGGCTTTAATGGTAGTGGTAAGAAATAGTGCTCACTGCTCCACTATCATATTTTGCATACAAAATCCATACAAAACAACACTCCTTTCTATGTGCAGTTAATATGGATTCAAAGAAGTAATGTGGAGTTCAAAGAATTATCTGCCTGGCAGTGTAAGTGGAGAAATACTTCCCATTCAAGTCTGATAAGTAGAGAATGGAACTGTGGAAATTCACTGAACTGTGTCATTTTAAGTTCTGCAGATGTTCTCCCCATGGCATTTCTTTCTCCCATCTCCGGTATACGCACAGTATGAAAATGTTTTGACCAACACTGCAGACTCAGGAGAGGTCATACATGTACCTTCTTGCGACATGTTTTTCTAACCTCTCTACTTGCCGTGGGTAGTCTGCAACCTCCTGTGCTGACAAGTCCCATGATGGCTAGGACTGTGATTAATGGGATTTCATTAACACTTGTGCAGCTATCCCCGAGAACCCTCAGTGGTGCTTTGGCCTTTTCTTCAGACTGTGAACCTTATAATGGCAGTAAGGGCAGGTAGATATGTTTCACATTCTTTATCCAAGCCTTTTCCCCAGAGGTATGGGTAAATGATGATTTGTATTGGAAAATTTAATATATAATGATTACTACTACATTGTCCTAGCAAGAAAGAAGAATAAAACATCCTTTTGTTCTCACTTATGTTAAGTGTTTGCTTTGTGGGTGGCTGTGTTGTGGGGTTAGCTGACACTGATCTCTGCTCTGAGCATGGATGGAAAGGAAGAGAGGGAGAAATATGCAGGCTGACTGCACCATGGTTATTTCTTCCTCACTTCAATAAAATGGCAGTATCTGCAAAGAAAATGGAAGGATTGAGTATAAATCTGAACGTAGATATGCAATACGGAGTGTAAATGCATGTGTCTTTGCTCTGTCCCTGTTCTGAGCTGGCTGATGAAAGTGGTCCAGTTGTGTTAGCTGTGCCCAAGTGAACAGTCTCCTCATGGTTCCTTTCTAGCTTGATCTTGTGCAAATCTTACATTGCTTCATGTGGAAAAGGTATGGTCTTGAATTTTACTTGAAACAAGTAGGGCTAAACTGCCTTCACTGTGTTTGTCTGTTGTGGTACCTCTCTCAGAGCAGAACAGCATTATATTTAAAGGGGTTACTGCTGGTAGAGCTATTCAACATCTGCAGCATGTTGGAAGGTGGGTGTATTGAGGCAGGATTAATTGGTGCCTGCTGTCTCTAGTTCCCTTTTATCAAGCATCCAGTACTGAATTAGTCTTGTCCTGTGCTCTGGTGCGATGTTATCTGTACATAATGCTGCTGGCTCTTTGTCTTTATGTTTTTTTGGAATTAACTGTTTTCTACTTAACTCTGGACTTGCGTACTGTGCTAATGTGAAAATATGTGAACATGCCTAAATTTCTTGTACCATGTTGCCTCATGGCAGGAGCACTGAGAGAGCAAGGTGTGAATGACAGTGGGAGACATAGAAGGCTAATTAACAAAATATATTAATCTCAAACTGTCTCTAATGGAAGGACAGCTCCCATAAACTGTCCAAGGTTCCAGAGGACAATATGCATTTCCATTATTTGGTAGTGTTTATGCCCATGAAGGATCGAAGATAACAAAGGTAAAATAAACTGCTATTGCAGTTTTTGTTCTGCATGATTTTAGAAAAGACAGGAAAATGAGATCTGCTTTTGGGTGGAAAAATGGACAGAAGAATCAATAATAGTGCATAGATCTTACAGCTCTAGTGCTCATAGCAGTCAGATTGCTAAGAGCTCAAGGATTCAGCCTGCTTCCCCAGGCAGAAGCTGCAAAATGCAGCTTTGTGCCTTCCCAGTGGGAGGGGAGAAAGAACAAGATAACAGAGGCTGCAGACCTAAGATTGATGAGGCTGCTGTGCTCCAGATTGATATAAATTGAAAAGATACCATTTGATATAAAAGGAAATTGTGTAGCTGGCTTAAAACACAAATTCCACTTTCATGTATGTCCAGGTTAGGTGAAGAAACAGAAGTCCAAATAGTCTTTAGGTACAGCAGTTTAGAAGATGCCAGAATCTGTGCCAGAACAAATAGTCAGCAGGTAGCAGGGGCCTTTCTCTAAAGGGGAGCTACGGACATCTCACAAAGTTACATTCTCAAAATCTTAAAGTGGTGAAAGAGGTTTTTCAAGCCCTTTACTCTTATCCAAACAAGTTCCACTCACAAATCACCTAAGCTCTAAAAAATTATCATTGTGCAACTTCACATCTAATATTGTTCTGAACTAAGTAAAAATGATATTTCCCTGAAAAAAGAAAACCAAGAAAGTTTTAGGAGTCTATATGAGCCTTATCTGCTCATCTCGGAGCTTTGTTTATGTATGTTAAAAATATTTTCTTCTCCAGGATTTGTGATGCTTTCAGAAAAAGGTGTAGTTTATTTTTCCATGGCTTTCATGGATCTTGCCTGAAACCTTAGGGATTTTTTTTGTAGTTGCTTTAGGAAATCCCATTTGGCAAAGTACAGCATCAATCCTTAGCACCAGGTTATGTCAGCCTTTTTTTTCTCTTATATTTCATTCTCTTTAAAATAAAAAAAAATAAAGTATCCTAACAATGTGGGTGACTGATATGCTTTATATGACCATAGTCAGCTGGTATTCATAAGGCAAGGCTAAAAGCTTGAAAATGAAAACATGAAGGGCAGGACAAATCAATGATTCTTCCAGTTTTTTGTCTCAGGGTTTAAAACACTATCACTTTAAAAATTCTTTAGAAAAGCTTATTGTGGTGATAAAAGTAAATTCAACCCTAATCACCTTCTCTGACACTAATTAATAATGCAGTGACATTCTACGAAGGCTAAGGCAGTATTTTCACATCAAGCACTTCCAGCCCGATCAAGTGATGCCTCAGTCACGGAGGATGGCACGCTGAGGTCTCACAGCCTCACTGTGCGTATTGAAGCGTTGCAGCAAAGCGATCAGTTCCTTCCTACCTGACTTGTCCTATAGTCTCTGATGATCTTGACATTTTTTATGGCAGGAAAGGCACACAAGAAAAAAGCTTCAAACTAGCAGACTCAAAGAATGCTATATTTCTTTGGGCATTAGACTTCAGAAGTAGGCATTTTCACTCAGAAGTGTTGTCACCTGAGCTTTCAAGTTGCTAGAAAGCCATTCAGTGGAAACTGTTTGTAGATATTCACTTATGCACTCTGTTTGAACTCTAGTTTGAAAACTTAATTCTCAAGGACAATGAAAAAGAAGAAAATGGGATTTGAGGATTGGTTGAGTAACTTTTTGGATTTTTTTTTTAATCCCTTGACAAAAGCTATTATACAAATATTTTCTTGAAAACTTGTGCTTTTTCAGAAGGTGATTTGTGATTATGGTCATGCTATCCCTCTTTAACTCCCAGAGAGAAACACTTGTCTTATTCTTAAGGTATCTAAATTCAAATCTCACTTCTGCCAGAATCAAATCAGTGTCTTTGTAGCACCTCACAGATGAATGGCTAATTTTAATTTCTGGTTTAAATATTCAATTATTTGATGCGAGTAAGAAGAGAAGAATATTTACTATCATAATTTGTTATCATTATGAGTTTATGTTGATGGAAAAGGGAAATTGTCATAGAAACTGTCTATTTTGTCCTGTTTGTTGGAGTAGTTCAGTGGAATTGTTCATTTCCTCCTGCCATCAAAGTAGTCTCTCTCATATTTTTTTCAAACTTCAGAACAGCTAGTCTTGTTTAGGCTGTACTCATTTGTCTTACGATGCTTTTAGCTGACCATATTAAGAAAGTGGTTCTCATGCAGTTATTAGTTAGTAGTCTTTCCACTGGTCATTTATTTTCTCAGATGTGTCACAAATTTGCATAACAGAGTTTTGTGTTACTTTTGTATGTCCTTCCAGAGAGTAAGTAAAGAGTAATTTTCACTTAGGTAGTTGTATCATAGTGATGTCTGGGACCTGTCATTAAAAACTCAAACTCCTTTAGAAATGCTTGTAGACCCTGCCCTGGAGAGTTTTCATCTCATATGAAGTAAGAACGTGCAGATAGAGAGCAAGGACAGTGGTTCTTCTGGTCAGCGCAGTAGACTAGATTAGTTATGGCACAAAGCACATGGTACATGCCAAGGCACACTGTATAAAGGTGAACCTACATCTTCGGATGAATCACACAGGATGAAGCTAGGAGACAAGTAAACTTAATTGTTTAGGAGTTTTTCCAAAATACAGTGGCTTTCAGAGCCTTTCAGAATTGTTTGGAATCCATTCTCCTTCGTGGTTGTATTGGAGTCCAGGATTATTGTATTATGGTTTTATATTAAAATTGCAGGTTGGTCTGGGGATTTAATGTCTAGGGGTGTGCAAGTTAATGGTAGGTGTGCAGCTTGCTTGTTGAGACCACCTAATGCTCTGTTCATGCTTTAGTTGCAAACTTCAAGGATTTCAGTTTAGCTCAGCTATTTTTTTTGTGTGCATTCATTACTAAAAAAAGAAATGAAGGAAAAAAAGGCTCCTAACTGCGTGTCTATGAGTGCAAGTGGAAATGAATGCGAAAAGTTGTTTCAGTTTACATTGCTTGGCAATCACTACATTAACCTGTATTTTGACTTGACCCTATAAATACTTCTGAGAAGCTGAATATATAGAACAAAATCTATAACCAAGACTAGAAAATTGAAGCCCTTGGTAATTCTGAATCAGTACAGTTGCAGAAATGAACTGGGCTGTGCTAAGTTACCCAAGCTAGCTATGTAGGTCACTCCAAAAGTAATGCCTCCTATTTATTTCCATGGAAGCTATAAGAAGTACAAAAAAAAAAAAAAAAAGATACATTCAGTGGTACATTCAGTGTTAGGTCTCCGTAAACATTCAGCAAACAACTGTGAATGTCAATGGGTACATTTTTTTCCCCTTGGAGGAATTCACTGACACACTTTTACTTCATACATCCTTCTAGTCAGATGCTATTTTGTCAGACTGCCCCTGTGCTGCCATCTCTCACACAGCAACAAAATATTATGCAATATTTGTGGGAAGTTCAACTTTAGTGCTGTACTACCATCATCCACCTCTTATGGCCAACATCTTTCAGAGCAGCCCTCAGAAATGACCGTTAGCATTCATTAATATTTCCTTAATAATGGCAACTGGAATTTGAGAATGGTACCAGAAATAAGGCAAAAATATCTCTGCACCTTTCCTAGGTGAAACACAAAATAATCTGACAGGTAATTTTAATTGCCATAAAAATTATGACTATACAGTATGTTCTCTGTGGAGAATTAGAATAAAGCCTACTGATATCAAACAACAACTTCCAGCATATGCTGAAAGGACTTCTTGTTAGAGGGAAAAAAATAAAACAAATTTCCTCAACTGCATCATAAAAAAATCATATGGCATAGCTCTTTTTATTTTCCTCGCCTTTAGACTGCATTCAGACGCAAACAATTTGTGAGTCAGAAGAGCTTAATACCTGAGGAATTCTGATCTGCATATTCCCACTTTGAGTCAGGTACTGTTTTCTATATATTATAGGAAACTTCAAAGCACTGCTTGGTTTCCCTCTGGCCAAAAGTTTGAAGAGGGGGGCTGCATACCACTGAGTTATCTGTATTCTTAAGCCAAGTCTCCAGGCTTGATATATGAACATACACTTTCAATTAAATCTATACAAACCTGTGTGAATGCACAGCAAGCCAATACTATTGTGGTTAAATTTGGGTTACTTTATTTTGGGGTTCTTTTGATTCAGGTTTCAGAAAATGATGAGGTAATGAAAGCAGCAGGCTGCTCACCAAACCTACAGTAGTGATCTCCAATTGGCAAACTGCAAGGCAAACTGCAACATCTTTTGAATCAGTTCCACTTTCCCTGAAGTCTGCCTATTTAAAAGAAGGTTTCTAGTAATAAATTGCAGTGCTGGCTGCCAATAGCCTTCTGAATCACAGCGAAATAGGTATTAAATACTTTTTTTACCTGAATAAATTTTCTTATTGAAGAATCATCCTTATTTTAGGTACTTTTTCCTAAGAGTTTTTATTGTTGTTGTTGTTTCTTAAAAAAGATGTAAATGCTTTTCAGAGCTTTGTGCATGTGTTATCTCGTTTGTACAGCATCTGTCAGTCAAGTAGACCTCAAGGTGATCAAACCAATTCCTATTTGAACCAGTGAGCTTTCATGTAGTTTTCAAGAACATACAGTTTCTTAGACATTGGTAAACTTGTTTGGAAATTGATTTTGGCAAATTTAGAGTATTAAAAATGTGCAGTGCAAGCTGTCTTCACTGGACAGATGACTTTACTATAACTGAGTGTTTTTACTGCAGAATCATGTTTCTGTACAGGTGAACAGTCACAGGCCTAAACCAATTGTTTTCTAGATATTTTGGTAAATTATCTCAGTTTTCCATATTACTTCTATATATATATATATTTATATATATATAAAGTAGTGGAGTATAATGGCATAATTTCTGTCTCTCAGCGAACAAGAAAATAATAATTATATTGTGTGAGAGTCAGATATATTTCCTATCTAGTACACACAAATAAATTGGATTTTGAGTGCGTGGGATTCTCTCTTGCCCATGACAAAGCACGTTTTGTTAAGGAATCCCCTTGAAATGACAGATATTGCGTAAGGAATGGGCTGCATTCTAGTGTGATTAAGTGGGAAAGAATTTGACCCATAAGTTGTAGTTATCATGTATTTAGTCTGTTTCTAAACTGTGGAAAATTTTTGAAATTAAAGGCTTCTTTCCGTTGTTATTGAAATGATACAGGAAGATCTTAAAAGTTGAACTGAAATTCTCAGTTTTTTAGTAGCTCTAGGGTGTGGCGTCAGCCCTAGGATGTGAAATAAACCTAAACAGGTAGCATGGGATATTTTTTTGTATTCCCTGGTTCATTCTGTGAATGTGTTATTGAGAATGAAAACAGAAATCACTGACACAAATGGAGAGACAGCCTCAGAGGTCACTTGTTCTGGTATGTAATAAGAGTGTTGATGTTATAAGGATTGAGCTGCAGTGCACACTAGTTGTTACAGCTCCTTTATGTGCTTTTGCTGCATACTGAAGCATAGAGCACTTGATAATTAGGGTGACCTTGTTTATGATGCCCTGGGATTTTGTACTCAAAGTCTGGCTAGTTGTCAGGTGATGTTCTTGCATTCTGTGGGGGTGGGTACAGAAGGAGGATGTGGCCCAGTAGCTGCACAAGAGTTGTGTTCAGAGGTACGAGATGGGTCAGGAGACAAAGATGTGTGCATAGCACCTGTGACCTGCTTCCTGTGCATCTGGTTGGTCCTGTTAAGCAAGGAGTCCGTTTGTCTCAGGACAACTTGCACATACTGAATTAGTCTCTGCCCTCTGTGTCCTTGGGTCAGATCATATAGTGCTTACATTGTGCAAGGGATCTGCAAAACTTTTTCAACCCAATCCCAGCAGAAAAAAAAATAAAAATGTCCTGAATTACAGCTCTTCAGAAATGATCCCTTCTAACCCGTAGATGGGACAGAGAACATCCTATTTGCCTCCTTGTGCTACTTTATGTCCACTTGATCTTTCTACAACTTTTTTCTCCATTCTGTTCTTTCTCAACTCCTCTCTGCTGTGAAACCAATCTTTCTACCTAATGCCTACTTGGGATGGTAAAGCTGAATTTAGTGCACAACTCCAAGGAGCCTTGAGCTTGCTATGATGTAACTTTATTAGTCTGTTTGTTCTTTGGTGGGGAAGGGACTGATATTTGTCCTGGTACAAGATGAGAGGCAAGTAAGCACTGCTGATGTCTAACTCTGGGGAGTAAGGCTGTATAAATCAGCTTTCCTGTCACTTATCTGTGTTTTGCTCCCTGCTCTAGGGATCCCATATGTCGCAGAGACATCACAACTGGCACTCTATTGACATGCAGCAGGTCAGCAGGGACTTGGCCTAGAGGTAGTGACCAGTTGGTGCCTAGCTCCCTCTTTTATCAAGGAGTCGTAAGGACAGCTCTGGTCAATGTAGAATGTCGGTTACTGTGTGATGGACTCTGCATACTGACTTCTCTCAATCACTTCTTTTGAATGTGCCCTGGAAGACTGAATCCCAGGCTGTCACACTTAACACGTTCAGCATACCTTTGTTGCACATCGCTTAGTATCAGTGCTTCCCTGTGAGTTCATTAATTTTGATTACAGGAAAATCACTGTTCTATTTCCAGAAAGAGAAACTAAATTTTGGCAACTTTGTGATCAGAAGGAGAAGCAAAGCAAGTGCAAATGTAATGCTGATGTCTTTGTGTATGGTACATTGGGAAACTTTCCCAGGCTGCCTATAGTTGGATTTTGCTATACATTTATTGTTAGTATGTCTGCAAATCAGATTTAGGCCTCCTTCCATATATTGAAATATCACTTCATGTTTTTTTTTCCCCCTGTTTTGATTCATGATGCAATTCAATACAAGGTGTGCCTAAGAATTAGACAACAGTCCAAAACAAATAATAAGGTTATCTGGTCAGATTCTGTCATCAGTTGAGTCAGATTTGTATGACCTGATTAAATTGGGACATATACAGCACATTTAAATATCACAAGACCTGGCAGAAGGAGACATACCAGGAGGTCACAGTTCATTTGCAACAAATGAAAACACTTATGACTTATGAATAAAAGATAGATTTCATTAATGCAGAGATTTAGCTAGTCAATCCACAGCTACATAGAATGCATCAAACGAAATTCCTGGGAATGAGTTTGCTTGGTGTAACACCTGAATCTCTCCTGTTGCCTATTAATTATTTCTCTATTTATGTAAAACTGTAGTATGGTATAATACTGCATGAAGAATTTGCAATGGAAGGCACAGATCCTGCAAACATAATGCAAGCATTCAGCTTTGCTTTTATGAGGAAATTACATATATAAAAGTTTGTGGGATCAAGACCAAAAATTACAATGTTAAAATGAAGGAAAAAATGAAACACGAAGCTATTCTGTTTGAACTAAATCTGAAATAAAGTGAGAAGATATTCAAGTTTTTATTTACTTTGCACATTAACACTTGTGACTTAAGTTATGCTTTGACAAGGTGATGTAAAATTGTGCCAAAAATATTTCTCTATTGGAATTCTGCTGTGGCTCACACACTTGAATCTGAGGATTGGTTAAATATAACGTATACCTTTTCACTGTGGAAGCTTTCTGCAAAATATATGTCCTTCAAGCAGTCCCTCTCCATCTTGTACGCATCATTCTAGAAACCTTTATTTTAACTTAAGCTTTCATACACTTCTTCTGGCTAATTTACTCAGTCTCTAAGGACAGTGTCCCCTGGCTCCTTTGTTGCTGGAAACAGATTTAGTACTGACAGTCAGAGTCTTGTGTAGGTGTGAGAAGAAGGACACACCTCATACAGATAAAAAGCAGAAGTTTTTGTTGGTAAGGTTATGAGGTAGTAGGAGACAAGCTTAAGGGAGGGTCTTCTACTTGTTTTGAAAAAATGCAGAGAATGTTGCAATGGTTTAAGATGAGATAATATTTTTGTAATTCAGCTGCCTAAGTATTTCATAGAACTTGCATGTGAGAAGTGCATACAAGTGTCTACATTGACCGTCATCAGCTTTTATTTGAAGGCAGTCCTTTGAAATGCACACTTCAAGCTGTAACATTCTGAGGAATTCTTCACTGCAGTTTCGACAGAATGTTCTGTTCATATTGACATTGGTGAAACTTGAAAGAAAAAGGGTCTAAGCAAACGGTTATAATATTTTTAACTTTATTTTAGTAAGATAAGATGATATTAGATGATATAAGCCTTCATTTGTGCTTGTTGGCTTCATATTTCTGTTACTGAAACCAGTCATTAGCATTCTTTCCCTCTACAAAGCCGTATTCATTCTGAATGGGAACAAAAGTGAGTGCCCATATTTTGAGTATGAAGAGAAATATAAGCTCAGTCCTGTTAGAAAGTAGAGACTAGGCTTGGAAAAATGGATTTGGGATTGCATTCGGTAACTAAAAGTTGTGTCTGCTTTATTTTTTTCCTCTCTAACAGTCTTTTTTGGTTTTTGAAATTCTATCCCAATAACCATAGTAACCACGTTCCTAGTTTATATATGCCATTACCGCAGATAGAGACTTGGAAGGTCATGCTGTTGTCTAACTTGTGCAGAAAACAACTATGTCCCCAAGTTTCTTTGTATAGAATTAATCCCATAGTCTTGTTTTAGGATCACAGGATAACTTCAGATTTATGTGGGCAAAAAAAAAAGGACCACTTGTTTTCGTGGGAATGCAAGGCGATTTAATGGAGTTTTATCTGACTGACATTAAGGTAATGGAGATCAGAATGAGATATTGCAACCTTAAAAGGTTTTTCCACCTAATTGTTATCAAACTGTTTACAGGGAGTAGGTTTTATTTTAAGTTTCTTGTGTTGTAATTTATCCTGAAACCACAAAACCGACAGGTATCAGACAAGCAATAAAAACTAGACTGCTGTATCACTATTTTATGTCTTTTTATACAGTTGTTTCAACCTTAAGCAGTTTGTACTTCTAGGAACATCTAAAAGTGGCTAGAAAAGTTAATGCTCTCTTTTCACGCTCTTTGCTCTGCAGTATGTGAGAGACAGTAGTTTTCTTCTGTAGACCAGTCACCACATTCTTCTTCAGTTCATCCATCTGCAGTCTACTCCTTCTGCTTCACATTGGTGATGAATTATGCTCTGCTTCCTCCATCTAATCCTTTTCATTTATTTATATTTTATGGAGGGAACATGAAAGACTTCTCATAAAAATCCAACTGTTTTTGATAAACCTTGTCATGTGCAAATAATGGAGCCTTGTCAAGCACAAGCCTTGCTGGAAATTTATGTCTTCTAATAATAATAAAGGGAGAGAATCAGGAACAAATAAGGAATATATTGAATTGGATTCAAAGTATGCTTATGGTTTTAAATTGGTGGCAATAAAGTGTTTTTTATCCAGAAATGTTTTTACATGTTAGTGTAATTCAAATACTATGTTGTGCTTGAACTCTGCAGTGTTCAGCCTAGTAGAAAAAGCATCTTATACTGTAGTGCAGCAGAGCAGACTGACTTCTTTTTCCAGGATCTGGCTGTAGGGAAAGGAAAAGCCATATCTAGGGCAAACTAATGGTCAGCTGAAGGCCTGTCTGTGACAAAGCAAAGAGTGGTAGGAGCTTATAGGTGAGAAAAACTTAATAAAAGATAGATTTTAGTTAGGTGATTGACTTATCCATAGCAGCAAGCTTCCTTGGCTGAAGAAGACTTGTTAGGAACAGAAATGGTGATTGTTTCTGGTTGCTAAGGCTGTGGGTATCTGTAAGAGCTTAAGGACAAGGAATTAAACAGAGATAGCTTTAACGTCTTAAGAGAAACAACACTTGCCTCTTGTTAAAGCCTTCAGCTATTTCTTTGCTATTTGATGCTGTAGTTCCTATTACAATTTTTGCTTTGAGGGTAAGACTAAACAGAATGTTAATGATTTGCCAATTATACCAATTAGCATTTTATAACACTTTACAAATGTCAGTGAATCAAGGAGATCTCTCAGGAAGTCTTTGTGTTCAACAGGCAGGATCTAATCCAAACAAATGAATCTCTCTAACGAAGAGGTTTTGTAGTAGCATGGATAGATCTCTGAATATATTGTCTGTGCAGCTTCACAGAACTGATATCAGCATACTCCCATGAGTGTTACTCTTTACATGAAATAGTATTATATCTTTTTCAGGAGTAAGAATCCCTGTAATTCCCTTTCAGGCAGCACATCTAAGCTGTCATGTTGAACTACTAGTAGAAATTGTGTTAGAATGTGGAGAAACAAATACAAAAATATTTTTCACTTTAGAAAGCTGTTTTGTTTAAGGTTTATGTTAAGAGTTAGGCCTTGCGATTTTTGATTTCCGTCAATCATAAAGAGAAATTTTAACTTGCAGAGGATACAAATGTTTTAATTTCATTTTGGTATAGAACAAAAGCCCTTTCTGTCTCCTCTCCCACCTTCTCATTCAAAGCTTTCTTAGCAGACTAGGCTGGAGCTCAGCCCTTGGTGTTCAGGTTTGCAAGATAACACAGCCTTTGCCAAACCGGGAAGTTGTCAGTCAGCCAGAGAAGTAAGTTAACAAGCAATCAAACAGATTTGAAGGAACTGATTCTTTCATGCTTCATCAGTTATCAGTCTCTATAAAACAGTAGGACTTAATGATCTCTGGCAAGGATATTCTGTTACTGTTTTTGTCTTGTTCCATGTGGCATCGCTGGTAACATATTGTATGAGACCAGATGTCACTTACGAACTGATTTTTGGTGTTGTCTCAAAACGGTAACCTTTACAATGATGCAAAAAAGTCCACCTTAAAAAGCCTTTTAATCGACTCTGTTAAGGAAGGTTCAAGTTTTGCAGGTATTATCTTCTGTAGTAAGGTTGATGATGAACTTACAAGAGGATATAACTTATATCTGTTGCTGTTTTTAATGGCTCAATTTAGATTTAGGTATTATATTGTTGCCAAGCCTTTGTCTATTATATATGTAAATATGAATTCTAAATTACCTTCAGAACTGATGATTCCATTCCCATAATTTTCTTCCTCACTGTGAATCCATGAAATATCACAGCAATTTTTAAATAGAAAGTGATGGAGCTAGGTGTTTTACATGAGTATCATTTTCATACTGCATGGGACTGATTTGTATTTCTCCTTTCCTGAATTATATTGCTGTAAATGAAATTGGAAAGGAGAGCAGGTGAAGTTTTTTCTGAGGACTTTTTCTCCAGGTGCTTGAGGTCTGACCCTTAAAGTTATAAAGTGAATTGCCAATTGGATATTTAACAAATGCCATTTATCACTTGTGCATGAAGGTATGCAAGGCATTCCCTAAGAAAAAGAGTTGTTGTTCTGAATGACCCGTGGAACTTGATCAGTGTTTACAAGTTGTAAATTACTCGCTGCAAAAGGAGATTTATCGAAAACAGTTATTTAGACATGATCTTGTGTATTCTAGCAAATAGGTTCTGTATTTACAATCTGGATTCAGAGAATGGCAGCCTCTCTGGAAGATAGGATGAGGAAACAAGTAGGGTTTCTGGCTTTATTACTGTTTAATTATTTCGTTAGTTTTTGAAGGATTGCTATTAAGACTCTTATTTCTAAGGCTCATATTACTATCAATTCACCAGCTTTTTCCCAGTGTCTTAGATGCAGAATTCACATCACCCTGTGAACTGCACGAGTAACTAAGCCTAAAACTAAGAATTTCTGATTCAGAAGCTATTTTTTTCCTTTTCTCACTTAGGTTGGGTATGCGAGTGTACATATCATTCACTTATGTATGCATATATTCTGTAGCCTGAGACTTGGAAATCGTGTGTGATTCTGAAGTCTGATAATGTTTTATTGCCACACTTAAAAAGATAAGACTCATCAAACAGCAGGCAGCAGTATCTGCCTTGCTTTTTTTTTTTTTTTTTAATGATTTGTAAAACTTCTAACATAGAACATCCTGACAACTTGATTTCAGTAGTATGATACGCTCCATTATGCAGTAGTGCTACTTATGAATCAGAAGAGCCTGTAAAAGTATCACAGTTAAAATTCCATACGAAAGAAGTGATTATATCAATCCTGAATCTGTGGAAACTGAGTATATTGTATCGAAATTGGAATTTTGGTGCACTGTTCTTTACAACTCCAGCTTTCACTGTCATGGAGCAAGCAGTGTTTGGTAAGACGAGATTCTTTACTTCATAGTCTCAGCTCTGTCTCCCTCAGCCTGCCTAAGTTAGGCAGCGCTGACTGTGCACTGGGGTTTTAAGTATGTCTCCTTCAGGTGTTTGTGATCAACAACGGGAAGGCAACTGTGAACTCTCCAGACTGAAGGGGAGTCCAGATGTTTCAAATAATCCTTTAAATGCTGAAGTTTATTCTTACAGTGTATACAGATTTAGGACATTAAATATATTTATAATCTCGTTCCAAAAAATCCCTTAGCTCATGTGTAAGGATTTGACTAATCTGTCAGACACCTGGTATGGAATTAGAACTTCTTTTTTTTTTTTATCCTACATCTATGGTGCTCTTTTTATGCATTTTCCAAAATAATGGTTGAGTAAGGTCAGAACCTCTCAACCTTGGCCCTACTTTTCTTTTCCTTCCACAATGCTTGGTTCTCATGTAGTTTATTCTGTCAGCATTTTAAATAGCGTGTGTATCACCTTCCATCATTCATAATACAAAATGATAAAAAGCGCTGTAAGTAATTTTATGCAACATAATGAAATTAAAAGCTTTTGGTATTACTGTACTACAAGTATAAATCTAACTAAATGTAGTGTTGGAAGGAGATGGGCTTTATAGGTAAGTGTTGGGATAATTTAGGGTCATTCAGCATTTTCTATGGATCTCCATTCTTGTTTCCTCGCAAATACTGTAAGTTATTGCATGGTTAGTATATTCCTTAAGTGTCTGAGCTTGCAGTTTTCTACTATCTTTATTCATTGGCAATGAAAAAGTATAGCTAATGGAAAACAATCAATTGCAGTGACACTATATATTTGCTTACCCATCACAGCCAAATGTTAACCTCTATAATATGTAGGTCACCCTGAAAATAATGCCTCCTATTTATTTCCATAGAAACTATAACAAAGAGCACAATAACACTGTCTGATAGAACAAATTCTCAGCTACAAAAGACTGTTTGGTAACATAGTCACCACCACTAGCTATGCATTTTTGCCAGTGATGAACAAGAGCCTGCATGCTGTGCTTGTAGAAGTCTGCACTGGTGGATGTGACCCACTGTTGATGTTACCACTACTGAAATGTAGTACCCACTGCCTCGCTGTGCTTTCTCTGCTTGGTCTCCATTTAACAAGCATCCATAAATGTCAATGGGTGCCATTTCTTCAATTAAAGGAATTTCATTCCAAACATTTGCTTCATACAAACTTCCATGCCAGATGCCATTCTGTCAGACTGCCCCTCTGCTGCCATCTGTCACATGGCAAAAAAATGTAATGGGACATTGGCAGAAAGGTTTAACTTCTGCTGCTGCCCCACCAACTTAGAGGGCCAATGTAACGAAGTGGAAGTCTTTACTTTTTGAGTAACCCTTGTATTTTAGTGGGAAACTCAATGATGTCAGACGGAATATTTCCACATATACTCACATAAATTTAAGAGGACCGGACAGAATCTTATATTTTATCTTTCAGTTTTACACACCAAATTCTGTTTTCTGTAGTCTGGATATTAAAAAGAATATTGTTTGAGATCTGAAGATCTGTTTTAGTCTTATATAGAAACATTTAAATGCATGAGAAAACACTTTTTCCACTTCTCTCATGTATTATCTTATACATTCTCATACTTTAGTAGTTGCTTCTACCATGAACATACTGCACCTCTCAAAAGCCTTACTGTTTCTGTCTTTTATCATATGAGATGCTTAAATTATTCTCTCTGATAATTGGTATTTGTTTTTGCACTTCAGATGAGTCTTCATTCTTTTTTTTAATTTAATTTTTATTTTTTTACTATTGAACTTTTTCTCTGGAGTTAGTTTTTGCATGTATCTTTTATCCATTTTATACGATGCCGAGTATTTCTGCCATCAGACACTGTGTGGAAGATATGAAGATTTTTATTCATGACATGTGTAATCATCTTTTGATGCTTAGTGTTTTGTAAAAGAGGAGTATGTCATTTTGCCATATTACCTTGTTTCTTTCATCTGGGAACTGCAGTTATTTATCAACTTACGCTCTTAATCTACCCAAGTTGGCCAGAACTTTATTGCTCTCATTTTGTATTTACCACTGTATTCTCTCTGCTTAACTGGTATCTAGCGTGATCATCACTTGTTTAACTGGCATCATGTTTCTTCGAGGTTGTTTTGCATTTAACAGAAAACTTTTCTTTAGTTAGCTCTGATTCTCCCTTCCCAGTCTTCTCCCCAACCTTCTTATCTGCTTTTAATGTCTGTAAGATGTGGTACATGAAGTCAGCTTCCAACACCTGCTTTGGTTTGCTTTCTGTCTAATTTAGAAACTCAGGGACTGAGGTGCTTGGATTACACCTGGGCCTTCTGCACTTGTGTGGATAGTCTGCACAAAGCATCAGCCCAACTACCATCTGGAATAGCTCTGAAATATTTTTTGCTTATTCTGGCAAGAAAATTCATTCCAGTTTCTTTGTAGAACTCCCAGAATTTAGTTGAGAATCAAGATGTTTCTTTATAATGTTCAAGATGATCTTCTCTCTATGGTTTGAATGCTAAAATATTTTGAATCAAGGTCAATAGCCTGCTTAAACCAGCAGACAAGCACAGTGCAGTCTTTCTTTGAGCTGACACTCACAATTGGCCTAGGTGTGCTACTGCCATATTGCTAGTATTGGCTGTGCAGTCCTGTGTGCAGTAAGAAGACCTTTGTAGCACTCCTTTATCATCCAGTACTTTCTTTTTCCCTATTTATGTCCTTTTCCCTCCGTGGCTTTATCTCTTTCAATTTCACCCAACGTTTCCCTCTTTCTTCTTACTGACAAGTAATTCATATAGTTATGCATCTTTACAATGATTGAGTTTTCAGAGCAATCCCCTCTCTGCAAGAAAAAACTTAAAATATTCCCTGATATTGAATGCTCAGGCAAGTGCACAGTTATCTCTTTTGAGCTGTACAAACAGAAATAACTGTTAGGGAGTAGAGAGTGCAGAGAAGATTCCTTTTAGTTTATTGGTTATTTCAGGACATGATGGATGCAAAACACAAGAGATCTCATTTATCTGAGAGAACAAGTTTTAATTTCAATTATTTTTGAAATTCTGTTTTGAAATCTGTCACCTTTCAAGGCACAGAACCACTGAGTGAGAATTCCAGGAAAAGCAATGTAAAACAAATTCACAGAAAATTTCAGGAAATCCTTTATGCTTTTCTTCAGGCTTAATTTTGATTTCTGATTTTATTTTTATGAATGTGAGATACATTTCTATTAGAGTTTTTTTAGTTAGGAAGTAAAACAGCAAGTGTTGCTAACTGTTGTTAGGAAGAAACCTATTTTGAGATGGTCTTCTCAAGTTTACTTTCAGAAAAAAAGAAAAAATTTTTTACTTACAGAAAAAGATCTCATTTCTGAAATTCTTAGTCTGACCTGAAAAATCAAGGCAATTTTTTGTATTATGTCACTATCAGATCAAGGGCTTCATAGGGGAATATCAGGATGACTGAACTGCATTAAAATACTCTCAGTTTGCTCAATCTTCCATTATATGCATTGTTCCACCTGTTTTCAGGGAAGGAGCACTGCTGTTTTTACACCAGTTCTGACACTTCAGTTCTAAACAAATGGCATGCACAAGGTGAATTTTTACGGCTCTTGGAAAAGACTACATCTGGCACTTCCTGAATTGCAGTCTAGAATGAATCTAACGTGTCAGATTAGATAGCTGAGAATTAACTAACCTGTTCCTCAAGCCAATATAATTTCACTGTTTGCTCTATTTCACCTGAATGTGTTTTTTATATCACAACCTATTCTAAGATTGCTGGTAGGATATATTACCTAGAAAGGAAGAACAAAATCCATTCTTAAAATATTGTTAGGATAAGCGAAAGCTACCTGGCAGTATTTTTATGCCCTTGTGCTTTTAGGGGGAAGAGACAGGACCTGTGACTGAGGAGAAAGACAGTAGGAGTGTGTTGTGTTTATATGGGTCCAACTGGAAAGCAATAAATGGATCCAGCGCAGTACTCTCTATTAGATCTATTATAGGCAAGCTGAAAATTCAGTACCCCCAAATAATAAATGTTAAAAATTTTGATACGGTAGATACAGCATTATCTTTAGCTCCATAACCATGTGTTTATCTTCGAGTGCCAAGGATGTTGGGGCCATGACCTGGCCAAAACTGCATGTTTGTACTGCTGGCTGCCAATTGCGCTCAGTTTAATGCTGAATAACAACATTGTTCAGAAAAAGCTATTTCCTTAGTTATAAAAGCAAATGATACATGGTGATTTTTCTATAGTGAATACTTTTAATTAAATCTTATGTGTTTCATCACTACAGCTGGCTTTTCCTTCCACACTTCACTATAGAAAGAGTCAGGAGAATCCAGCAAGTAAATTTAACAACAAATTTATGTAAAAAATAATTACCTATGTGAGTACTGTCCCATTCATCAGCGATTTGCTTTGCATACAGCAAAGTATGACCCCCTTTTATCTTTAAATATGCTTTCAAGAATCAGTTGAAAGTACTTCACAACATTTCATTTTTATCTGGTCCTGCTGCTTTATTTCCTGTATCTAGGTAATGAGCTGACTAAGGTAGAACTGGTTCTCCTCTCTACAGCTGTATAGGATAGTAAGATCCTTGTTCAAGACCTAAGCAACAGAAGACTCCTGTGTTGTTTTAATGAGTAATTGTCACAGAGCATCCAAAGCAGTACTACTAAAGAGTCTACTTGCCATTTTAAGAATCAAAGTAAGATGCTCCAAAAACATTTTTGAACTAAAAATTAGGTAGACAGTTGTGGCATCAAAATTCTGTCATGAAAAACATTAGGATTTAGATGTATCATGTAAAGGAGTTAGCTTGATGTGTGGTATTTTACAGTATTTTGAAGCCCAAGTGCTCTCAGGGTACGAACACTTCAAATGAAGTCAGTTACCAGCACCTTGTCTTGTCTTTCCCTTATCTAAGATAGATCGAAGCTCTTTTGGCTGTCAGTCTGAACATACATC
Organism: Cyrtonyx montezumae; assembly: GCF_038088225.1. Classification (NCBI taxonomy): domain Eukaryota; kingdom Metazoa; phylum Chordata; class Aves; order Galliformes; family Odontophoridae; genus Cyrtonyx; species Cyrtonyx montezumae. Next base: position 6,888,112 of record NW_027072056.1, on the reverse strand, counting down.
CCTGGGATTGGCAAAGGTCTAGAGAAAAGAGTGTACTCTGCAGGATAAGAACACCAACATGTTGCTTCTCCTTTAGCTCAGTAATTATATTTTAATTGAAATAAATAATATGAAATCCATATTTTTGTAATATGTAGATTTTTCAAAAGGCAGATAATGAAGGCACATGGGAGCTTTGTGGTTTTCACAGGTAGTAAATTCCAAAATAAACAAAACCCATGCCTGTTAATCAGTGGAATTAGTTTGCAGTGATTGAGATCACAATTACATTGATTAATATTTCAATTTATAATATATAGTAATTCAGCATTCATGGAGGATCACTATATACATTGAAGCATTTCTGTTAGGTAAGCTTGGAGGGGTCTGGGGTTACTTTGTTTCATGTGAAGATGCTGAGAATCAAAGATGGCTGCAGTAGATTGCTGGTATTGGCTGCTAACATGCTATGCTAGACAGTGAGGAGATCGTTGTTTTGCAACTTCAGCATGTTGAGAAATTAAATACTCCAGATGTGTTTGATTGACAAACAGGGACATGACTGAAGCCTAAGATCTTATTTTTTTCTATCTTTTCTGGAGTATCTGAAATTTAGAGCAGGAACCTATTATCTTGTCTGCATCCCAGTTAATATTAGTTTACTTTTATGGCACTTTCTCCTGATCAGACCTTGATACTTGCTTAAATAATCCAGCGTGATTAATGAGTTTGTGCTGCCCCTTCTAGTCCTGGTTGAATGAAGGTCATGAGATCAGAAAGAATGCCCTTTTTAACCAAATGATATAACTGAAATTTGAGTGGTGCAATCAAGCACTAATGAGGCACTTTTAGATTTTTTTCTCCACTATAAAATGTGGCTTTGCTTCAGAAGAAGTGACTCTAATTGAATGCCTCAAGATTGTGGATTTCCAGAAACATTAAGCTTAAAAAAAAATATCTTGTTTGATAGTAAAAGATAATAAATGGTTCTCATTTTATCCTCATCTGTAAACCTCTGTACAGACAAAGATTAGGCAGCTTGCTGATGTGCTGTCACTCGCCCATAACAATACCTGTGATTTTATATATTTATTTTTGTGCACATTTGATTTAGATGAGGAAAAACCTTTGTCTTTTGTGTTTTCAACAGAGTTGTCCTACATTAGCCTAAGAAGTTTGTGGTTTTGTTCTTTCTATTAAACCAAGCAAGAAAAGGAAGAAAAAGAAGTAGTTATTAAGCGTCCATAGTTTTTTTTTTTCCCTGGAGAAACAGTATTAGAATGTCTGTAAAGTGTTTCTTTGTCTGGAAGACTTGGACTCAGACAGAAGAATGCATGAGGATCTGAAGACTGAATCTGTTTATTTCAAAGCTAAGCTTACTGACGACGCTTTGGAAGCACTGTCCTTACAAAGGAGAGTGCAGACCTCTTTTGGTGAGCAAACACTGAACATGACTCTACACTGTTTTGTAGGTTGAGAGGAACAAAATTTTTTTGCTTTTCTAAATAGCTTAGTGCAATAATTCAAACCTGGAAGCTACCATCTTTGGGTATGCTAGAGGGAAAAGCACCAACGTCTTTTTGATTTCATTTGTTATTTCTCTATTGCTAATTGCTGTGGGCCAGGGACCTCTCCATAGTCCACAGGCTAAATGGCACAGGCTGGACGATGCGTTTATGGTATGATGTAATTCATCCCAGAGTCTTCTCTTTATCCTCTGTGATTCAGTTTCATGCTGAAGTCATAATCATTATTTACTGATTGTTTGGTTATGTCAACCTGGTCTGCAGCACAGCCTCGAGCACCCGTACAAGGGAAGTAGCTGCACCAGGCATAGATTAGCCCACATCTCCCAGTGCTGAGCGTTAGCCGTACATCTGCACAAAGTCTGCTGTGTGGCAGAGGACAAAGCTACATCAGACAGCATGCTAGCAGTAGGGCTGACTGCTGACCTGGTGCTTGAGCTTGCTTTCCATTCATGTTTTATTTGTTGGTATAAACACAGGTTTTTAATCAGGGCACAGCTAGTGGCTGTAGTATGAATAGTAACAGTAATAATATACAGCTGTATGGTACAACTTACCATCCCACAGCTGCTTCATTTGAATGGCACTGATCTTTGGGAAATGGGAGATGGACTCTTCCTTTCTGTCATCAAGTTCTGCATCTTTATGTTGCTTCTCTCTTTTACCATCTTCAGCCCCTACCTTCCAGGAACTCTTCCAAGGAGTGCCCTGTGGAACGGTCTTATTCCAAGCATTTTGCCTGTTGCATTTCCTTATCCCAGAGTCTGACAGAAGCAGAATGGAGGGACTCGACTTTGGGGGACTTTGGATCTTGCCAGTGATTAGCTGTGGTCAAAAGCACACAAAGCACTGCAGAACACAGTCCACTGTTCTTATTTTAGAGAACTACTCTCTAGCTAGATGATGTCATGACTTCTCTGTTAGCATGGGAACTGAGCCTTCATCTAGTTAGTGGAAGTTAGCAAAATGTTATCAAAGACAGTGCTGAGTAGGGTGTGCCAACTACCATCATCAACAAGTGCTCTGGGATTGAAACAAAATTTTTGCAATTGGAGAGAATTAATTATGGCTTATTTGAAAAAACACAGGTAGTTACATGTACATAAAATCATAACACATCTGGATGCAGTACCCCAGCTGAGACCTACCAGCGCAGAGCAGAAGGGCAGGATCACCACTCTCAGCCTGCTGGTCATGCTTCTTTTGTTGCAGCCCAGGATTTGGTTGGCTTCCTAGGCTGCAAGGCCACATTGCTGGCACAAGTTCAGTTTCTCATTTACCAGTACCCCCAGGTCTTTTTCAGCAGGGCTGCACTCAATCCTTTCATTCCCCAGCTTGTATTGGTAATGGGGGTTGCCTTGACCCAGGTGCAAACTCTTGTATTTGGATTTGTTGAACCCCATGAGGCTCACCTGAGCCTACTGCTCAGGCTTGTTTAGGTCCCTCTGGATAGCATCCCACCCCTTTGGTGCGTTGACTGCACCCAACAGCTTGGTGTTATCAGCAAACTTGCTGAGAGTGCACTTGACCCTACTGTCGATGTCTGATACTGTCGATAACTGATGAAGTTACTGAAGAGTATTGGTCCCATTCCCGATGCCAGGGGTACACCACTTGTCACTGATCTCCATCCAGACATTGACCACCAATCTTTGGACTCAATCCTGCAGCCAGGTCTTCATCCATTGAACAGTCTACCCATCAAGACCGTATCTTTCCAATTTGGAGAGAAGGATCTTGTGGGGTACTGTGTCAGAGGCCTTACTGAAGTCAAGATAGGTGGCTTCAGCGGCTCTTTCCTTGTCCATTGGTGGAGTGACATCATCATAAAAGGCCACTAGGTTGATCAAGCAGGATTTGCCCTTGGTGAAGCCAGGTTCTTTCATATCACCTCCCTGTCTTCCCTGTGCCTTAGCATAACTTCCAGGAGGATATGTTCCATGATCTTCCCCAGACAGGGAGACTGTCAGGTTAGTAGTTCTTGGGGTAATCTTTTTTACCCTTTATGACAATGGGTGTGATATTACATTTTTTTCCAGTCACCAGGGACTTCACCTGATTGCCATGACTTTTCAAATATCATAGAAAGTGGCTTGGTGACTACATCAGCCAATTACCTTAGTACACTGGGATGCATCTCATTTGGACTTAGAGACTTGTGGATGTTCAGGTTCCTCAGGTGGTCACAAACCTGATCTTCACTTAGTGTGGGGGGGACATTACTTCCTTGATCCTCTCCTGCAAAGCCAAATGTTTGGCATATATGGTGTCACATAACTGTGAGTAATGAAGATTTTTTTAGGTGCTCTGAAGCTATTTCATGACTTGAGCACTCATTGAGATTCTCATTTTGCTTCTTTTTTATATATATATTTAAATTTAAATTTAATTTTAATTTTTATTGCTTCTATACCTTTGTGTAGATATATTGTCAACATATATTTTCCACAAGGACTGTCTGTAATCGTGGCCTTATACTAAATATAGAGTCAGTGAATTCTGCCTAAGTTTGATATACCTTTAATTTTCCCCTTTAAAACCAAATTTAGAGCAACATATAACTGCAGTCACTTCAATAACTCATTGAGTGTCAGATGAAAAAGAGAAGGAAAACTGATCCAAGAATAGTGAACTAACATTTGACACCTCCTATATATGTGTATAAAATCTAAGGAATGTACAGTAAAAGACCACTATCAGGCTAAAGCAGAGACGTAAAAATATACAAGTATATCTGAGTACCTTGATAACTGAGCTTGAGGAATGTGCATTATGTCATGACCACTGACAGCTTTAACTAGACAGGAAAACGCAAGCACCTTTTCTGTGATAACAGTTTGTGCCAAGATAATCTTTACTGACCTTATCTGAAGAAAAATAAATGCTCCAGTTTCTCAGTTTGTCCTTCTTTTTTTTTTTTTTTTTTGGTTGATTTTTTTTCCCATTGCCTTTTTAGTGACTCATCCCCCTGATGATCAAGAAAAAATATCCAACCTTTCAAATGGTGGTGAAGGGTTGGTTCAGCCAACAGGCAGCAGGACACCTTCTAACAGTTCTTGGTTTAAAGTGTGGATTAAGAAGGGACAGACATTTTTTAAGCCCTTGTGCAGGGAAGACTCTGTGAGCAGTGGCACCAAAGGGCTGCAAAAGCTGCAGAAGCAGTTACCCTAATAGGGAAAGCTCACTGAGTGAATGATACCTAAGAAGCAGCACACAGGCTATGTGCTTCCCACACAAAACACACTGTTTTGTCCTGTCATGAGCAGCAAAAGCAATATGTAGGAAGCAAACTTTCTAGAAATACCAGGAAAACTTGGGAAATAAGATGAACTAAATAAGTATGTGTTATGTTACAAATAGCACCTTCAGGTTGGTGGAAGTATTCAGCTATTAATCATGAAGAAACTGTCACATAAAGTGTCACACAAAAGCCTTTTGCTTTCCCTAGTACCAGTGTGAGGTTCTGAGGTCAAATTTCAGAGGACACTATGACAGTCATGCTGCCTGCAGCACTGCCAAATATTTACTGGTGATTTCAATACCTTTATTGCATATAAAAATGTAAGGGCTGGATGTTCTCTGTATTTTTTATTTAAAAAAAATTATCTCCTCAAGTAAACAGACATAAATACTTTGATGTAATTTTTAAAATGTTATTTATTATTTAACATGTTCCAATCAATTGTATAAAAGACCACAACATGAAGCAAATGCAGATATTAAAACACATCATAGGCTTCGTCTGTTAGCTAAATTCGGTTCCTTTATTTACAAAATAAACATCAATATAAATATTTAATACAATAGCTCCAGTAAGAAAAAAGGACAAACTATTATTACTGTGAGAATGCTGAGCACAGTGGAAACTCTCTCTTAAATTATAAGTTTCTCTTAGCTTGGGTTAGAGCACTTTTTCATAAAGGCAGAAGTCATAGTGCATTAATGGCAAATATCCATCAGGAAGTAAGTCTAAAAGCAACTCAGAGAAGTACATTGCTTCTGAGAAAGATGGCTTTGCATTTGTGCCATGTTTGTAATAGGCTCAATACCAATATCTTGAAAATAACAGTAAATATTTAACTTAAGGAATATTTCATATGATTGCAATAAATGTTTAATACAGTGTAACTTTGCAGTACTTCAAAAACTTATTGCTGCAAATATTTATATAGAATTTTAATTAAATGCATGTATAATCCATGAAATAAACTATTTTGTAGCCTAGATTCAGTGAGCAGCTCTGCAGAAACAGAGGTATACTGTCGCCCAGCTGTTCTGTGACTGTTTATACTCCCAGCCCTTGCCGTGCTGCAGATCCATCACTGTCAGGACTATTCCTCTTCTGTAATATCTCATACATATATTCACTTGCTAAATAATCAGGGCCCAAGATACACATACTTGGAAGTGTAACCATTACCTAGCTCGTCTTGCAGTTGGATGATACCTTCTGCTCACACAACCAACAAAAATTGAACCATAATTGCATCAGCCTCAGGAGATGTCTTTCTTCTGAATTGCTTGCAGTATGCTGAATATCCACCCCTTCTGCCCAAGACTTTATGACATATAAAAGAAAATAAACATACTTTGTTTTGCTGGTACAGTGGTAAATTTAATTTAGTTCCCTGTGCTGGAGAGAAGAGAGGGTATGATGAAGCCACAAAAGGGTGACTACAAATGCTTGTAGGCCAATGCTGAGGAGTTTCTAGCTGGTGGTCACAGTGTGGTTTTGCATGTTGCCTGTAGGAAAAGCATGCAGCCTCTTCAGCTCTGCAGCAATATAGTACTTCTGGTAATCTCATCCTCTGCTCCTCTACAGTATGTCCTTGCATCCTGAACTTACCTGTTTTCCCTGGATAAGTTAAATTCCTGTGAGTCACAAATCAGACTTGTATTTACTCATTTAGTCTGAAATGTCACTGTTTTTTAAAACCACCTGTGGGGGGTTTCTTGTGATTCTAAAACAAAAACTCCTGCAATACTTGCTGGTAGTACACTAATACAGAAGATTTGCAGTAAGATTCTAGTGGAGCACAGCTCTGTGCCACATGGATCAGTGCAGCTTTCTTTAAAAGGAATCATTTTGTTTGTCAGGTAACAGCTCTTTACCTGAATATCAGGAAAATAAGAAAAGAATTCTCTTAATTTGTGCTTCAATGCTATTATAGAAATGGATCCTGCTTTTCTGGAAACAGCATGTTAGCATGGCAATGAATATCTCCTTTATTTAACTAATAGTGCACAAGTCTGTGATCTGTTTGACCATTTTTTGAATGATTTTCGGTGTAAAATGCATGGCTGCTTTGGCAGAGTGGGAGTGAGGAAAAATTAAGCAGAGAAGAAATTATCTATTATTTCTGCCATTGAATTCTGTTTTCTACTTTTTCTCAAAGGAAATCTGTAACTTCCTTTCCCATTTCTGTGGACCTGGGAATGAAAATAAGCATGGAGGCAAATGTAATTGACAATAAAATAATGATGCTTTATGATTTCATAAACAGTAACCAAACCCATTTTCTTTAAAATCCCTTTCTCTATTTCATTAGAATTTGGAAAACTTTATATTTGCTCTTTTTAGTGGTGAAAAGAGAATGGTTGCAAGGTTAAAAATATAGGACTAATTCTCTTCATTTGATACTTCTGTTAGCGCTGTGACTGTCTCTTCTACATTGATGCTAGTGATTGTAGAAATAGATCCTGGGATGAAATAGAATTGATGTGTTATAGTAGTAAAAGCTTTTTGATGCCACATGGCTACTGGAGAAGCCATGATTCAAATTGGTAAAAGTGGACAAATGTTACAAAGAAATAATAATGGTCGATAAAACATTTTATTTTCCTGGATTCCTCTTACTATATAGTTAACGATTGTTATCTAACCAGATACAGACACAACTGAGTACTGAGTCATGTAATTACAGTATTTGAGTGTCTGCATAAGTTCATAAGTTAAGTGAATGTGCTCAGTCAGCCCCAGAAGCTGGCCAGCAGCACTCCTTGCACCACACAAATAACATGCCAGGGACCATTAGTAACAACAGTGCTCCAGATCCCGTAAACAGTAATCATTTAAAAAAATGTTCTAGTGAGCTGACATAAATGTGGCAAGGAGAGGAGAAGGGGTATGTTCATGGTTTTATTAAGCTGTAGCTTTCCCCTGATTTCAGTGGGGAACTGAACTCCACACGCGAAAAGAAATGATGTGGTGTGAAAAAGAATGCACATTTTGTGTTGCACATTGGTAGAGATGACCATTGCTTATTTTGTTTACAGCCTTAAATGTAGCTGAGAATGTTGTCAGACAGGTAATGTTGTGCCAGAGCTGAATGTGAAGTTATTGTATTTGACCTACAATTTATGTGATCTGAAAATAAGCTTAGACACAAAACCAGGGAATAGTTTTCAATCTCTGAGGCTTTACGTGTTGGAACTACATTCAGTTCTCACCAAAATAAATTGGATTTTTTAGAGGTGATTTCAGTGGGACAAGCTTATATTTTAGGGACCTGCGTGGACACTGGACAGTGCATAGCCTCCTTCAGCATTTTCTTGCATGAATAATCCTCTGTTTCTCAGACTTCTGCTTGCTCTCCTTAATAAGCTGCACTGAAAGATACCTACCCTTCAAAGTTACCTTCAAAATGATTATTTTCAAGCACCTCATCCTGAAAGAGCCATTCTCTGTAATTGCCTTTCAATCTGCACCATTTATTAGTTGCCTGTTTGAGTGATCATCAGGAAGTGCATGCTACAAGTAAAGCCATTTCTAAAGCAATATTTTTGGTGGTGCTGAATGGAGACCCCTTAAAAAACAATACCTCTGTGTTGGTATGCACTGTGCACAGTCAAGGAAGTGTTTGAGACAGGCAGTGGGGCAGTGTATGCACAGAAAATATTTGGTTATCACAGGTTGAAAACTTCAAGGAAAAAGAAAAGGAATACTGTATTTTGCACCATTAGTTATTCCATGCTGAGCTCCGTACTCTTTCTGTGTGGATTACTTTGATGAAAACGTTCCTTTCTTTTGAATTCTGCAATGTTTCTCATAACAGCATGGAATTCTGTGAAACTTAAACTAACTGGCAGATTAATCATTTTTAGAAAGTTCTTTGTATTCATTTTTTAAAAGAATAAGTTTTAAAAATGCAAAAAAGAAGGTAAGGAAGTCTTTTGTAGAAGATAAAATTATTTTAGATTTTTTCATATGACCTCCTTCATCTGTCCTTTGGTTCAGTGCTTCTGGCCCTCAGTAGACTTTGTTGTCCACTCGCCTAGCTTGGTTATTGTAGGAGCATGTTACAATAGCTTTTGCTGCACATCCCTTCTCCTTAGGCCACTTCTCAGAGCAGATCTGGTGCCTTCTCTCTAGTATTTATGTGGTAGTCCAGCACTTTCCAAACTGCATGGCTTTGAGAAAAGGTGCTGATAAAGTCAGGATGCTTTTACATCTGCACCATCACTGCTAATTGCAGTTGGAAGGGAATGATGTCTGTTCATTGATGTGAAGATTATATGAAACACATCGCATCTGTAAGAAAAAATTGTCTCTCAACAATTAGGTGTGTGGCCTCTGCCTGTTCTACCTATGCAGATTAGGGAATTTGTCTTTGCTTCCTTGTGTAGGTGGCAATTTCACTCCTAACAAATTATGGGGAAAATGTTTACAAAACAAGAATGTTTTGTTCCATGTCTGCAGTTACAGAAATCATCTAAACACATTTCTGGAGTTGCCTTTATCTGAGCAGTGTTCAGAAATCTGAGGAGAGTCTTCTGTGCTCCATCTATGGTAGAAGCCAGAGGAGCACTGACACAGGGCATTCCGAAGCAGGGAATAAATGCTGGCAATTTGTTGTGAGCTTCATGCCGAGGTTATCACCCATTTTCAAAATGCCACAAGGTCTTCCTATAATGAGCAAAGGTGCATCTGGGTTGGGACAGTCAGTGCTGAACTGCTTCTGTCTCTCCTGTGTGCAGACTTGCATGCCTGCTTAGAAGTGACAGGCTTACAACTTAGGCCATTCATTCTTGTGCTGCCCCCCAAAAGATCTGTCTCACTCATTTTAGAGTAGAGGGCAGAGATGCCTGAGACCTCCTATCCCTAGTGACAAGTCACTGTGAGAGAGCTGGTAGGACTGTTCTACAGCTGGGTTGGTGCCATGTTTGCTAGCAGAACCCCAGTGAGGCAGTACAGTGCCCACCAGCTGGCTGGTCTGCGTGACCTCACATCCTAAAGATGTCCCTGACATTGTGATAGGTCATTGTGCTGACACATGCACTGGCAAGGGATGTGCTTAAAAGACCTGCAAAAGAGGCAGCAGCTGTGGATGAACGAGAGGCATGCTTAATCTTGACAGGAACCGCTTATGGCCAAGCACTTCTGAAAATTCAGCAAGCTGCAGTTAGATGGCTGAATAGGTGCCAGACTCCCTGGAAAATTAGGACTCTATTGTGAGGGCTGAGCACTTCTGAAAATGCAGCTCAGAGAATGGCTGCAGATGGCCTGGCCCTCTCTCAACAGGGACAGACCATAACATGGAGGGCAGCAAGCAAGATCAGGCTCGTGTTGTTGGGGACAGAAGGAGGCAGATGTGAACTGACAAAAGAATGGCTGTCAGATGTAGCAGCTATCCCAAGGGGCATATTTACCTTGCTGGGGTATTGCTCTTGAACTGATCCAGTTACTGAACTTCTCTTTCTCTAACAAATTGTACTTGCAATGCATTGATTTTCACAATCAGTTTTATAATTTTGGTTTGATGGTGGTGTATTTCTGCTGTTCAAATTGTGCCAACTACTGGCTGAGGAGTAGAAGTAAAAATGTGGAATTAACCACAGACACCTGGAATTATTCAGATTTGCTTGTTTCCTAGCAAAACAAAACAATCCACCTCTCCCCAAGGTTCTCCAGGCTAGAAAAACATTTTTCCTCTCCTTTGGTTTGGCTCTGGATTTGCCTCAGCCCTTTCTCACCCCACCTGAATTCTCAGAGAAATGACATATTATTTTAAACCTTATAAATGCAGATGTGAAGTAGCCTTTAGGAAAAAAATAAGTGTACATGATAAGATGTTCCAAGTACAGAGTTACTGTAACCCAAGTAAGTTTAACATTGAACCCAAATAGTAAACAGAAACAAAAATTGGGTCATTTCAGCTTTCTGCTTCCTCAAAAAATAAATCACTCCAGCAGGTAGGAGTTTGAAAATATGGATAAAGGTAAGCTAGTGGAAGGATGTCGTTGCAAAATACCAGTCTTGTTTTCTGGAGAGTTAAAAGCTACAGTTTAGGTATCTAGTTTCCATTGAAAGGCTACCAGTAAGATCTATTTTGGCTATGCAAAGAAATACAAGTGCAGTGTCTTATAATAGAACTTAACAGAGGCCTTGCACAATCAGGGAAGAAGAGGTGACTAAAAGCTTGTTAAGAGTAAGGAAGTTGGAGTGGTTTAACAGCATGCTAACTAAGCTGCAGTAGCTGTGGGAGAGTACATATGTAGCCTACTTCCAACCCAGTAACACACAGAATATCTATCCCTATCTTGCATCTGCACCTTTATACTACTGACCCAACATATCTTGTAGTTGTGGATAAGCTGCGTGTAATAGTGAACTTCTAATGCAGAAAAAATATTCTGCAATAAATGAGTTTAAGTACAGAAAGGACACTAAAAGGTTTGAAGTAATGGCATTTAGATGAGAAGATGGGCACAAATTAAACTGAAGGTCTTAATTAGGACTGCTATACTTTCTGCTCCTTTGACTAGTCAGGCAGGTAAAAATAAAGAAACTGTGAAGAGTCCAATAGTGATAAATTTCAAAAATTGTCACTTATTATATGAATGAATTAGAGAGTATACGTTACATTTCTTATCCAGTGTCTCCCAGTGTTTCTGTTGCTTGTAATGGACATACTCTGTGGCATCTTGTGGTTTCAGAGGGTTAGATCAGAAGGCACCAGTACTATGGTAACACTGAGAAAAGATAAATTTCATGTGGGAGTTCATCTAGTAGGGAGCTACTCTATTGCAGAATGCTGCATTAACATTTTCATTCATGGCTATCTTCCCAAGGAGATATGTCCATGTATTTTATAAAGCTACATCTAATTCAGAGGAGGTCCTCATCTCTGGAGTTTATAGATTATGGGAGATGATCCAAAGGGAAGAATTCATATTACCATGCCATCTATGCTAGAATTCCACTAACAGAATTGCAGAATTCCACTAACAGCATAGAATTTCTCTAATAAGTGGCAATCTACTTAGCTGAAGTAGGAGTGCAATATTTATGGCTACGTCAGATTGAAACTATTGAAAAGCCTAAATTGCTGGTTTGCCAAAAATGCCCTTCTGACCCTTCTGGTCAGTTTTCAGTTAAAGACAAACCAAAGTGCTTTTTTTTTTTTTTCAGGTACTAATTTGATTAAGTTACCTGTGGCAGTCTTTTACCATGTAAAAAGGTGCTTTCTATAACCTTTAAGTAACTAATATCTTTCCATTAACGATAGCCAAAAAAGAAAAAAAAAGTACAAGCAAAATACCTGAAATACAATGACAGTGCAACTTTAAAGATGATTGGCTTGTACCAGAGCTGGAATGACTACTGTTTTTTACCTACTTTTTGCACTGAAGATAAGACCCTCACTGTGAAAAGCTGTGTCATTCAAGTAGTCATGTATATTTCATTGCCTAGGTTTTTTGGAAAAATGTGTTAACCTTCCCTTGTGTGCCCTTCAACAACAGTTAATCATTAGAGCAGGATCAGTGCACTGTGTAAGCGGAAAAGAAGCATTGTTCCTGATTGCAGCTCTAATGATTCAAAGATTGCAATTTCATAATTAGGTATGTATTTAGAAGTTGTTTACTTCACTTGACTTTGCTTCTTCAGAATTCATGGAGGTGCCTGTTATGACAGATTTCTTTTTGCACATGCTGATAGTATACTCTAAAATTCTACTCAATGTGTCCCCATGCTGAGTCCTTGTGATTTGATCACATTTAAACTTTGGAGGAATTTGGATTCCCATCTGAACTGATATCTGATGGTTATCACCCAGGCATAACCTTCAGTTTCAGCAAGCGATCTGGACTGAACAAATACAGAGCATTTACATATTTTACAAACCCACAGTTTATACAGTGATTATTTTTTGTTTAAGTATCACTCTCAAGCAACTGGGACAGAGCCTGCTGCAGATCTGTATAAACAACAGATTTTACACATAGATAGTTCTTAAGTATCTAGTTTAGAACAAAGTGTAGTGAAAATCTTCCAGTTTTAGATGTGCCCTAGTCCTGATAAATGTTTTTGTTTTGTTTTGTTTTTTTTTTTGTGGACAAGGAAAGTACTAAGGTTGCATTTAGGCCAAGAAAATACTAAAAGCAAATCAGATACGTGTACTGCTGTGAATGAGGAGTTGCTAGTTCTTTAAATGACTGCCAGATGTCAAATAACAAAATGCCTCTCCTTCCCCAAAAGTAACAATAGCTGACTAATAATAATTCCATCTTGAAGGTCTAGGGTCCAGATTTCTGTCAGAAATATCATTTGATATGACCTTGGGGAGAATCTGCAAACATGAATGTAATGTAGTTTACCCTGACATCAGAGAAGGAACAAAAACCTGTACGTTTTAGGACACTAGTCCTCCATTTAGAAAGAATTAAGAACAACTACCAGTAGTTGTTTTCTTCTATTGAGAAAGAAACATTAGTTTATGACACTGGTTAAAAATCATGGCCAGTCTGAGGGCATTTATTTGCCTTTAACAAATTCTTCTATTGCAAGAGGAATTGTCACTGAACAAAATGTGATATGCTTCTACATATGCATGCATATACTCATGTTTCAATATGTGTGAGAGTAAGCAAAAATTACATCCATTTAGAATTTTTTTTTCATTCCTATAATTTGGTTAGTTTTATATCACATGTAGTTACATTAAAAATTAAGTCAATGTTTGTACATCTCCTATGAAGTAAAAAAACACCATGTTTATGAGTTGTGATGTACATGAATGTTTATCAGAAATGTTCCCTTAAATTTTGTATAAAATATTCAACGCAAACTGTGAGAATTGATTATCTAAAAGTCTTCATTCTGATGATGTTCGTTCGTGGTCTTTATTCTACTAAAGGAAGTCATGTTGCACTATTCATTAGTGTATTTAGAAAAAGTCCATACCCAGTGGATAAGGAAAGCAGTCCAACTGTATAAGTTGTTTACATTTGAAAAGATTTTTGAGAAGTTAAATCGCAAGAGACCAGAAAAAAATGAAGAAGTCAGAGAGTCAAAGTATAGTAATTTATCAAAAGAATGTGTGAGGTAAAAATTAGAATAAACAGTTGACTTTCATTTTGGAAGGATACTAAAAGCAAGCTGTCATAAAATATTGTGCTAGTAGAGCTTATTTGGAAAAGAAGACTAAGCGGAAAAGCAATATAACCTGTTGCTTTTATGAAAGAGAGAGGTTTGGAGCAGGCTGGATGTGTAACAACATCAAATCACATTCTTTCTTCTACTGGAGTTGGTTTACATGCAAAAAAAAATTTGTTTAGTCTATCCAGCAATTCTGTGACAAATTTCATATTTTTTACCCTTAAGTGATAGTTCTTGTTGAAGGAGATTGCAAGAAGTTTTATAAAATGACTTAAAAATATTTAAAAAATCAAGGATTCTTATCAGCAAGTCCTTGCTGATCTGACTAAGGCTCTGACTTAAATACGCTGCATGCATTGTCCAACACTGCGTGCTGGTGTTGTAGGAATTTTAGTTAAACATAAGAATGCATTGAATGTAAGTGAATATGTTGTATCTATGAATTAGAAAATACCTATATGTATTTTAAGCCAATTTTTGAAAAAGAAAGATGAGATAAATGTATTCCAAACATAAATATAACCTTTCTTAATTCTGTTTTTTTAATTATTTGCCAAGCCTGAATTACAAAAACAGACTTGTTTCTTTCCTGCTTGTTGTAATGCCTCTGTGGCTCTTCAGCCACCTACAAAGAACTGCATGCTGTGATGATTTATGGATACCACCTTCGGGCCCTTCAGAAATGTGTCTTGTTCCGTGATGAGTTCTTTTTAAATTGTCCAAAATTGTTTCACAAAGATCTCAGGCTGTTGAGGTTTTCAGTTAAGAATTAAAAACCAGGGATAGAATTAAACCTATCCCCTCATTTATAAAACAAAAGGCTTTGCTGAGGTTTAAAAATAACTGCTGGAGTTCAGTTTATAAACATGCTTTGAAAAGATACTTATATTAATTTATTGTTAGTGTATGTTACTTCATGGTCTCCATAAGCAGGAATTTGGGGGCAGCTTAGAGGACTGTGATTCTTGCATAACAATGTAAAAGGTGAGAGAAACTGAACTTTCCCCAGTCCTTGCATAAAGGGGTGGGAAAAATGTGTTCCCTTAAGATTGCAGCATTCGTATAGCGTCAGACAGATATGCTACAAACACTGTAAAAAAATGCTATCTCCTGTTCCAGCGAGTCTGTAAATTGACGTGAACAGAACATAACTGGGGATGGTAGTGATGCATGTGGGAGGGGTTGATCTATGATGTGGTATGCTGTGAAAGAAGCAATTTTGTCTGAAAGGAGCTATAACCAGGAGGAATAAGATAGGTATAAAAACAAGACTACTGTGTTGTTTATAAGTGGCCATCATCTTGCACTGACATAGTGAGTCAAGTGAGACCTGAGACTATGGAGGATAATTGTAGGGTGCCAAAAATCATACTCCTACTTGTATACTTTTCCAGCATCTAGTTTCTGTTCCTCTTTCTTCTACACTTCTACTGTGCAGACTTCACTTTATTTCATGCTTGCATGATAGCAAGGCACTGTCACATGTTTTACCAGCCCAGTAATAAAATTAAAAATAAATTAGCCTTTTAATGCTTCCTCTAATATTCTACTTTCCATTTTATGGTAAGGAAATTGTGCTTTGATGTAAAGTCTGTGCAGGCAGATTCAAGGTGTATGCAGCCAAAACCAGGAGCAAGCTGGCTTGGTAAAAGGTAGAAAGGGACATTCCCTCAGATGTGACTTGTCTGTGGTTTGCATCTACGGAAGACACGTGGTTTAACAGCTGTAAGCTGTGGGGTTTCTCTCCACTGATGGACAGTGTATTTCATACACTTGTTTTCCTGCTCTTCTGTGCCTAGTTGCATCCCGCTTGTTTCTGCAGCTCAATTCTCTCACTTGGAGACTGGAGTGACCTCTCTTCAACCCAAGACCCCTGCTCAGACCTTTTTCCTTTCTCCCATGTTAGGTACTGCATTGAACTGTAATGTGGCATCTGTCACCAGCCTTGGCATTTACTCTAGTATTGGTTTTGTTTCATTTCAGGAAATTGAAAATAGACAAGGGTAAATTGTAGGACAGTGCAGTGTTGGTAGAAAATGATAGCTTAGTTCAGTAGTCCAAAAACTGTCCTCTCTGTTGTGTATTAAGTTGTTGCTTTCTTAAAGAGGATATTATATAGAAGAGTTCTTTGGAGAGCCTTCTGTGCTGTTACCACATGCCTCAAGCACTAGTAAACCTTTCTCCCTTCCCTTCCCTTCCCTTCCCTTCCCTTCCCTTCCCTTCCCTTCCCTTCCCTTCCCTTCCCTTCCCTTCCCTTCCCTTCCCTTCCCTTCCCTTCCCTTCCCTTCCCTTCCCTTCCCTTCCCTTCCCTTCCCTTCCCTTCCCTTCCCTTCCCTTCCCTTCCCTTCCCTTCCCTTCCCTTCCCTTCCCTTCCCTTCCCTTCCCTTCCCTTCCCTTCCCTTCCCTTCCCTTCCCTTCCCTCTTCTTTCTCTTTTTCCTTTCTTTTACTTTCTTAAATAGCAATTTCTGAAGTGATGAAGGTTTTTTTTTTTTATTGGTTTTGCTTTGTGTGCATGTGTGTGTAAGTGACAGGGAAGAGGAGGAGGTGGCTGGTTCCATTTACTTATCTTTCAGTGCAACTTGTCACTTCTTTTTTCAGTGATGCTTTTAGCAGGGACTAATCTGTACAATGTCCATAAGATATGCCATACTTTGGAACAACATTTCAGTAAAGTAGTTCAGAAGAAACATACCCAAAGCTTAACCACGCAGTGTTTTAGCAGCTGCACTTAATTTTGCCAGTAAGTTAGCCACAAATGTGTCCATTCACATTCCAACCAATATTATGACAGATCCGATAGCTGTGGAGTGCATTCATCTAATTTAACTTTTTATTTTTTACTCCATAGCCAAAGCTCTTTTAGATTGCTAAGAAGCAATCTTTTTTTTTCTTCTTTTTTTTTTTTCTGGGATCTTCAGTCTTCAAGCAAACTAGTTTTACATCAGTCAAGAATCTATTTTGTTCTCTATCTATTTCTTTCTCTGTCAACAATAACACATCAGCACCAAGTTACCTTCAGGAAATGCAGTGAAAAAAAGAAAGAAAAGCTGTAATTTTGATAGATGTGTCTGAAAGGCACCTGCATATTCTGTTTATTGGCATGGTCAACCGCTCCATGTACAGTTTTGCAATGTTCAACAATTCAGAAGACAGATATGCCAAATAAACTCAATTATTACATTTGCAACTTTTGATATCAAGTCACAGCATTGTTTCCTTCTATAGCTTTAATATCCTACAGGCATTTTTGGTCATGTGGTTTGAGTGTGAGGCTACAAGTTAGAAGCTCTGGTTTGATTCTTAGTTCTGTCCGAGACTCCTTGTGGCATTGTGGGAAACACTTTTTATTCCCTCAGTGATCAGTTCCAAATCGTGAAGTGATAACAAGGCTTCCTTTTTTTCCACTGTGTACAATTCTTGTCCATTCATACTCTAGGCTCTTACAGAAAGACACCATTTCCCCAAGTAGATGACATTTTTCCAGACTCAAGGATGTCTCAGCAAAAAAAAATATATAGTATACATATATATTTTGTATTTATTCACTATAATAGTACATAAATACTATTGTATTTGTATTATATATGAAAAACAAGTATTAATGTGTAAAAAAAAAGTGATAATGTTTACTTTTACAATAACTGTTATGAATCATTTAAAAACTGTATCATAGCTGCCACTCTGTGCATTTTTAAATAGGAAAAGTAAGATATTATTACATGTTAATCAAAGAGAGCTATGTTGTGTAGGGTGGCATTTAAATTGACATAAAGTGATCCACACTTCTTGTTCTGTGCCCCTGGTAGTTTAAAGATCTCTTTATATATATTTACCTTCCATAAGTATTTGGATGCTGGAGAGCTATTTTCAACAATTACCATTCACTTCCCTAGAATCAGAAGTTAGTGTGTACGAAAGATCACTCCTCACTGGTTTTAAGCTCCCTTCACAGTTTTAGCTCCTAGAAGTTAATTGAACAACAAAAAATGGGGAAAAAATTGGTTTATCAGCTTGAATTCTGTTATCATGACTGTTTTGTAAAGGCAACCATAGGTGAGACCATCCTATCACCACCTGCTTATTTTTTAGGACTACATCAAAGGGACAACGAGGATGCTTGGTTACTCCTGAGTGACTGTTGTTTGCACTTAGATCTGCAATCTTTCTGAAGCTAATTGCATTACTGGAACTGCTACCTAACTGCAGTCTCAGGATGACTGAAGTGCTAAATTACATCAGAACTGTGTTCTCTTCCTCATAAAAAGAGACCTCTGGAGGGAATATTTTTTTAGGTTTCCTGTCTTGTGTTAGGCAGGCATTGGTGAGAACATCAGAGACAAACTTGATGCTGTCAGATTTCCTCTGCCTTGCAAAAACATACTGGTTATGTAATGCTTTTTCATGCTAATGGAGATAGTGAGACAACCATTAAGCCTCTTCTCTAACAAGCCCTCTGTAAAAGCCTCCAGACCTCTTCATATTTAAGCTTTTGCTGTGGCTAAGTGATTCAAAAGGCAGAGACTAAAAATCAAAATAATTTCTGTTGCTTTTTTGTTTGTTTGTTTGTTTGTTTTTGTTTTGTTTTGTCTTCTTTCTTTCCCTTCTCCTTTTATCTACAAAATAAAGAAAAGAGGGGATAATGCAAGACCTGAAAATGTTAGGTGAGTGGAATAGATATTTCTTTTAAAGAAATTCTGAAGTAATGAATATTTCTCTCATAAACGTTCAATTAAGGATATATTTCTATGTTAGAATTTTCTTTTTAAGACAGTGAAGGCAAAAACTACATTCCAATATTAAAATGTTGTTGACATAATTTTTTAGTTGGCTGAGTTCTAAGGCTGGTATGATCTTCTGTAATGCTCAGGGGATTTGGCTGCTCAGATCATTAGGAAAATCTCAATCTTCCTCTCAGTATTGATTGGAGGAGTCATTATATTCAGTTCTGTCATAGGTTGTTATCTAACATCCTCAATGTTGAGTGACAAGAAGTAAATGATAATGTGTTCAGCTAGGGACTGTAAGACAAATGTTTCATGAGTTCTGTGGACTTTTGTTGGATAACACTGTAGTCCTCATTATCCCAAATAAGCATGGATTTTACACAAAAAAAAGGAATTTTAATTATTGGCACATACGAATTCTTAGCACTCAGAAGATGGTAATTTTTCAATATGATTCTTGAGATGAGTACGTTTTCTTGAAATATTTATAGAAATGCTAAATTTCTAAGTACTCTGATTTGACATTACAGTCAGTGTTCTTCCTGCATTACAAAGTGGACATCATAGCTACCACTGTGTATTGCATTTTACCATTATATACATTAAAAAAGGTCTATCCCTTAAATGACTTACTGTTCTTTGCGATTTATTGCTTAAAAGACACAGAACTGTGATTTCAAAAGTTGTTTCTAATAGTGTTCATTAGTTGGCACAACAGAGTTCTGCTAGTTCCATTTAGACCTTCTAATTAAGCTCCATTCTTGGCCATAGGAGGATAGAGTTTGTCACCAAGAAATCCACTCATCAGCCATCAACTGCCTGGACTGTGAGTGTGGCCCTCTACGATGTACTACAAAAAAGTCCTCAGCCTTGTGCATGTGCTCAGCACAGCTTTTCTTGTGCTTAGAGAAGTGCTCATCAGAATTTCTTACCTTTATCATTCCAGGCAGACTAGAGATGGCAATACTATCTATTTGCTTGCTTTCATAACTGACCTATTTTTTTATATCTTTAGTAAGAACATGTTTCTTGTACATTTACAGCATGTGGTATTGTTTGGAGTGTAACATACTATTACTTGCTTATCTTGGTGAGGTTCAGGGGACTTCTAGAGCAAGATTATATCAGTTGTAATAGAAAAACAGCTATTTGTTCTGAAACAGAGTTGATATGAGGACATATAAAAAAATCAGTAAGATCTTAAACTATGAATAATAATGTAATACTCTAATAAAACTTGTAATGCTGGGTTGACTGGGAACAATTATCTTCTATTTCTATTTGTCTTGGGTGCTAAAAGAGAATAGAAATACAGTGTTATAAACTTCACCAATGATCAAGTATCTTGAACTGTCAGATTCCTGTAATAAAAAGTAACTCGAGAAGAAGATATTTTTCAGTTCAACTGTCATTTTCAAATACCAATACATTCTCAGTGATTATGTTTCATAGAGCTCTATTCTATCTCTTATAAATACAGATAATTCCCCTCAACTTTATGAGGCTAACAAAGGTGACTCTAGTGAAAACATTTAAAGTGTGCTTTCACCTCCCCCCCACCTCTTAGTGTCATGATTCAAACTGAAGATAAAGAGGGCTTTCAGAGGATTATTTTTTAATAAATAGTCTCAAAGGAACAAAGAACCATGAATTTGTAAGGTACAGTAGCTTCATGACTGAGAGCAGGAGGGCAGAAAGATTCACATTCCCTTGTTGCTTCAGTAGCTCTTTTCAAGATGTTTCCCGTTTGACCTTTGCCACAAAGAAGAGATCTGACCAGAATCCCTGAAAAAAAAAGTAAGGCAAGATCATGCAGAGACATCTTAATACTTCCTCTGCACAAAACTCTTTTCATTTCTACCTAAAAGCAGTGAACTGAAGCAAATAACTTGAGGATAGGACCACTCAAGGCCAGCTGGCCTGCAGGGCACCATTTAGGATGACCTTTTAACATTGTTTGTCTGTAATCCTCATAAGCGAAGTCAGTTGTCTTAAAAGTCTATCTTTGACTAGCAAATAAATATCATTGATTGTTTCAATTGCAACTTAATCTTGTTTGTCTGGAGAAATGATGCAGAGTAAGGGGCAGTGCGTTCCTTAGTAACTGACAATTGCCATCAGTGACAGTTCTACCACGGATTTCACTGTAATTATTATTAAGTGGATTGATGAATGAATTAATCAGTAACCAAGCTGGTCAGCATAATGGAATATGTTTTGTTTTGATTAGTTTAATTTTTTCTTTTTTCCCTGTGAGAATAATATCAAGTTTCAATACTGAAAAGAAGCTGATTGTAGATATGTTGTATACAATCTAGGTCTCTTAGGAAAGAAGAAATGACAGCTGGGCAAGCCTGCCTTCGCCCAGTCAGTGACTTTGAATCAGGTAACTTTGTAGTTGTACAGGAGAAAAGTCCCAATTAAACATCAAAACAAACCCCTGTGATCCTTGGTAATATTCACATTAAATGTATGCATATGCCTTCTGTTTCTACAGTAAATGGAATCAGGCAGGGATTGCAGCATCCGTGTATTCTGAGGAAGTCAGATTACAATCTAATATGTGCAGTTTGGACATCTCCCTAATTTGAAACAGGACCGCTACCACTCTGAATATTTTGAAAATAATTGAGGTCTGACCAAAAGCATTTAGTGGTTTATATGAAATTCATTTATTTCCTTTTCTTTCTTTCTTTTTTTTTTTTTTTGGTATGGATTCTGACTCCCTGGTTTATGAATGGAAAGTATGTTGAGAACAAGTGGTTTTCTTGATACTGCCTAATGATGGCTGTTTAGTATCAGACTTTCCACTGAGACATAGAAAATTTCCAATTCTTAATTCTTGCCATCAGAAAATTGGAATATCCCAAAATTAATAGTAATATTTTTGGTCTTTCAACTCAAATTTATCTAATTCATTTTTATTTGTACAGAGTTGAACTGAATGTTACTGAAAAGAAATCCTAATTATATGTTTCTTAAAGATGCTAGCTGGCTGCATTGTTACTGGTTTTACAGGGAACTAAGTATTACAGAATTAGGACATGCTGCTACCTTATTTTGTATATTTCTTGTTAGGCATTTGGAAAGCTTTGCCTTTTTTTTTGTCAGACATTCATGGGTTAGAACTCTAAACCCTGGTTAAACTTATAGTCAATGCCAAACTACACTTCTCATTACCATCACTTATTTTTGGTTTGTGCGTGTCTATTTACATAGTAATAGACTAACATACACTAACAAAAGCTCAAACCTTTTGTTTCCAATTCATTTAAAATCAAGAGGGGATAAAAGGGCTAATACATGACAGAAATCATGAAAGCCTCATCTACAAGACTGTAAAGATCAGAATTCCTGTCAGTAATGGTCAGTTAACTGATCTGATTTTTTTTCTCTGTTCACACTTGCTTTAGGCAAAGAAACTACTGTTATGAACACACTAAGACCAAAGATACTTCTTTAATTAGTCTAATTGAAGAAAAAAACAATGGTTGAACTGGTGCTATAAATTATTTCATAGAAGGATGAAAGGTAGGATAAAAAGTTTCGCTGTTAGAATCAACCTGAAATTTTAGTGAATAAGTTCATCAAATCTCCCATTGATGTTGGAAAATTTGATAAGTCAAATGAGAATTCAGGAAAGTTGGGAATTATTTTAATGTTCTGGAAGGCCATAACTGCTTGGAACACATGGAGGCAGTGAACCAGTGTCCAACCAAAGGAAATGGTCATCTGGCACATTAATGATCTACATTTATTAAAACAGAAAGCACTTCTGACTCCAGTGCATCTATTTTTCTAGCAGACAAAATGATTACTTTTGGATGCTATGTTGCTCATACAAGTCAACTCTGACTAAGCTCTAGCTGAGCTTTTGAATCAGGAGACCAAGCATCTTAAATTCCAGGGTGAATTGATCTATCTGGCTAGTTCAAGGGAACTGAGCACTGGACTTTAAAGACTACTTCTTTTGCCAGATCATGAACGTGCGTTCATGCTTATGTGATATGTGCTATGAACAGAAAGTGACACACATTTGTGTGTTCTAAATAAAACCCTTCTGTAGATGGATCATTCCCTAAGTGATCTAGCTGTTTAATTAGGGGGTGGGGGAACAGAGCTCATGTTCAAAGGTTCAGGAACATTTTCACAGGTCACTGACTCAGTGTGTTTGTAAGCAACTGAGGTTGATACAGTATGTATATCAAAGAGTGAAGGCAGACAGTGACAAAGGTAGAGCTGATAGAATTTTTCATTGGTGTTTGAGTATGAATTGTATTTCATGAAAGATGTTTTTAGTTTGCATATGTGTGCAGCTGTAAGAAATGAAGACACAAACAGATTTCTCTTCACTGTTAAAGACAAGCTGTCAATATTGTTAAGCCCTACTCCTCAGGAAGGATCTGGCCTAATATGAACCCTGAATATTACAAGAAAACACCCACTGAAAGATGAGAGAGGAGAGAGAATTGCAGCCAAGTAGGTATTTCCAAGTAAGGGAGGCTCATTTTGTGAAGCCTAATGAGAGCTAAGAAACCATGCCTTTGGGATCTGTCCAGATTCCATGAGTTAGCCAGAGAGGGACTGATGAAAGCTAATAATGCTCCATGGTTATAATCTCAAATTCCTCACTCACATTTATGTTCATCCTCGGCTTCCAATCATTAGGGGAGAAGTGGTTTCTGCCCTGCAGCACTGTGCCAGTACCAGCTTCGGCCACTGTTGCTGTTGGCCACTGCATACCATTAAAAATGGTTTGGTTTTACAAACGTGGTCCTTTTCATTAAAATATTTTTTCTGGCTCTCAGACATTTTTTACAAAGGCATGTTTGAGAAATCACTTTATAGTTTCTCTTATTAAGAGAAGTCTTACTTCTTACTCTGCAAAGCCTTTCTTATGTACAGCTTGCTGACTTAACCTCATCCTAGTAAGTGAAAAGCAGTTGGGCCATTATATATACTATAGGAAATAATGAAGCACTGGCATTACACAACTAAGGTCAAGGGCAGTTGCAAATGTGGCTGATTTTGTTTCTTAGAAATAAAAATCACTGAGACTGTAGCTGGTACTTAGTGGAAGGTGTATCAGAAAAATCCTCTCTCAAGGCATAACTCTCATTCATGTCAGGTAAACTTCCACATTCAGCCAGGGAATTAAGTTTTGCTGTCAAATCTCCTGCCTATTAGTTTCTGACAGATTTTTGGCATATATTTCAGCCTAACAAGATTGATCCTGCACAATTTAAATCAATGGAGACCTTGGGACTTGAAAGGGATGGAGGGTCATTTCATAGAATCTGTAATATGAACTACTTGGGTGCTAAATCCTTGACAACTAGTTGTGGTTCACTTAGATTTTGCAAAGTTATTTGGATACCTTTAAGAGCCCTTAATATCCCTATCATGTCCTCCCACCTTGGATATAGGCTGGGCACAGGTGAAAAAAGTGAGGACTGACTGGAAGTTAAAATTGTAGATAAATAAGGTGTACTATCCTATGTACTATAGGTTTAGGTAAAGAGCATAATCTATGAATTTGCCTACAGAATAGCATTATGCTGGCCTACTAATGGCTCCAGTTCAGGTGGAATACACAGATGGCTCATGGCAAGTTAGTACAAATTATTGTTTTTAACTACATATGATTTCTTCAGGCTGCTGTGATAAAAAATAATGCCAGAGATCAGTGCCATACATAATTTTCATAAAAGAATTTTCTTTGATAGAACCCTGAAAAATAGATTGATTAACATGAAAATAATAGTTTGTTGTTTTTCTTTTGCAAAAAATGTGGATACCCAGGGTTGACAGGGTATTACATAGGGATAGATTTCTTGATGTAGCATTACAAAAGCAGTCAGGAAAGATATACATGAGTGTTATCAAAGGGATAATAGCACACTTCTTGCTTCAGGGATTGTGTTAGAACAGCAGCTGGAATGTGTCAGGAAAAGGAGAATGAAGTATGGGTCTGGCTTCAGTTATCAATACATTCACCAACACTGGCATGGCATTAAGCTGATAATCAAAATTCCACTCTCAGATTTTCACTTCTCTTGTAAAACTAACTGAAGACTATGAGATTTCTCTTGGGTTCATTGTTTTAAATTTTGTATTCTTCATGTTTTCCAAGTTAAACTGCCAAAAGCCCTGGAAGGGGGAGAGTTAGAGGGGGAAGGGGTAGAGAGGAAAGGGGCAGAGGTGAATTTTCTTTTGATTTGAATATCTTTTCCAAATGTCCACATTCTTGTCATTTATCTTTTCCCCTCTTCATTCTCTTATTTCACTGGTACCTTTTTCATTCCTCTTTTTTCTCAGAAAGAATATTTGTCAGATCTTTGGCACTTGCTCTGGGGGTTCTCCTTCTGGGTCTCCTTTTCACTGATTGCCTATGCATAGATGTGACCCTTTCTTGCAGCTGGACTTGTATGCTCTCACAGGTCACCTGAGGCTTGTGTAGGAGAGATGCAGAGGGTTTAGTCAGCTATTTACTGAGCTGTGTAAGAGCTGCAGCCATCGTTCACTGCTGTAGGGCATGGCAGGAGAGCAGAAAGGTTAGGATGAGCTAGTACCTGTTATATCTCCAGCTGTTGCAGAATGTAGGTGGCCTGTGTTTGGGTGGATTGAGGTCATGATGAGTCCTCACCTTTCTTGCTCCTCTTGTCTGTTCTGCACTTCTCAAACCTGTCCAGCAATCTTCTTCCCCAACCGTTTCCTCAAATTGGGAAATACTGTTTGCCAACCAATATAATATCAAATGTCTTCCTGCAATACACTTATCAGTGTAAGTAAGCATTTTGCTTTGGTAGATAGCCATTAGTCACAAAGATCTAGTTTATAAAAATAGGCTGCTGTACTTGTTGTTGCATAGTGGAAATGACGTAAATGGCACAGTTCAGTGTTTGTGCTGAAAACTTGTGCAATGCTGAGTGAAGCAATGGTTAATCCACTGAAATACTTGGGCCTATCTTTTACAACCTGCTCTAACATGTTGTAGGCCTGGATAGGTCTACTTTTGTAAACTAGCTTAACTTCACTCCTCACAAGTTTTCACTATGGTAGCTAAAATTCAAAATCAGAATGCAGCTGTTTTCATTCTCTGAACATAGATAAGTGACTTCCTTGATGACAGGGTGATGTTGATTCTAGAAAGTACAACTTTCTTCAAAGAAGGAAAAAAAATCTAGTGAGGAACGTGGGAGATAAATGTAAAACATTGTCTTGTAGTATTTGTTGGTTCAATTGTACCTTTTTTCATTCCCTGTTACTGCCCATGGTGCTATTTAATCAAGAACCTAATCTCAGTTTTGCTTCCACTGTGATACTCTAGTAACTAAAATAGAACCATATAACTTCATTATAGATTATGTGTGTGTTGGTCTTTCATAGAACAACCATTAGTAAAAGTACTTAAATCTCAACCAGGGGAAAACCAAGCATTCATATTACTGGAGTAGTGGAAGTTATCTTTATTTTAAGGTACCTTAGAGAAAGGAGGGAGACTGTACTCGAGAAATCTGTCTGTCATATCTTGCCATTTCTTTTCATGGAACATCAATTTCTAATTTGACAATGACCTACTGTCCTCTATTTCAGGTCTACAGAGCAAATTTTGTTTCAGAATGTTTTTTTTTTCCTTTTTGTTTATTTTAACCAAAGTTTGCTGAGTTTGGGAAAGGGGAGATGAGGAAATTCACTTATTTATTTTTGTCCAGTTAATTTAGATTAGAGGTGGTTGTGGTTGTATGAGTAAAAATACATAAAGGAGTGCAAGAAATTTGCTAGTGGCTCCATTATCCTAACTTGTAAGATGGTGAAGGTTACAGCTGGCTTGAAGCTGTAGAAATGGCCATGATTAAATGCTCCTATTGCTGTTATAGCTAAGTGGGTGGGAAACATTTTGGGTGGGTGGGAAACATCCTCTTGGCCTTTGATGACTTCCATTTGTGTAAAGCTGGTAACTAAGACTTTGAATGGAGAACCACATTTGTTCATAGTACAGCTACATATATTTTCTCATAAAAAAGATGAATGGTGCATTCCAAACTAAGTCTTACATAGCATTTGACTTTTAAATTGGGGTAGTCACTGTAGGAGCTGAATAGTTCCATCATGGGCTCTTCTTAACCCTGTTCTCTCTGTGTGGAATAAATATTTCTGAAGGGTCTACAGACTTCCCCATCTGAAGGTAACCCCTCAATTTCAAACATTTTAGTTAATCAATTTGGAAACATTTCCAAGTTACAGAGAGAGCTGATTCACACATTTGAAGACTGTAGATAAGTTTTCTAGGAAAAACATTGCTGTCTTTAACAGATTCACATTGAATTTACTTCCTTCACTTTAATGATGGCCTCTTCACTTCCTTGGACTTAATGTTTCAGAAGGTTTCATTTAAGAAAGTTCTTTCTGTAAATTAATGTACTGCAGATTTATTCTTCATCATGTCTACATTTGATATATACAGTATTAAGTTTGTATTCACTTAGCAAAGCATTTACTGCATTATCATGTAATCATTTCCAGTCCAAATACAGAATCTAGAGATTAATGTACTATATTTTTCTTCTTGCAGCAGTTTTATTGCTATATTAGTTATTAAGTTATGTTTGCATGGAACTTCCACAATAGGAAAGATAGATTAGACATTTGTTTATGTTTTAAAGTGAGTCTTTTATAATGGCCAAGACTGAAAGACTTAAGATTATAACACACAGTATCTTTGTAATTGGTAAAATGTTACCATTCATATTTGGAAAAAGAGGGCTTCTATTATCACAGATGCTTTTCCTTTTTCTTTTTTTCTTTTTTTCTTTTTTTTTCTTTTTTTTCTGTGATGGTAGTGGAATTTTTTTCAAAGGCTACTAAAAGCATGATTTGGAAAAAGTTGAAAAAATATTATATTTCTTCTTTTACTAGCTCATAAAAGGAAACTGTCTCACACTTGCAATTTTTTTTTCTTTCTGTTCAGCATCCTGAACTCCTTCACAGCAAAAAAAAAAAATATATATATATATATATATGGAAAATAAAGAGCTAAGGTTACCCCTTAGCTCCTAAAGAAGCTTGTTCAAATCCAACTGGAGATGATTAGTTGCTCAACATGGAACATAAATATTTACAGCAGCTTAAGACAGGGCACAATCATGTTTTAGGGTTCAGTTAGACATAGGTTCACTGTAGTGGGATCATCCATAAGGTCATTAATTTCCTTATGCGACAGAATGCTGTTAACTGAGCGTTCCCACTGATATCTGCTCCACCTAAGTATCCTGATGTATCTGTGATACTTGAGTAAGAAAAAATGCTAGAATCTTAGTCCAGTTTGTATGGAAAGCTCAGAAAAAAAAAAAAGAAGAACATGAATGGGTTATTTTTCGGTCTTACCATCTCAGTATCAAAAACGTTGTCTTCTGCTTCAACAGCTTCAAGACTGTTAGGAGGAACATCGTACACTGATCTCTAATCACTAGATTTGATAATTAGAATGGCAATGATTATATGATAGACAACAGTGTAGCTCATTCTATGCTAGATGAAAAACACACGGTTGTCAGATTTAAGAATAAATTTGCAGTACCAAAGGCTCTATACATAATTCTGTTTATCCATACAAATGCTGACAGTGGCACAGGGGCAAATTATTCTGTTAGGTTGATTGTTTCTTCTTCCATGTTCTCTAATCTTAGCTAAGCTGCTACTATATCGCCCTGCTCCCTATTAAGAACTAAAATCTTTCTAAGTATGCACTGTTTTGTCATGATAAAATATATATTTTCTACACACTGAGGTGCATTATTAACCTATTTTGTTAGAGATATGTGTAATTTTATTGTCTAAAATAAATTTCTAGCCACTTAAAATATGAATTGAGCACAAAAATGTTGGGTTGGTCAAGAAGAGAGAATTTACATTCTCTGCCTCACTTCATGTCTGTCATTCCGGTCCCTTTTTTCCTCAGTTATTAAAATGCACAAAGCCAATTCTGCCAGCCCACTTATCCCCTGCCACATTGAATCAGCATTTCCACACAGGGTGTTTCCTCTGAGCTTGGAGCTGTCACAGATGGACTGAAAAAGCTGCTTTCTGGTGATTCAGTGCAGCAGGGGACAGATGCTCAAATGGCAGCAGCAGTGCACAATTAACATAGGCTAAAAGAGCATAAAGGAAATTGTAGGGCAGAGTGAAAAGCTGCAGAACTCGTAGCTGTAACTCAAACAGAGCTTTCCAATTCTCCTTGCAATAAGGTGAAAAGGCAAGTTAATAAAGCACTGAATATTTTTGTGTGTCAAACTATCGCTCTGTTTTTATGTAGAAATATGAAATATCGATGGACTAAGAAAAATGTTCTAAGGGAGAATTTGTAAAACCAGATGATGAATTGTCCTGGTTTTGCCATTCTTTAGGAAAGATTTACAAAACGCTAACAACCTCGGTTTTCTTGATCATTTTAATACTTCAGAAAATAAAAATGTTCTCAAGCGATCTGTACTGAGAAGTGGGTTTTACTGTGAGTTCCTTTGTACTGCCAAGCTAATCAATAGCTGTGACTGATTGCTATAACTGCTCCATAAGATATGGGACTGAAGCATGTAGAGTATTTCAAAACATTGCTTAGCATCTTCCAGGAGGGGAGCAGGCCTTCCACTTAGACAAGATGATCTTGTTCCAAGTTTTGCTTACTGCTGTGCTTTCATAATGCTGTCTTTCTGGGCATGGAAACATCACTATCTACTGTATCATACTGCCTCTCCTCCTCCAGCCCTGCAAAAATCACTGTAACATCCACGTGCTTGCCTGTTAAAGTAAATAGCATTAATGATCTCCCCACCAGACTCTGTAGACTTCGGAACTTCTCCCTTTTCAAGGTCACAACTCTGCTTGAGGTTGATAAATTCATGAATTAATAATGGTTAGCACTTTCCATCCATGAATGTCAAAGGTGAGAAACCATCATTATTCCCATTTCTTATCAAGGAGGAAATTGAGCTGTATAACTCCCATACAGAACCACATTGGAAGCAAACAATAGATCCAGGAATAGGTGATTCCTGTCACTCAGCCTGCATCTCAGCCACTGCATCCCACTGTGTCACAGTGCACTTTGCACAACAGTGAAGTCTTATTAAAGTTGAGATTTAAGTCCTACACAAGTCAGGAAATTAAACTCAGTCACACAGTTTGCTCATAGCACATTTTTATTGGACTTAGCTTATGCATTACCAAGTGTTTGTCCTTTTTTCAAAGGGCAACTTTCAGAGGGCCTCGTACTAGAAACTGATGCATATCTTACAATTTACTGTAAGAAGTCTTGTTTATCCTATGCTATAACTGCAAACAAAGCCACATGAACTTCATTACTCTAAGTTCTGTGCTTGTTCTAATCAGAAACACTGTTGTTTTGGCTTTTCAAAATAGATTTCAGGAAAAATTCATTCAGGATGAATAAATGTCTGTGTCACTTTATTGGGGTAGTCCAAAGATGACCTGGACACTTTCATGCTCTTCTGGAAGATGAGAGTATCACCCAGAGTGAGGACCATGCCCTTCTGGAAACAGTCTCTAGCCAAGCTTGATTTTAACACCCCTCACAAAAACCTTTTATTTGACAAGGATGTTCTGTCTTTTTCAGCAGTAGTCTGATTTCCCCAAAGGATCGCTTGACTGTCTATTATAATTTTTGTTTCACTCTCAAGACATTTCTTAAAATGAGTACTTGTAATAAGCTCCTCTTTTCAGGTAAGCACTCCAGAAAATCCTCTAGATGTTAAGAGGAGGTGCTGAAGAAACACTCAGAGCTGTCATAGTAATGCTTTACTCTCTCAGACAACTCTGTGAGAGTTACTCTTGAGAAACCCTGAATACTCTGCCAGGCTCTCCAGCTACTGTTCAACCATTTAACAAATAAGACAGCTTCAAATCTAACTCTGCATAGGACACTCAGATAGTCTGGTTAATACACAGGGGCTGAGACAGGCTGGTTTTACAACAGTCTTAGCAGATCTTTCTTATCCATTTTGTTGTTAAAATACTGAAATAGCTTCTAAGAAACTAACTGTAAGGTTGTTTTGCTTTCTAAAAACTGATTTAAACTTAAATTAAATAATAAGTTTTTACACAGTTTGTTTTGGCAGAAGGCAGGCACACTGTAACATATCCTAAAATAGCAATGGTTCTACCTATGCTGGTTTTATTGTACTTTTTTCTTTTTTCCCTAATCTTGAGCTGTAACAACGCTATCACTGAACTATTTCTGTGTGATTTCCCATGCTGCCTTGGACTGTATCGTGGATTTGTTTTGAAAGGGAACTTTGCAGAGGAAGGAAAGAAGTCTGAGAAAATATTATAATGGCAATATAGTGGTTGATGAAAAGTGGCAGATTTATGGCCTCGAGGAATGAAAGATGTTGTTTATCTGTGTGGCTGGTACAGCACGCTCATTGGCAACTTCTCCATAGCAATCCGCCACTCTACTCCCATTCTGAGGTTTAGGTGCTGTCACCCCTGCTGTAGGAGAACTGGGCCAGCTATAATTTTGCAGAAGCTTTCTCAGTCTGTACTAGGCATTGGTTCCTAGAGGAGGGATCTTGTTGTTTGGTTGGTTGGCATTTACTGCCTTTTCTGTTTACGTGATTTCCGTGTACAGTTTCTACCACTCCACACGCTTACCTCATATTTATTTCTATATAGAAAGACAGAGGCCTTTCTGCTAGCAGTTTCTCTTTTTCCTCTCCCTGCTTCTAAAGACAGATGCATCTAATTTCCTGTTAAAGATCCCAGATAAAGCAGTCTAGTAATGAGGTAATTTCCTATGACAATAAATAGAATAACGAACAACCACTAGAGGGCTTTAAAGAGGACTAAACCTTATATCTGTTACACCCTTTTCAATCTGGAGTAATTTAATGGAAAATCTACTTGCCCATCTGTCTTCAAATTTGAAAGACTGACAGCTTTTTTTCCTTTAAAATAAAAAAATCAAAGTTCAGCTTAATAAATCATGTAGATAGTTTGTTTCTTTAAAGTTCAGTTAAAAGAAGACAGGAATTTTCAGTGAGAGCTTGGAAAATGAGAAGTTTTTCTTAATTGTGAAGGAAAAAAAAATCTCTTTAGAGTCGGTTTGCAGACTGGTGGTTTAAATGCTGAAGGTGGCTCCGTTGGAGGGCAGGAGCTCACAGTCTGGCACCCAGCAGTGCAGGGCAGAGTGCAGCCCGGTGCTGGGAGTGCTCACGTGGACCAGCAGCCACTGCTGGGCTCAGCTCATGCAGTAATACAGAGCAGCAGGATTTCTCCAGAGCCTAATGACTAACATTCATCTAATAATACTTAGCACTTACCACTTTGGGTACATCTTCAAAGAGCTGAACTAATAGCAGCTAATTTAATCTTCAAACAAGCTGAGTGAGGAGCATTATTGTGGCTGTTTAACTGAGGGCCAGAGCAAAGGAATGGCACTGCAGAGAAACAGGAACGTATGTCTCTACCCAGCTGCTTTGTGCCTGACTAATAGGGAAGGTTTTTAGTGGATTTAATCCTGATAGGCACTTTGGAGGGCTGCTGACTCTCTCAAATTCCAAATAACTGTTATTTTAAAATCTAAAGGTAGGGTCAAGGTTGTAACTATGAAAAAAAACCAACAAAAATAAAAACTACAGTAACCTGAGGGTGCTTTCTGTGAACCTGGAAACACACTCACAGTTGTAGGAGATAGCTAGACCAGCAAGGGGAAGTTTTAGGTCCTTCTCCCTGGAACTGTGATTCTCAAGGGAGGCTTTTACTCCTGATTCTTATGTGTTGTATTGCAACAGAAGCTCAGCACATTCAGCCAGACTCCTGGCAGTGCCCTAGACAGACTGCTGCCAAGGAGTGCTGCAGTCCCTGGAGGGGCTGTGGTGACACTGTGACTCCACTGTCTTTCAGGGTCATATCACAGGGAAGTTTTGGGGTAGGAAGTGCCACCAAAGAACAAATGTCTGGGCATGAAGAAGCAGAGGACTGTGTCCCTGTGGCAGCTAAACTTGCAGTGCCCCCTCCACCCATGATTCTGCTTGAAGCCTCTTGAACCCCACACCAAACCCATCTTCCCATCCTGCTGTGATTTCATTTGTGAGATCTGCCACTGTTTCTGCCGCTGGAAGCCCAGCCTTGGCACCTCTCCTTGTCACAAAGTGGGTACAGAGTTCAGTTTTCTCTTCATTGACTCCATGCTGATGGGGGCATCTTGAGGGGGCTCAGGAAAGCAATACAGAGTACGGTAAAATGGCAGAAATGTGAGAAATAGACAAGAAATTTGTATGAGAAGTAACTGGGGGCAAAGGAGGATAGTGGCTGATCTATAGAGTAATAGAGGATGAAGGCTGACCAGAGGCTTGTTTGATTTAATGAAGCCATTGACAGGTCTTTATGAATCAACCTAGAGATATGGCCAGAGGTGTTTGATGAACTTTCCAAAGTCTGTGTTCATTCTCCTCTGAGACCTGGAGGGAGTATGAATTTATAGTCAGATGCAGAATTAACATTTCAAGACTGCGCAGACTTAAGAATATCCCTCCTGTTTCTTGCTATTTCTTGCCTGTTGGGTCAGTGAGTCAGTGACAGTTGATGACATGTCCAAATAGCCATGTAAGTCTGAAATTTAAATTTAGGATATATGCTTTGTAGAATGTCACAGGCATGTACCCTTGATCTGTTCCTTATCCTTTGGTCATTTCTGGAGCTGATCAAGTCACATACAGATCTTAATCCCTTGCACAGCCACTGACATTTACCTTCAGGAAAAGTTAGTTAGCAAATAATTGAGGTTTGGTTTTCTGTCATTGCAAATCCCAAAGCCAAGCACATACACATTATGTGTACATAAGCATGTACTTCTATGCATAAAATTAAGACCTAGTTTTAAGCAAATAACCCAATTTTAAACAAATGACTTGTAGTTTTCAATACATGCCTCTACATATTAGTATGTTTAAGTGTTAACTTTTTGAGGAGCTGACGCCTGGGTCCAGTGAGATGGCTTGTTTAAGGAATCTAACACCTTTCAGTATTTTATGTTTTACTAAAACTGAAGGACATTTGAAAGAAAAAATACTTTGAATTAAATATTCAGAACTTCTTGCTCTAAGACATTTATAAAAAGTTACTTTTTAATGTTAATATTTTTTATTTGACTTAATACTTAAGGTTTTTGTTTGTTTGATTTACACGAATGGCTTGTAATCCAGAAGGTAGTAGGTATATCTTTTTTCTCACTCTCAGCCATATATGATATTATTCACACTCAGCTCTAATCCCTTGTTCTCCCTGACACATGCTTGCTGTTCTAATGGAGTGATGCTCCCTACCAGCCCAGTCAGTATTACTGTGATGTGGCTCTGCTGTTACCATTGCTCCCTTCCTGCCATCATCTCCTTGCAACTGCACTCTGAAACATCTAGAGATTTACATATTTTTGGAGTGACCTACAGGGAATGCAGAGTGGTTTCAGAACTTCACAGCTTAGGGGACAAGATAATGAAAAGTACATATCTTGATCTCTTCATCCTGCACCCTTTTCATATCTATTTTGAGGTTGCACCTTTTTATGAACACTTTCTGCTTTACACACAATGGTACCCATCAGAGAAACAATTATTTGAAGTTGGTTCATTTTTGTGGCTTTGCCTTGTTACATATCTAATTTGGGTGAAAAGGAAAAAAGGAAATATTGCCCAATTGGCCATTTCTTTGGCAAATGGACGCAGGGCAGAA
Organism: Cyrtonyx montezumae; assembly: GCF_038088225.1. Taxonomy (NCBI): domain Eukaryota; kingdom Metazoa; phylum Chordata; class Aves; order Galliformes; family Odontophoridae; genus Cyrtonyx; species Cyrtonyx montezumae. The sequence goes on along the minus strand of NW_027072056.1, from coordinate 6,853,756 downwards.
ATTTATGGTGCCTCAGGCAGGTAAGCAATTATAGTTTACCTGCCTACAACAGCATTAACTCAAGGAGCAGTTATAGCCACTTCTATCTCTACAGGTTATCTTTGAAGAGGAAGAGGTGTAATGTGATCACAGAGCACTCAGAAACAAATTCATTGCTCTGCTTTTGTCTTTGTAAATCTTCCCAGCGTTCACAGCCCTGCCGTGGCTGCTAGCTATTAGGGCTGCACACTGCTTTTCAGATTTACAGCTCTGTGCTTGTCATTTCCAGATGCAGTTTTACTAAGACAGTCACTCAGGAAATGTTGTGAGAAGCAGCAGGTTTCCAGTAAAACATGCCCATAAACACTCTGGTTGCTGGCAAAATAAGGCTTACGCCCAGATGCTTTAGAAAAAAAACAATCTATTCTTTGTTCACTTTTACCCTGAGGGTTCAGCTCACGTCCATAAATACGGGCAGTGGTGCAGCTTGTCCAGCCCAGCCAATGGGATGCATAATTCCACATCTCAGACGCTTCTGTTGTGCCTATTGCACATCAGTACAAGGATTCTAACTGATGAAAGTGATTCGGAAAGATATTTTAGTCAAAATTCATCTGCCCAGGCACTGCTGTCCTTGACATTGGATGGAAGCACCAACCTGAAGCGGGCTTTCTGTGGGAGCAGCAGTGATTCCTTACAGCGCATGCTTGCTGGTGTTTCCAGGAACTATGCCAAACTTTGCTTTTCCACTGTGTAAGGGCAGTGATATCAGTAATGATAAATGTGTACACACAAGTCAGAAAGCACTGTGTATATCTTGCATTTCTCAGCATGTGTATTGGCCATATCTTCAAAGTCTAAATACCAGAAACACAGCTCTACACCTTGGGAAAGCTTTTTCTCTTCCCTTCTTCTTCCCTTCTTCTTCCCTTCTTCTTCCCTTCTTCTTCCCTTCTTCTTCCCTTCCCCTTCCCCTTCCCCTTCCGCTTCCCCCTCCCCTTCCACTTCCCCTTCCCCTTCCCCTTCCCCTTCCCCCTTCCCTTCCCCTTTCCCTTCCCCTTCCCCTTCCCCTTCCCTTTCCCCTTCCCCTTCCCCTTCCCCTTCCCCTTCCCCTTCCCCTTTCCCTTCCCCTTCCCCTTCCCCTTCCCCTTCCCCTTCCCCTTCCCCTTCCCCTTCCCCTTCCCCTTCCCCTTCCCCTTCCCCTTCCCCTTCCCCTTCCCTTTCCCCTTCCCCTTCCCCTTCCCCTTCCCCTTCCCCTTCCCCTTCCCCTTCCCCTTCCCCTTCTTCCCCTTCCCCTTCCCCTTCCCCTTCCCCTTCCCCTTCCCCTTCCTCTTCCCTTTCCCCTTCCCCTTTCCCTTCCCTTCCCTGAATCAATTTCCACTTGAATGGTAAGCAGCATCACAGGAAGACTAGAAACTGCATGTACCTGTGTCAATGATGTTTGCCCCCCTGGTCAGAAGGGGAAGGGTTTATAGTTACTTAAATTCAGATGGCGTAACATAAACAGAGCATTTTATCTTTCTCCTTCATCTCTCTGATGGAGCAGGGCATTTATTTTTCTGGCAAGTGTTGTGTTTTCTTTTTAGTCTGTGTACCCCCTCTGTAGCACAGAAATCATTTCCTTATAGCTGTTTTTACAGAGCAGGGTAAAAGTTGATGTATTCATTACCAAGGCTCCCCAGGCATTTTTGTGTGCAGTATATAGAGATGTTCTGAATGAAAGATATCCACTGCCAGCTTGTCAGCCCAAGCATGGGGCTGTGCATTGCTCCTCAGTGAGTGCCTTGTCTGGTGACTCCTGCCTGCTCTCCAGTGGCTTTAACAAGAAAGAAAGGGGACTTGAAAGCCAAACCATAAGTGATAAATTGAAATGTAGAAGTGATACTTCAGGCTGTCTCCTGCCTGTGCACTCATGGTGCAGAATGATCATTGACTCTTGAGATGCTGGCTCATTTGGCAGATTTTTATTTCAAAAAAATAAAAGAACAAAGGAAAAAACAGTTTATTTCCTGTAAACTTAGTTAAAATGTAAGAGATCACACCAGTAGTGTATCAGTAGTGCTGTAATGTAGAACTTGCAGCTATTGCATGTTGACTGGAGCTGATGTTCTTGTTGAGTGAAAAATTTATTTCAGATGATAAAATGAAAAAGTTTATGCTGACATAAACTGCTTAGAATTATGGGATTAGAATGCTGTTCCAGGCCAATGTCATCTTTTTTTCCTGAAGGATGACAAGCTTCATTACAAGTGAAAATCCTTATTGTCTTAGGAGCTTCTTTTCTGGTTTGGCTTCTTCTGCTCTTTCTTCATAGAAGCATTTCCTATGTGAATGTCTTTCCTTCTTTCACACAGTTTTTTTTCAGGTGCTCCACAAGATTTGTAAGGCAGTGTATAAAATATCAAGTTCTGGGCATTTCAGTACAAGGGATTTTTGCAGTCCATAGTAGAATATTTTTTTTCTGCATTTTAATGAAAGGTTTTTTTGGGGGGGTTTAGATTTTCTTTTCTCATTTCTTCCTATCTCTTCTATTTTTTCTTTTTGCCACAGTGTGCTGGACATCACACTGGCCAGATACTCAGGCTTCATTGCATTTCCTTTTGCTCAATTTTAGATTTCAATTTTACTTTAGAGTAATAGTCTGTTCTTTTGATTTTCCTTCCTCTTAGTACTAAAAAGTCATCCTGAACATGTGATTTTCTTAGAATATGTCATTTATTCAAGGTTTTAATTATTTAATTTTAATTTGTAGTAATAGACTTCTTGTCTGTCTTCAGAACCAGCTTTGTCTTTCCTCTTCCCCCAGGTTACTGTGCAGTGGGTACTGGAGCACATAGCATTCTTTGACATGTTGATGCTTCTTACTTCTTGCATTGAATTCTGAGTTTACCTGAAGTGACCTTAGCTGGCACAGCTTTAGATGAGGTCCTCCACAGCTGTCCAAAGAAGCAGCTGTGTTCTGTGCTTCAGTTTGGTTCCTATGTGTTCATGCAGCTTCAGATTCCCTGATTTTGTCTTGCCCAGTGTTTGTGACTTCAGTACAAGCAAACCACGTAATGGGACACACAGCTGAGAAAAGGAGAAATGGAACAAAAGAGAAAAACATAGTTTCTGAAACGAGAGGAAGAAGTGCTGCTTAACACTGAGCAAGAGGTTTAATTAGCATCTTATTCTATTAGCAGAGGGTGTGCATTCAGGTTGTGGTTCAAAAAATAACTAAATAAATGTTTATTTTGAGACAGAGTGGCTAGCAAGCAAAAGCTGTTGGTGAAGACTCTCTGGAATCAACTTAAGCTTTAGGTCCCGTTCTGAATTTTTCCATTTACTCCTAAACCTGTACAGATGGTATAATGTCAGCAGTTTGTCTTCAAAATTATTAATTGAAGTATACACCTGTAAGTGATTGTGTCCCTAGAAAGATAGACAGTTACAACCCAGAGAAAGAGAATGATTCTTCTCCTCTTGTATTGTATTTTCATAGATTGTGCTGATGACATAATTCAGGCAGGGCAGGGTGAAGTACAGTGGTTAGGTTACCTTAATGAGGGCAAATAAAATGTGTTTCTTCCAAAGAGGTGGAGACCCTTTTTAATTAGACATTTGTGAGGCACTATTATTTTTTATGCGTTATTTTTATTGGGGTTGTTTTCCCAGGAATCTACACTTAACAGAGGGATGTTTTATGTGGCGTGTTCTGGTTTGTGCATGGAGGCAGAGGTTTTAATGTAATTGTTTAGGAGCGAGTAGTACGTATAATGTATATATACTATTTATACCTGCTGTTTAGATATACTATCCAAGCTTTTATGACTTCAAAATAATAGAAATAGTAAGCTTTTATATATACCATTTCCCACAAAGTGTATGTAATGTCTTCTGGGGGATCTGTTTGGTTGTGCTCTGCAGTTCCCTTGGTCTAGCACTGTGGAATCAAGAGCTCTGTATATGTTTATATATGATTACTTGAATAGGCTAACCTTCTTTATTAAAAAGTTCTCCTCTAAAAAAAATACCTCCAAGATGGATAGTAACTCCATGCTTCCACTGTATTTTGTAATGGCTATGAAAAGCTTCCAGATTCTTGAGTTTCTTGTTTGAAATAAATTGCTCTGGGGCTATAGCAGAGGGACCTTTAGACCTTAAGGCTTTTTGAGGCCATAGCTGGAACACAGAAGCTTCAGATTCATGTCCACCTTCTGGAAGGAGCAGATTCCAGAACAGACTCCCTGTAGGATGTGTGTGAATGTTTGAAAGCAGAGGAATAAAAACCAAAAAGCAGCTGCCTCTGCTTTTGACATGATATACTAAAAACCATCTTGTGTCTTAAATATTGCTCCACACCAGGACTTTAGTGTTCGGATGCTGGGAGGACCTTCTTACACTCAGGGTTCCCATTCTAGTGCCAACTTTTCTTGCTGGATTTCAAATCCTTTTCCTTCAAAGCACAACTGCTGTGGAGGAGCTAATGCCCTTATTTAATGTAATAACTCAGTGATTAATATATCCTGTCAGAGTGTGGGAAACCTGAATTCAATTTCCTTTTCTGCCTGAGGGATTTGAACTCCAGACCACACAAAGTGACCTGATCAGCAAGCTATGGTATTTTGTAGGTGAAGAAGATTTTCATTCATACTTTCTAATATGTGCAAGCACCACGAAAAAGGATGTATTAAAAAGGCTAATTGCTCTGTTACTTGGTGGTCAGTGTTCAGAAAGCTGATCCCAGCTTTTCCCATTCTAAGTTGTAACAATTAGGGTGCTGGATATCAAGGGTGCCTTCAGCCACGTACGTATGGGCTAGGAGTTAGTGGGCACTTCCTGAACTTGTGTCTAATAGAGCTCTGCAGGGCCAGGATATGAATGCACAAGTTACTCAATCCCATAGGACCTTACAGGCAAGTGTAGGTATGAGGCTTCTCTGTGTTCCCCGAAAAACACCAGAAACACAGGACACCTTGAACACCCAGAAGGGAGGTGCAGCTTAGGGTGGCTCTTCAGCATGTCTTTTGAGGGCTGGAATTCTGGCATGGGCACAGGAGCCCACACCTTTCAGCAGGTTCAAGGCTCATTTTCAAAAGCTGAATGAAAGGGTGTCACTTAATGACTTTAGTGTGCGTGCTGGGCAATGCCATGCTTTGCTGATTGCATTGGGTATGGTTGCCTACTATTCCAACTTGCTGTTATACTGTTACATTTTGTTGGTCACTGAATTATTTTCATTCCCAGTGCCACAGCAATCCTGAAACAGACTGTGGATGTGTGTAGGTCAAGGGGAAGGAAAATTAAGGGTCATTGTAAGTTTATACACTGGTGCTTTTTCATTTTCTATAAAGCTAGCTACTTTTAGGCTCCCTGTTGGGTTAGCTTTTTTTCCCTTGTCTATTATTTTCAAAGAAGAGAGTACATATGACAGTCTGAGAATAGCACCAGCCTGAACACAGATGGTAGGGATTACACCACACTGAGCCCTGACCTTCAAAAGCCTGCCGTTTCTTTTCAAGGTTCTCTTCTTTGACAGGTGGACTGGCTTTTGTCAATTACTTTCATTAATGCATTTTTTTCATTATGATCAATTACCTGTGCTTCACTCTTTGTCTCAAAATTACAGCAAAGCAGGTCCCAAATAGAAAAACTGAAACAGTTTCCCTTACCTTTCCCTTTTTTGTTGCCCCAAGGTACTCTGAACGTTTAACTCACACTGAAGACGTACTGCCCAGCTTCTGCTCAACATCATCGTCAGCCGCTTGCTTAGATGATTCTGGCCAGTGCACAAGGTAAAAGATACTCCATCAAATCACAGATCAAGTTTTCAGGGGCTGCATTTAAAATATATTATTTTCTGAGCTAGTTATAGATGACCAAAACTTCAGAAATGGAAGCAGAAGCATTTATTTTATAATCTGGATGGCTAGTGTGCATAGGACCGGATACAGCCATCCTTTATGTAATGTTTTTCCGTATGTAATTACATGAAAATCAGATATTCCAGAGAAAGTCTGCTGAACTCAGTGGGAATGCACTGGTACAAATGAAAACAGAATTTCTTCATTAGAGACACTGACAGGCAGGTTAGAAACTCAGATGCTTCTTGGAAAGCTCACGTCTTTGTGAGCCAGAGCACAGAGTCTGCAGAACTGGGCTGCTGATGTAAGAACCTACACTTGGAAGTTTGAGTTCTGTTCTGTGCATTTTGCTGAAAATATTATCAGTGGTTTACCTCTACATCACAGAGTGTCTAGACTGTCAGAAACGAGGAGAGCAGTGACCAGTTGTTCCTGCAGTTCAGCATCTCACCAAATGAGTCTGGTCTGCATTTTTTTCCCAACCGACACAGATTTCAGTCACAACTCATTTGTCCCTAACCTGAGATTATCTTTGCAGAAAATAAACTGAGGTATCAGACCATTACCTGTGAGTTTATGACAATATGGCAAAATGAGGTTTTTCAGTTCCTGCAGTCCTTCACACAGCCTCCTTGCTCTCTCCATCAGGTGCAGCAGAGGGGCTGGGTGCTGGTCTGCCCTGCCCTGCAGTGTTTGCCCTTAGTCATAAAGAGCAGCATGGTGTCTGCAAAAATGCTGCTCACGGTTTGGCCCAAGTTCCTGTTTCCAAATGAGTATCAGCAGACATTTTTTCAAGAGCAGTAGACACAAAAGGAAGAATTTGTGAAGGACTGAAATGCTTTCCTGGTTCGGTTCCTCCTTTTACAGAGTGCTGAAATTTGAGGGATGGTCTAGTCCAGAATCAAACCTGAAAAGGTGCTGATGTACAGGGCAGCCACAGGGAGAGAAATGGCTCCTGGTACACAAAGGAGATAAGCAATTAATGCTCATTAATGTTTTTAAAAGAGTTCCCACATAGGTACCCTGTTTCCTGGCCCAAACAGGCCTACGACCACAATAAATCTGTCTCAAATTTGGTAATATTTATTCCAACTACAGTACAATCTTTAGAACAACGTCGTGGTGCTGTAAGACATGTTGAAACAGTGTCACATCATCAATGCCATTTGTTACTATGATGTTACTGCATGACATTGTGGTGCAGTGCATGCCTTGGGACTACAACTACGTTTTTAATACGGCATTTTTAATTTGCCCAAGACTTATGATCCAGGACAGTAAAAATTTTGGTATCATGTAAGTAGGTGATAAAAGAGCTTAATGAGATTTGCTTTATTCAAAAACTTCATTTAAAAGGGATTTATCATTAGCACAAAAACGTGGGGTCAAAATCAAGACCTCAAACACACAATAGATGCACTGCATTTTAATAGTGTGTTATCATTAAAAATAGCTTTAAATAGTCATTTCCAACAAAAGCCTTGATCACTTACAAAAATGATCCATTCACCTTCAAAGCCACAAGATACCTAAAAACTGGAAACAGGGTATTGTTCATTTTCTTGTTTTGAGAGAGAAGTGAATATTATTTTCAGCCTTCTGATTATATGAATGAGAGTTTTGCCTCATACTGTAGTAAAAAAAAGTAGGTTAGGTCTCTAATGAGTGCTGCTGCACTGGGTAGCTTGAAGGAGGCAAGCCAAGTATGTGCAGGGTTCTGATCTTTTAAACAAACAGAATAGGAAGATATAATGCATTCTAGAAATTCAGCTATTTAGGAAGAAGTTTGCAGGTGGCATCCTCCTAAAATTTAATTATCTACATTACTTCTTATTTATAGGTCTAGCAGCTGGTTTAGCAGTCACAGAAAGTATTTATCATAAACAGAAAGGTTTTGGGAAAAGGAAAATTACACTGCAATCTTCTGTATGTACCAGCCCTTTGAAAATGTACTAAAACATTTTATAGAGTAAAACCAGGAGAATAATTTCATCAGTGAAGCGATGCACCACACTCTGCACAAAAGCTAATTTGCATCCTTCCACTGCAAGGCAACGACTGCAGAAAAAGCTGGCCTTTATTTTGATGAGATGCTTGCAGACACACAGAACACCATACCAGCAGCTGTCTGCAGGAGCCAGCCACACCTCAAGATTTTTTTCTTCCTGTAGAGCTTGCCTTGGGGATTACCTTAACATCTAGTGTGGAAATACTGATATAAACTCTGAGTATTCATGGGTTATTGTTGCATTCCTCAGCAGAAAAGCTACAGCATCTGTCAGAACACCCTGGCGAGTAATTGTGGTAATACATGATACAAATAAAAGCCAGTTCCTTAGAAATATGTCGGTTTTCTATTTCATAATTCTTGTCAGTGACTTCTCATACAACTAGTACCACTACAGGTGGTAAATAAAAATCGAACTAATCTCTCTACTGTGGTTTAGTTTGTGCTTATTAAATTATCTGATTACTGATGGTACACTGCAGAATAATGACACACCGTACATCAGAAAAACACACAGGAAGACCAGAAGTACGGTTTTTGTCTGAATTATATATAACTATATATGTATGTAAATAGTTTTGATACATAAATAAATATGTAGCTATCTAAAAGCACTTGTCAGAAATATTTTCATTCACTTCTGGACAAATATTTAACTTGAAAATGCATTTCACTCTCTCTCCCCTTTGCCCCCCCACCCAAAAATAGAATTGTTGAAAGTTTTCAGTAAAATACCTTTTCTTCCACGATCTGTGCACTTTGTTATTAAAAAAATAAAAAAGCAAGAAGTTACCTCTTTGGTTGTTTCAAAGAGAAGCGTTCTGTTGAAGTAGTTAATATTTTATGACTATTTCCTTTTTCCTTGCTAATTTATGTTCAAATTCAGAAATGCCCTTGGGCATACATTTGTTGTCAAGCATGTGCTTAGACCTTGTTAAACGGCACAGGTAAAAAGGCTGAGCAAATAAGCTTTGGTGGGATGTCTCAAATGTTGGATTATTTATAACCCATGCTTCAGTTGTGCTGAAATGAATGTGACTGACCCATTAACACTTGTAGAAATAATAAGAAATTTGTCAATTACAACTATAAAAGTGTTTTTTTTTTTCATTTGCTCATTCCCATTGGATTTCCATGGTTATGTACAAAAGAGATATTCCCAAAGAATTTGACTGAGTGGGATTTGCACAGGATTCTAGATCTACTGAAGCACTAAGAACTGATATCTGAAACCACATTTTTTTGAGAGCAGAAGTTCATATTTAAAGGCAGTTAACAAGGAGTAATAGATTTTGAGACCTGCATCAATGAGCTGCTGCTGAGAACTTATCCCAAACTTTGTGTGTGCTTGCTCTTTAATTCCTTGCTTTGTTCTTCAATTAGGAAGCTCTTAAACATATAATATGACAAATTTATGTAAAATAATCTGTTATTTTTCTCATTAGTGACATAATTATGTTGTACCACTGTAAGATTACTTTGTCTAATTATGTCTAGGCAGAGATTACTGGTAATTAATATAACAAATAATTTTGACTACAACTACTAATAATTGCTTTCTTGAAGAATTTTGTGAAACCCTTAAGTAATTTTATTACTTCTACATAAAGCATTACAATAATTCCTTGGCAGTTAGTAATTAATTACTTAAAGAATTAATTAATTGCTGCATTGAATTACGTGTTTAAAACCGAGCAAGAACAGAATATATCTTTACTTTCAGAAATGGGGTTTGTAGCTGGCTCCTTCTGAGCTGCAGAGTCCCGGTGGCTCTCAGCCTGAGAGCAGGAGCTCAGATGTGTGGTTCAGCCACCAGGAACACTGTCCTAATTGCTGCTTTGCTCCATTCCAGGAGCCACAGGAGCCCTTCAGTGATTATGGAGCAACACCTATGTCCTGAGACACCTACTTTTCCCACAGATAGAATCTACAAAGCTGCACCATGGGGATGCTGCTGCCATTTTTGCAGGCAAATATTTGGAAACGTGAAGCAGGAGTCCCAGGAAAATGCCCGGACTCATGAGGTAAGAGAATAAATTTCTTTCATGGTGACCAATGTTTTATGTGTATATGTGCATGTGCGCTCGTAGCCTCATTGCTAGTAGGGAGTGTGCAGCTCTGGTTAGGAATGTCATTGCAAGGCTAAGGGCTCCAAGACATGCACTTTTGCCAAATGGTTGATTTGTGCTGTGAAAGAATTTGAGAACCACTGAAACACTGTAGTATTCCAGGACATGCCACATTAAAATATGGGTCTGTGAAAGCCTGTTGTTTAGAAGGCCATCTGGTTCCATGTTTTATAACAGCTGATGCCTGTTTTACCTGCAAATCTTTCTTTTTAAAGGTGCGTGGACTAAAATTTAAAAGTAAAATTTAATTTCCTCTCCTACCAAATATTATGCCTTAGTACCAGGCTCATGCTTCAAGGTCCACTTCACTAAGAAATCATTTCCATCTTCTATACTCTGTGTTGTCTCTTTATGCCAGACGTTTATCTGTGTTTTATGGTTTCCCCTTAATACTGAAGCACCAATTGCTGCTGTTGCCACTCGTGTCTATCCATTCCCTAACGTCCTGAAGTTATCAATCAAGGGAGAAACTTCATAACTCTGAGAAAGAAAGGCCAAAAGATTTTTCCAAATCAAGAGTTATACTTTGGCTATGATAATCAACAAAATATATAGTCGTGTGGTATTGTACATGAATATCCAGAAGGCCAAATTATAGATATTATCCAGTGCTCATTCTGACAAACAAAGGTGGAAAGAAGCAGCAGCTCAGTGGACCTGGGTAGAAATATTCCAGCTGAAATTGTTTTCATCAGAAGACTTGTAATTTGTCCAGGATTTACCAAAGCACAGTAAGATGCAACCTCTGAGCAAGGTCTGTTCTGGCCAAATATTTTTCTATTTCATTGTGTGTTTCAGTGTTTTCAGATTTCCTACAGTCACGTGCAGCGTGAGCAATCTAATCTATAATTAGTCTTCAACTTGCTCAAAATGCACTTATTTTTTCCTTAGAATTTCATATTGCGAGACATCTCACTTATTTTCTGGATTAATTTCTTTCGGTTAGAAGGCACAGTTCAAAAAACATGACTGAGATTTTCAGGACTCTCAGTGCAATAGATGTACGAGACAGCAGCATGAATTGCCTGCTGATCTGAAATCCCCACCAAAGCACTTCCAGCCTCATCCTACTTCTTACGTAAAAATTCAGTTTTAAGTTTTTTTAACACCACTGACTTTTTTGTTGGATGTGGAGATGTTTCACAAAATGCAAAGTCTATTTTGAGACTTGAACCACATTTTGGGCTCCTAAATTTAAGCCATTATTTTGATTATTGTTAGCATTGTTATTAAGGTAAATAAAATCCATAATGGACCTCATGTTTCTCCTTTAATCGTAGGAATTAGGAAATCAAAATGTTCTTTTCCAAACATCCTATAGATTTTGAGCAAGATACTGAATAAGGCTCATAATCCACCTTTATTGTGTTGTCCTATTAATGCACTAAGCTAAAAATATCCTATGCATACTAAAAAGAGTAAGTACATTCTGAATCCTAGCCTAAAGGTTTAATGCTGATATACTGATTTTTGAATCCCCTTTTCCTGGGAAAATTGGTTCCTGAGTCATTATAGGTTAGATTCCAGAGAGCATTCCTCAAGCTACTATTTGAAGGCTAAATTGGTTTTAAGAAAAGCCTTATTTGGGAATTTATTATTGCATTGCTCATAAAACCAACATCCCATAGTTTTATTTCACTTTCTTGTGACATACTCACAGAAATCAGCAAAGGATTAGCTGACGGTAATACCAAACATATTAGTACAATCCCTTTGTATCTGACAGCAAATTGCAAACAGGAGCACTGATCCTATAAGCTGCAGAGTTCATATTTCAGAAGTGCTGAAATATTCAACAGCTTATTAAAAGTAAATTCTCATTGTTTCGTGTGATGGAAAAATGCAGTGTTCCTCCAATAATTCCAGTGATAGCAAGAGGTCTGTGTAGCTGAGAACTGGAATCCTGGGAATTTCAAAGTGACCTTTTTATTAAATTAATATACACCAATAGTGAAATGATGAACTTTCCTGTCTGCATGGATGTGGATACACTCACCATCTTCATGCAGTGTAGATTTTGGTACTGAATTCGTAAGCATAGCAATGTTTGGAATAGGCTCTTAAAAACTTTATAGCATCTTTACTTTGTGGTTTGCGCAACAGAGTTCTTCATAGGATTAGCATACCATATAATCAACTAAGATTAACGCAATTAAATCTGTTACAAGACCTTACTAGATAATTTACTAATCTAGAAGTAATAAACCTTACACGTAAAGTTAATAAATGCTAAAAGTGTGATGAGGGTTGTTTGAAGTCTAGCATTATCTCATAGACAGATATGAACATGAGCAATCTTTTTCCCAAAGGAAAGAAAAGATATCACAGAAAGAAAGCAATAGTGTCTTATTTGGACTTCTTTCTTTTTCATTTTGAAGTCATTAGATATTGCTACACTGGACAGAGAGCAGGCAAAAGATGCTTCGTAGGAATACCTGAACAAGATATGTAAAGATGTAATGTACATGTAAAATTTAGCAGGAAGTCACACAAGTGTGCAGAAAATTCTACTGCTTTGTTGAGCATGTCATATAGCTGCTCATGTATCAGGCTTCACAGGGAGCCCTTACCAAAAATGTTGAAAGACATCAAAATTTATTTTTCTGTTCTCATTGTCAAAACTGAGTGGAGCTGTACCCCCTGCAAAAGTCTTGACAGCTTCCAAGACCAAAGTAGAAGTTTGGCACTACTTCTGAACACACAGCTAATGAGCAGCATCACAAGCTTCACTGTAACATTGCTTTTCTGTGGAGGTTCTGCTTTATCTATGTTCATTATCATGCAACATCTGCATTTGCTACTTCTGTGCTGCTGAGTACCAGTTGTTCTGTGCTCAGGTAAGAAGAGGGACTTCGATTCTCATGGAGAAAGGATGCACAGTGTGTTTGCAGGTCTGTAAATCTGATCACTGATACAGGTGCTTTTTACTCCCATATGAATATTAGAAAGCAATAAAATTCTCATGTAAAGACTTGCAAGAAAGTGTTCTATGGGAACTTTCATTAATACAGGCATTCCTTTATTCATAAAGGTCATTGGAACAGGATAGCAGAATTATCTGAATGTTTTTATTTTTATTTTTATTCAGCAGTGCATTACTACAGCTTTTCCTTCTTTGCTTTGTATAGTTTAGATAAAAAAAATGTTTAAAATCTACTTTAGAAGAGAAAGGCAATGTTAGAAGACAAAATGAAGTCAAGAGGTACCCCTGTTTACAGAGCTGTCATAATGAAGTGTGCCAGGCAACTGTTACCACGAGGCATTTAATATTCACTGTTTTTTGTTGTTGTTGTTTGTTTTTAATACTAGAGGCAAAAGTACATATTCATGAATCAGAAATTTTCTTCTCACAGTTTAACTGTGAGTATTGCAAAAGATTACTTGTGGTGCTCTTTCCAACTGTATTGCATTTGTGGATTCCTCCAGTGTCTCAAGAGGAGAATTTCATAAGAAGTCTATTTATTTTAAGAAGATGGTGTAGGTTCCTACCTTTCAGTTGAAGGAGATTTCTTCACAAAACAAACAAACAAACAAAAAAATGCACTTGAGTGACTATAGTGTTCTTTGCATTCTGCTATATCCATTACCATTAGTTAGAGCAGGTAAGCAAATGTATAGGTTGTATAAATGTGAGGAAACCCTTGCAAAACAAAATAAAGAACAGAATAAGCCATTCTTATTAATTTGCACACTTGCTAGACTTGTCCAAACACATTAGGTGTAATAGTTTCCCTTCCCAGAGACTGTAAAGTCTGGAGAAGGGGTAGTTTTGTAGCTCCATGTTAACATTGCTGGTATGGGGTGAATCACAAACGTTCCTCAACATTTCTTACACTGAGCCATGGCTAGGTGCATTTTCATTTGGTAAAACCATGATATTTTTAATTGTCTAGAGAAGTAACATGAGGCATCCTGTACCTCAACAATGTGAAAGATCATTCTTTAAATCTCACTTATGTTGGTGTCAGTCAGAACAGCTACAGTGCAGTTATTAAATACAATCTCACTTTGCACTTCTGTGAATGAAATTAAAATTGGTCAACTGTGGTAGTTAAAAAGACATCAAAAGACACCAAATCTGGGCAGTGGCAATCAACATGAACTGCAGGGCAGTTTACAGCCAAGACTTAGTTGTAGAGAAATGGTCATACATGCCTTTGGAAACTGATTTGACAAAGGAGGATTCAATTTCAATTTCCAGAAAACATCCAGAGTGAAATGATTTGTTTTTGACATGTCAGAAATACCTTTGGTGTATATGTGTGTGAGTGTTACATGAAAATTCAACCTGTGTCTCCAGTTCCACAGTTTTTCTACACTGAAGACACTTGTCTGTTTCTCAGTGGCATAAAACTAAAGAACTTTGTAAGAATTCAATTGTGTAACCCTAGCACTGTTGACCTTTCACCAGTCACACCAGTCATTTCTTTTGGATTTGGCCATAATTTCAATGCGTCCTAATGGTTTTGAGAGGCATTGGTGCAAAACAAGAGCCTGCTAGTCTCTGAGGACATTGGAGAATGAGAATGAAAAAGCACTAAGACCCATAATTACAGGCTCCAGAAGATAGGTCCAGTTCACTGGACCAGTGGAGAAAGGACTGCATAAATATCAACTTTTCTGTGACTGTGAAGTTAGCTCCATACAAAGAAGTGGCACTAGCTAAAGTTTCAGAGGCAGCATACTTCTGTCAGAACGTGGTTTGATCATAAGGTCTTTATCCCTTGACTGTACTGAATAATTGCATTTGTACTTAGTGTTTGACTATGAGCTTAAGTTGAAATTGTTACCCAGTAGAACAAATTCATTGTGATTTTTCCTATGTGCTAGGGTTTAAGTGGTGTGTGGTCTGAATCAGAATGTCTTTGGAAGTTTTGCCTTTGTAAATCATGTGGCAGGGTGAGAGGATGGATAGTGAGCACACACTGGAATTACCTGTCATTGAGTGAATATGGAAAGGACCCCCCAGGGCTTTTTTGTCAGAACCTTTATGTTATTCTTTAACGTTTTACTTGAGAAAAACAGAGGGTATGGAAAACACTTGTTAATTGTATTTGAATCTCGAAGATTTTCAAGTGCATGCTATTTTGGGGAAATTAACCAGGAAGAATCATTTAACCACTTTTTAACACTTCAGTTATATTGGTATAGTGGTGCCTTCAACTGGAAGTCAAGATTTCTGTGATGTATTTCCTCAATCATTTCAGTTTCTGGGAGCAGAAAAGGTTCTTCGTTTTTGGTGAGATCAGTTCCTCACATGTTCATGCCAAGAGCAAATCAGGAAAACCTCCTGCTGCAAACCACTACTAGCTGGATATGCCTTAGCACTGCAGGTAGAATAAAAGTGCTTACAAATTTCACAGACCAAAGATACTCAGTAATTAAATATTCCGAGGAGTCAAGAATGATATGACAGTCTTTCTTCACTTAAGGAATACTTATTTTCTTCACTTCTTTCTTGCATATGTCCTTCATCGGGAAAAAAACAACAAACCACCTTGATTTAAGCATGATTTAATAAAGCGCAATTTAAAAAAGCATGATTTAAGTTAGTGTAAATAATAAAAACTGAAGTTTCTAATCAGGCTAATTCATTACACAGTACTCTGGGTGAGATGCACCCAGCCTGGAAGCACACACAGCCACAGTTTGCAGTTTGTCACATTTTGTTTTGTACTCATTTTTCTTTCCTATACTTCCCCTGGCTCCAAACCTTTCCTTTGCCTGCTGTTGCTTCCCTTTCTTTTGGAGGTCTACAGGTGGAGTAACTTCTGTGTGCTTTCTCAGTGAAGACTTGTAAGATACAGTTGATTCCTCAACAAATGTGTTTGGGTTTTTTTGTTTTTTTTGTTTTGCAAAAAGAAATACAAACAACAACAACCCAACAACCCTACAATTGCTTATTTGGAGCACAGCCTAGTTATTCCTTGTAGGAAAGGTTCTGTATCAGGACTGTCCAAGACCTAGCATGTGTTTTATCTCATAAATGCATAGTTTATAATGCTTATAGTCTACTAATCTGCTGTCATCCTAACAGAGAGACTTCTGTTTTGAAGTATATACAATATACTAATCTTTTGAACATACTTCCATGCTTTTATCAAAAGTTTCACAGTGTTGGGTACTTATTCTCAAGTCCAATTGCCTAGAGCAGTGTGATCATGTGAGACTCTTGGGCATCATTTAAAAAATTAATTTCTTCTTTTAGCTGAAAAGAAAAGCATGAAAACGTAATTCAAGTGCATGCCAAAAGCATGAAAGCCAAAGGTGAATAAAAAGAACCCAAACTTCCTTATTTAAAAAACAAGTTCCTTAAATTGTATCTTCATAATTTTCAGAAGGGTTAGACCATTTGTTTCTCAACAACTGAGATGATCAATTCTGCACAGCTATAATTGGAGACTTACAGTGCATATATGTGGAAATATATTTTAAATTAAGAGTGTCCTTTCATGCTAGTCTGTTTTCTTAGCTTCCTGCATAAGAAATCAGTTATTTCCATTTACTTATGAAAATGATGTAATTGTTTTGCTCTTGTAAAATTTAAAGCATTGCAAGTAATGCTGAGCTTTTTCATTATTAGGAAACACTTTCTAAACGATGACATACTAAGCTGGCAAGCAGTAAGTCAAAGTTAGCAATTAAATTACCATTAATTTATTAAAGTTGCTTTAAGTTCAGAGCGGAAACAATTCTGGTTATTCATTAATATCCTCTTCCTGTATTCTTCTTGCTCACAGGCTTTTCCCACCTGCACCTACCAAAAAAAAAAAAATAGCAGAAAAGCAGCATTCTCCCAAAGTCCTAAAGACTACTTAA
The DNA here is from genome assembly GCF_038088225.1 of Cyrtonyx montezumae. Lineage (NCBI taxonomy): Eukaryota > Metazoa > Chordata > Aves > Galliformes > Odontophoridae > Cyrtonyx > Cyrtonyx montezumae. The sequence goes on along the minus strand of NW_027072056.1, from coordinate 6,836,978 downwards.
GTAGCAGATATTTGTGATCTAATCTGTAGGTACTATCTTCAAATAAATGCAGGAGTAGGATTGAGTTACCTACAATAAGTTCAGGATGCAATGATTCATTTAAAATAGAAAAAACAAAAACAAAACAAACAAACAAACAAAAAAAACACCAACAAAAAAGCCCATCCTAATTCCTTTGTGAGGTACCAATACACCAATTCAAATTATTTGTGGTTAAGGTTGCTATCTTTATTTCAGTAATATATTAAAGTTGCCAAATATTCAGTTTTATAAGCAAGTCAAAATGCCAGCTTCACTCTTAACTCAAACCATCATGGCCATCTGCAATAAAAATCATTCTCGCTTTAGTTTCCAGAGCCATTTTTAAGCTTCTAGACTAAACATATAACAGTTGCTAGCAGTCAGCAGCTTTATTACTTCTACTGCCCTTGCACATGCATCCTGGATTCAATTTGTCCAAGTACATCAAAGTATTTTTATTTTCAAATACCCCAAGTGTTTTTGACTGTTTAAGGACTATTTGTCTTCTCAAATGTTTGAAGGTAAACAAAAATTCAAAATTGTCTTGATGATTTTTTTTTCCAGTTTTAAAGGACTGTCACATTTGTGTTCCGAAAAGGCCTTGAAGCTCAAACGTGTAGGATATCTTCCCTTTTTCCCCCCCCAAGTAACTTTAATTCAGTCAGTTTTAGGTTACATAGGCAGCTCCAGCTCCTTCATTCAGAGAGTTGTCCCTTCCTGTAGAGTTCAATGAATTAAATGCTTACTAATGCCATCAATTTGTCTCAACCTCACTCTAAGTTGTTTTTTTTTCCTCCTTGTATTTTTTTCCTCAGCACTAGACTGCAAATAAATATATGGTTAATTGATCCATCAGGCTAAGAGAACACATAAACACATAGCTAGTCTACAACTGACAGGAAAGCCTAAACTAGTTTAATGGTATTTAGCCAGCTCAAAACTAGATGAAATATGAGTAGCTGGCTTGCAAAGGCAATCGTGTACTCATTTTGTTGGAAAATACATTCATTACTTTGCAATATTTGAAATATATTGATACAACTAAATATAATTTAACATAAGTTGCTCAGAAAGTAATGCCTCCTATTCATTTCCATGGAAACTACAACAGATAAAATGCACAACTATCTGATAGAGAAGATTCTCCACTACAAAACACTATTTCTCAGTATAGTCAGCACCATTAGCTATGCATTTTAACCAGCAATGAATAAGAACCTGTATGTCATGCTTCCAAAAGTCTTTGCACCAGTGGGATGACCTACCACTTTACAGCTGCTATGATGGTGTCATTGCTGAAACACACCAGCCACCACCTCACTGTGCTCACATCCACTATTTGGACTACAGAAATTCTTAGCAAGCATCCATAAATGTCAATGGGTGCCTTTTTTTCCTCATGGAGGAATTCAATTCCACTCCTTTGGAGTGGGTCCATACACACTTCCATGTCAGACAGCATTTTGTCAGACTGCCCCACTGTTGCCATCTGTCACATGACAACAAAATGTAATGGGATATTGATGGGACAGTTCAATCTCTACTGCCACACCATCAGCATCCGCCTCTGATGGTGTGGGCCAACATAATGGAACAGGAGGGCATTACTTTCAGAGCAGCCCTTGTGTACAGTTGTAGATGTTTTTATAAGTTGTAGAAATTAATTAATAGAAATGCATATATATATAATATATATATTATATATATTCATATATATATATATATTCATATATATAATCAAAAGTTTATTTTCATTAGTGTGTACATGTTAAATCAATGCTTGGGCAGGTTTCCTTGTAGCATTTTAGTCCACTCAGAACTCCAATGAAGTCATAAAAATCTCTTGAAACAGATGTACTCATGATCTGGATGTTATACATATGTTTGTGTACAGCCATCTTATAAAAACAGAAGGCTGAAAAGACCTTGTCAGGTCAGCTTTGTCTATTCTACGTGTCCAAGACAGCATCAACTCTGCCTGTGTCACTTCTACCAGATGTTTGTCATAATTATCATTAAAGAGATGGTGACAATGTGAGATCATTGGCCCTCCTGTCTCAGTGTGAACTTAACACTCAATTTTTTGGTCCTAATTTGAATTCTCCTAATTAATTATTATTTTTATTTCAATTCATTAACATAAAGAACAAGTTATAAACTTCCTTTTTCTGATATCTGTGTAGTTGAAGATTGTTCTTACATTTACAGTCATCCCTTTCTTCTTTATTGCCATCTCTGACTTGTCTGTAGATCATTGTTTGCTGATCTGTTCTTGCATTAGAGAATTTGTGCACTGGCCCTCTCTGCTCTCTGGATCTCGTCTTTTTTTAAGACTCTCTCCCCCTGGTTCACATTTTAGTTGATTGTATTCTCCAGAGCTGAGGCTCTAGGGGTGGGCTGTGGAAAGCACAAACTAGTTTCTCCTTGGCTTTTCTTTTTGGCTTAAGGGGATACCTCAGCAGACACACAGATGACATACTGCAGCCTACAGGCATTTGAGCAAATGGAAATTTCTAAATATGTCAGTCCTAATTAGTAAGAAGAACCTGAATCATTGGAAAATCCACTCTGCTTCAGAAATCAGAACAGCCACAGAAGCCTTGTAAACTTCTGGTTTGTGTGTCCTAGAACGAAACGTTCTGTAAGTATGAAATCCCATTTGTGTACTTTTTTTTTTAAAGGATAGGCTAGTTATAATTGTTGTGCAATAATGCCTTCTAACCTATGGTGTCTATGTAGTTTCACTTCCACAGGATTAGTTCCCACAAAATTACAGACTTGTGAGAACAAAAATGTAGCAGCATAAGTTAAAGGATATTTAAATATAGTCCTTATTTTATGATTTGGGCACTATGCTCCCATTCTAAAACTACCAATGAACCACTGGGAATTTTTGTTCTCTTGCTGATTCTCTTCAAGACCTCCATGAACAGCAGAGAAAACATTTCCACTGTAATAAAAACAGGGGTTTGTTTTCCTTTTTTTAAAATTGAGGCACTGGGTAAAATAAAGGTCATTGCAACAACCTTTGAAAGAACAAAAAGAGTAATTTTCCTCCTTTTGCTTTTTTACTGGTTTTCAGTGCAATGTGAAAAATCATTTTTAAGTTTGCCCATCTGTTTTACATAAAACCTTAGCTGACCTTACACAAAGTGAAACAAATGCACAAAAAGCTTTGCTGTTGGGTTCTTGCCAGCAAGACAGAAGAGAAGAAAAGAATATGTAAAGTTAGATCCTGCTCTTGTGTAAATTAGCCTAGATCCAGTTGGGACTTGTGTTGATTTATACCAGCAGAGGCTCAGGCTTGTATTTCTTATGAAGGCCAGTCCTGTCAGACCCAGTCCCGAAACCACTGTAATCATATGAAGATTTGATACTGATTTTTGTGGGAGAATGGACAATCACTGAAGGAGCCATGCTTACTACAGGTAAACAGTACATATCCGTATAGTCAGCATGTGCCATTGGGCAAAGTGAAGAACACAGTGTAAGTAACTCTTAGAGATTTGTGGGTGAGCAGGTGTAGATTAAGTCTTGAGTTTTACCTCGGCTTTGTATGCTTTGTGTATACGGATGAGTTTGAGCCTCGCCTGATGAAGTTAAGGAGCTCACTTGACATCAGACTTGAAGTAAAGAGATCCTCAGAACACACAGGTGAGCCTCATGTCCCACTGCTTCTTTTTGTGTTATTAATGTGATCATTGCACAAAAGTGAATCCTGAGGAGAAGCAGTAGTGCTAGGTACAGAATTAGGCTGTGCATGTGGATGTAGAGCAGTTAGAAGAAAAATAGCATTTCTAAATCCTCAAGCAACTTACTATGCATTTCAATAAAACTTCTGTTAATGCATCTGAGAGGTGAACTATGCCCACTATATCAAAACTCCAATCTAATATGATTAATGAGTATAAAGTGAGGTTCAAGCTTTTAATTAAAAAGGCAATCATGAGTTACTGAACAGTGAAGATCTAGCTAAGTTTCTCAGAAGTAAGTTATTTAACAGAATGAGATACCCCAAAGAGGCACTAGGCCAAAATTCTTTCATTTTGTAGACAAGTATTGACTGTGATTTATAACAGAGAGCAGAATTTGATGTATATAGAAATAAGCACATATGGTAATGCCTACATTTAGAGATTGCCTAAATGTTTCATTAATAGCCAAAGCCATTCCAGTTATTTGTTAATTTGCTATACTTCATGGAATGAAAATTCTTTGCAGTACATCTATCTACCATATTTCTTTTATTTTCATTGCGTGTTAAAAAACCCTAAGATATTTTATTTTGACATAGTCAAGCAAAGACTTTAGGAAAGAATCTCTACATGTAGACTATAGACTCTTAAGAAAGATTCAGTATTTGGATCCTAATTGTGTATTTATCAGGAAGATGGTTTTTTTTTCTTTTTATTGAAAATAGGTCAAATCTGACAATCTAATAAATCCCAGTTCACTCATGTCCAATAAAGGCTTGATGGATGCTGTAGTTCTATCACTTTTAATTATAATTTAATTAACTTACTCTACAGTATACCTTCTTCTCTAAGATTTCCTCTGGCTTCTGTCTGTCTAAAGTAATGGAATAAGATGGAATAGTTACAATGAATAGCAATATTTTTTCTTCAAGAAAATAGATACCTGGCAATTATCATCCACATTTTAAAATATAATTAATATACAGTGAAGCATATGAATACAACAGATAGTAATTGTACTTGAACCCAACAGTCAATTAGTTTCTTATTGACAAAGGATGGCAAAAAAAATGAAAGAAAGGTGAGCAAAACTTTCAACCAATAAATGTGTGGTAACAAGTCCCTCAGAAAGACAGTTCTGGGTGCAAATAATAGTAATTTTTGCTGTGATACTTGAGATTTTATATCCTTATCCATTTTTGTTCTATCTACCTAAAATAATTTATTGGTCATTAAAAGGGAAAATAAGTGACATCTAAGTGCTTTCCACTTATTTTACTTAGAAAGATAAGATCTATCTGAAAATGAATCTAAAAAATGAATGGAATCATTGGCTTTCTTTTTCTTCTGTGATAATATGGTGCTATTTAAAGTGGAACACAATCACTTATTTTTCTACTGAAAACAGTGGGCTGCAAAAGGAAACAATGGCAAGAGTAAAACTCAAAATCACATTCTTCCATCTAGGCTAGTTTTTCATACATGAACACCATTTCTGTCAAAATGATTTTTCAGATAGAAAAAAAAGTCATATATGGCAGAAACTATGAATTCCAAGAGAAAATTCAAAGGACTTACGTTACCTTCTTGTCTGTGTGAGCTTTATCTGACCATTTTAAGTTTGCTCACCTACTTCAGCAAAATGTTTTTGGTTTTATAGGCAAAAGGAATAAAAATGTGTGATAAAGTGTTTATTGAACCACAGAACAGTTGTCTTTCTTGTCTAAGGCTGCTGATAGTGATTTAGGGATCTGTGGCATCTTCAGACACATTTAATACTGCATGCATCAGCGTGCTTCCAAGGACTTACACCTTCTCTCCCAGATTTGAAGACAAGCCTGTAACAGTTACCTGCAACAGTGATTACAGGATAGCAGCAGTACCTTAGCCAGCCAGGAGACACTACTTCTCAAAAAGACAAGATGTTATGGAGTAGCGGGTGTTAGCTGTTGTCATCCTGTGGGACAAAATGGGACAAAGATTCTTGTTCCTGCTAGATTTGTACCCCAGTATGAGCTGGGTGTTAAGGTTCAAAACAGCTTCCTGTGAGCTGCTATGCTCCCAGCCAGCAGGCACCTCTGGAAAGAGCTGCCAGGCCATTTCAGTGGCCAGCTAGCACTGCTCGTCTGGATGCCTGCCTGAAGTCTATCGGAGTCACTGCTCCTCAAACTATGCATCAGCAGCTTGTCCTGTGGGACTCTCGAGCAATTCTGTGGTTTGGTGCAAGAGCAGACATAAAAGCTAATAGTTCTGGCACTGCTAACAGGGTTTAAGTAATTGATAGTAGTTATCTTGTACCATTATTTTTCTTTACATCCATTTTTTTTCCAGAAGAAAATAATAAATAATGAGAGCAATAGCTTTTATTCCTGAATTGCTAAGCAGGAACTTCAGGTTTATTAAAGTTTTGGTTGTGGCACTGAGAATTCCCATAGAGTAACTTTATTTATTCACAGCTGCTAGAATTACGGCTACCCTGTACAAGAAAACAAGATGAGGTAGGACTTAACCTTGAAGGAGTATATGTAGAAGATCCTCATGACAGAGTGAACATATGGAGGATGTGAGGACTAGGCTGAGCCATGGACATTCTGTATAGTCACTGATGAAACCTGTTCCTTCTGGTAGATTTGTGGTCTTTCAGAGGTGGCATCCAGAATCCTAAATTAGAATATGTCACCTCTGTTCATTGCCCTTATCCATTCCTCTGGTATGAAAATGTTAATGACCCCTCTCTCTCACTTTTTAGCTTTCTATTTGCCTGCTGGCACTGTGAGATCTTCAGGGAACAGCCTATTTTATATTTGATGTTTGAATAGCTCACGTCCCCAGACATAAAATTATCTCACCTATAAAATTTAGGTCTACTGGAATACAGACAATAAAGTGCTGACTGCTAAAGTATGCAAATGAGTTAAATCCCTGTGGTCTCTACAGGTGTCACTATGAGGCAGATGAATCTAACTAAAGATAAGAGAGAAAAACAGAAAGCTAGTGTAAATGAAAGGGATTGCTGTTTGTTTTGCCAAGATCTGCTGAAATTTTAAGATATGATGCTTTGAAAGCATGCTGAGATGAAGAAAGGTGCTATTTTTTTAAGTGCTTTGAGGCATTCTTCCAATAATTTGAGGAGAAAGCACTACATATTCTAAGAAAATATTGTATCCATCCTTGTAATGAAGGTTCATTAGGCATCAGATTGATTTATTGTATTGTTTCTTTTATAAATTATTTTCATTATGTTTTATCACAGTACATGACTACTGCCCTAGGGGAATATGCAGGAATGAACTGAATGGCAAGCGTAATAGACTGCTTTAATTAAAATAGTGTAATGCATATTTCAGTGCTATTAACAAAAACAAAATTGATTTTGTTTTCTGGATAATTGAATATTTTAAAGCCCAGGTGCTATGCCTCTATTGTTTAACCCTCTGAGTTCAGTTTCATTCGGTGTTTTGCAGTAGGAGATGCATTTATTACCAAGAATTTTGGAAGAATTTTCTTCTCTGCTGGCAACATTTCCATCTTCCTTTCTTTTGCCCCTTCCTTTTCCCTTGTGCATGTGTCTACAGTTATTGAGGAACAGAAAAGTGTAAACATGAATTTCAGTAATGAAAGCCCCTTGATCCTTTCCAGCATCTTCACATGAGCTCCAGACAGTGAGGACACCGATCCATGATAAAGAAACCCATTATTATTTCTCTGTGCTTTTTAACCTGATGTTCCGTGGAGACAGCAGCAGTCAGCCACCATAATTCCATTAGTTAATGAACACTTCAGAAATTTGTCCATCATAAGAAAGACCTGTTAAAATTAGTCAATCAATGACACCTGCTCTTCTAAGTGGCTTCGTTTTCTCCTTTTTCTTTTGATTTATGTAGGCTATGAGTCTTTTTTATTTCCTTTACCCTCCAGGTACTCAGTTTACCTTTTATCAAGAAGATGCATTATGCTAGTGACATGACAGACATGGGCAAATCAGGTTAATGATTTCTGAGTAGAAGTGTCAAATGAAACCAACCAGCCTAGAAAATGAACAGTATCAGGGAGCTACGTTACATGACCCATTGCCATCTGCTGTATCCTAAACAGCAGATAGCCCTTTTGCTTTTGTCACAGGAATTTTCACTGGAAACTACTACTTTGCAATAAATATTGTGAAGAGCCAGATATTTCTGGTTCAGCTGTCATGATTCTCTGTGTTTTTATCAGTTGTTAGGATGGCATGCTGTATTTCATTTAAATGACTTCCTTAATATCAAGGCCTTGAGTCTTTTTCACATTCACCCATGCTTTCTAATTCCAAGAAAAGCATTCACATTCTCAGGTGTCTTGGTGTCTTTCTAGTGCAGTCACTGCAGATAGTTGCAGCTCGAAACAGGAAAAGAAGAACATTATAACAGACATCTTTTCTATTCTCTGCAGAGATAATTGCAGCAGGGTCATAGGAGGCAGATATGTTTGCAAAACTCGACTGCTATTAGTTGCAGCCCAATGTATTGGAACTCAAAACGAAGAAGATGGATCATCCTCTCATCCGATCTGAGGTGCGTACTGTTTATAGCAGAGATATAATTATGTAAGATCTATTTTGCATTTTATTGGGTGAAAGATTTTGGTCATCCAAGTAAAGAGTAAAATTCTCATTCTACAGCAACAGTTCACCATTTTGTAAAGCCTGCCCTACTTTCAGACATATGCAGCCTGCTGAAAGTGAACTATATTATAAGTGGAGGAAACAGTAATGTTAGTGACAGCTCCAACTGAAGCAATGTCCAACTGAACTACAGCATTTTCTCTCTGGGATATGAGAAATGTAGGAATAAAGCATACAGCTGAACAGAGAAAAAATGTACCAGAAATTCAAAATGAGGAAAAGCCAGACTGCATAAAAACAGCTACTTTAGATCTCTCTAGTTACTCTGGAGCACTCAGACAACACTAATCAGTATGGTAGTCTAAAGACATTCTCTATAAATCTTAAACTCCTTAAAATAAAATATGTGTATCTTTTTTCCCTCTGAAAGATTTTCTGTTCAAACTCATTTACTCAACAAGAGCCTTTTAAAAATAATTGTTCTGCTTTTATAACAGAAGAGTAGGCCATAATTAAACTGGTGAGTCATCAGTCCACTGAGTTTCATAGGAAATCCCTTATTACTTTAAAGCACCTGCTGTAGCTCTTCTACTCATTTCCCACATAAGAGTTGCAGATACAGATTGATTCCAAATAGTTCCCATAAAAGAGTAGGCCGCTGAACTGGTTTTACATAAATTTCAGCCTTTATGGTTCTATTCCTGTGCAATTAATGAGATCTGGCTGAATCCCCAGCCTCTCCTGGGCTGTGATTTATAAAGCACAAGACTAGATTCAGACTTTTTGAAAATGATTTCCCACATTTTAATGTTATTAGCTCACTTTTTATAATGCATCTCTCTCTGTTTCTTCTCCTTGTAACTGGTCACCTTTAATTAGCTATAGGCTGATTTTTGGGATTGGTAGAAATATGCTGAGCAGAAAAGTAAATAATGCAGCATGTCAAAATGACATCTATACTGAATATTCTTCTATTTGGATAAATGACTATTAACTATTTAACTTTACAATATTGAATTTCATCAATACATTAAAACATATTAAAACATAATATTATCATAGCAGATGATAGACAGAAATTTGTACTTGTTATTTTCTTGTATACAATTTTCAAAGAAAAGATGTGTAGAAGCCTGGAAAAACAAATTCTTTAACTTTAGTTCACTTGTAATTGGAAAAAAAAGATAAGGTATTCTGAAATATGCCCAAATATTTAAAAAAATGTCAGCAGATATAAAAGATATTTTAAGTACTAACTTAATTAAGCTGTATTGATCAAATAATCCTGAACAAGCTGCAATAAATTCAGTAGATTAAAAAAAGTTTCAGAATGATGAAAACAGTATTTTTACAGATAAAAGTATTACTGAGCCAGAATGGAGATAATTTAGCTTTCAGAGAAGCAACGGGATTTGACTATTCATGATCAAGCAAAGTTTATATCACCATTTATATTGTGGTATTTGTGTTCCATACAAATGCTCTGTAACACAAGTATAAGGCCAAATATGCTAAGCAGCTGCTTAGAAAATAAATGTTTTGACTGTGCAAGAAAAAGGAATCAAGAGATGCATGAAAAGATGTAAATGTGGAATTAATAACAATCAAAACAATAAAGAATTGTCAGGAGTAATTCATTGCTTTTATGCATGGTAAAAGAAAGTTAGTTGAGAGTTTAAAATTTCCACGTAGTTCTAAAGAAAAAGAGGGCTTTTTTATGTTGGTTTTTTTTTTTTTTGCTATTTTATTTTTTATTTTTGTAGAGTATAGCAGAAAATATTTTCTCTAAAAGATATGATCTGGGAGATAAACTTTTACTCTTTTTAAGCAACCCATCTTTGAGAAGCATGAAAGATAATTTAGTTTGTTCAGAAACACGCAGACCTTTTTGGGTCAAATCTTCACCTTAGTCATAGAGCACGTCCATTGAAGTCAACCTGCCTTCCCTTTAAAGCTTTCTCTTCTCAGCTAGCCAGCCCTTGTGTATTCTGTGAGAAAAACACATCCTCAGATGTCAGTCCGTGGTGTGTTCTCTGAGCAATTGGTACAAGGAAAAAAAATGGAAGCAAGTATACTGAGCATCCCAGGTTGCTGTAGCAGGCCCACAGCTTCTAAAAAGGAACTGGAATTTGCTTAGAAGTAGGCAGCCAGAAATGTACAGGAATCATATAAAAAACCTGCATATGTAATTTAGATTTGTTTGCTTTAAATGTTTACACACTTGTCATTTATCTTTTATTCGTCCACCTCAAAAGTTCATGTTGTACTAATCCCACTGAAGTCAAAGGAAGAACGTGGACAGTGACCAATACAAAACATTTGCTATTAGGTATGCATTTAAGACTTTGGACTCTCCTTAAACAGTAAAGGTTCGAGATGCAATTGTTCAGGTTATTGTTTTTTTTTAATTTGTATTAGCACAGGTTAGGTTCTGCAGTGCCCAATGCACAACTGCCCTTTTAGAAACAGAAACTGGTATGACAGTATGTTGCATTTTGCCTTCTAAAGACCTAGAATCAACAATCAGTTATGTGAGCATCAAAGTTTCTGCTATTAGGTCAGACACTTTCTACTATTCTCTGCCATTACTGAAGAGAGCTTGGCTTGCTTTCCTTCTGTACTTAAGTCAATAGAAAATGGAAAACAGTAAATAACTGCTCTCAGACAAGCTGCTAATGTAACATTATTTTTTATAAATAGTCCGCATCAACTAAGTTCATCTATTTCTGTCTGCTAATAAGTTGCACATACTGACTTGTTCATGTGTAGCTTCTCTGAAGTCAAATCCATTCCAGCTGAATATGATTCTGAAAGTTGAATTTAATGCAGTAATTCTGGCTTTGATCCAAAGATTGAACTGGACAGCTGGAACAGAAACTTATCTTGCACTATATTCAGGTTTCTATCTGCAAAAATCTATGAGATTTTTCTGTAATATGTGCACATGGAATTGAAGAATAATCACAAGAAAACATCTTTTGAAGAAATGAATGAAAAAATGCTGATTACTTTTTCCCAGTCTCTCAGTCAGTCAAGAATGAAAATCCTTCCCCTTGTCTTGTTTTCTGTTGTTATTGTTTTCAATTGAATTTGAATTCATTCTCATGAATTCCAGTGTTCTTTTTGTCAGTATGGATCAGAACCTCACTGAAATTAGAATTTGAGAATAGATTTACCTAATATTTAGAAATTCAGTGAACTTTAGTCCTTTGTATAGTGGTACTATTACATTTAACTTGTGAGCTCAATTTCAAATCTTAGACAGTGTCTAGAAAAGAATCAGAGTTTATCTAGTTTAGCTCTGAGCTAAAGTCATGATCAGTCCTAAAAATGTCTGGCACATCTGCCTACCCTCTTCTTAGTGAAGATGTTGGTCTCACAAACTTTACAGGCAATTTATTTCAATGCCTACTAGCTTACATCTTTTATGCTGAAGTGTTCACTATTTTTTAAATCCACTTCCAGTACAGAGACTAACATATAAGGTACACGGTAGGTGGATGGTTAGACTAGATGATCTAGGGGGTCTTTTCCAACCTTGGGATTCTATGATTCTATACATTATTTTCTTTGCTCTATCAAACTGGTATGTATATATGTACGTAAACTGTTATGCCTGTCTGCTTTTAGTCCAGCCCAGAAAGAAATAACATCCTTTATCCCTTTCTTCCTCAAACAACTCAAGGAACATTTACTTATTATTTGAAGTGAAAACTCATTCTGATTATCTTTGGATGTCTTTAACCCAGCTTTTATATTTTTCATTATTTTTGTTGAACTTACACTATTTGAGGGCTTCTTATCAAATAAAAAAGCCTGCAGCAATATAAAGCAGTCTTACATGCCAAGATGAAATGAGGACATGAAAGTATTTTGAAGAAACAGAATGGGAGACAGCTGTATGACACAGGTCTCCTTAAAGTCATGTCAGAAAATATGAGTGAGGCTACTTTCCAAATAGCCTCAATGATGGTATGACAAACACTCCCCTGAATATCAGAAGCAGTGAGAGAAGGAATGATGTGCAAATCTGTCCACACCTCCATTACCTTGGCTATTAAATCTCACATTGTCTTAAAAACATACAGAGCTAGAGTCATCAAATATGTAGACAAAAAGATGAAATGATTTAGCGTCAGGAGTATGAGCCTTAAGGCTGATTCCTCATCCAATTTAGAAATTCATATGGAAACACATCATTAATTTAACTAATATTTAGTTGATTAAATTCCATACTTAGCAGAAAATACTTAAAAGTGATTTATTTATTCATACTTTTAGAATAAGAGTTATCTATTTTCTCTGATTGCATTCTCACAGTAAGCAATTTATGATGCTTTCTTGAATTAAAATATTGTAACAATTGTTTTTTCTTTTACTTTTTTTAAGTTTTGGTACACGGTATACATATTTTTTGCAGTGTGGTGGAACAAAGTAATTACTTCACAACTGAATGAAAACCGGGAGATATTTAAAAATGGAAAGGTGCATCTTAGAAGTGTCTCATTTAGAGGTATAGAAAATTGATTTCATTTAAACAAAATGACACAAAGCAAATCTGTCAGCATACCTGTGCTCTAGTGAAACTCCCAAGCTGTAAAGAAAAGTTCTAAATGAAACACAAAGAAGGAAAAAAAACAACACTAAGAACTCTTCAGAGATACAAATTCATATTTTACTTCTTGATAAAATTCTTGATTCATTGCAGGCAAATTACTACCTATCATAATAAATCACGATTATCTATATTGTATCAGAGGGAGAGAAAATTCAATTGTGCTTCAGATTACACCCACTCCTGTATTTAATGTACAAATATATGAAAACAATTACAAACTAATAACTTACAAAATATTATATTGAAATCAACAGTACATAATCCAAGATGAAATACCAGACATATGAAGGAATTTGATGAACTGGTAAGTATCTCTATCTATAGCTAATGCCCATTTATCTGTGAGGCTGACATGACGTGATATGATTCCTAAGAGCACCTTCTTTGTTAGTTGAGGTTTCTCAGACTGATTTTCACTAGATTAACAGGGGATCACTCTGAAAAAGCTGAAGAGGGGCTGTATGTATGCATTAGAGAAAAATAATAAATTTTTTTAAGGATTGAAAGCTATGGATTGTCTTAAAGTGATTTTGCCTGACAGAAATGCTTTTTACAGGACTGGAACATTCAGATTTTAAACCTTTTCTTTTCAACTGTGTCATCACAAAGAATATGTATTTCATCTGAGATTAACCAGCTTTATAGTAATTCACCTGTAGCAATTGTCAATTTAGACAGAAGTTATTAGAAGATAATAGCCCCAGTCTTTCTTTGGCCATATCACCCATGTTCAAAAACAGAGTCCTTTAGATGAGAAAGGAGCATAGGATGACTTTCTTGGACTGTGACATTCCTTCTGTTTCCAGTCACAAGTTGTATTCATGCAAGTAAATACAGCTTTTCCCAGATTCTTAAATTCACATACATATATATGATGTAAAATATAATCTAAAAGCATTGCCTATGATTGTCTGGATAGGAAAACTCAAACTAACTGAAAAATTTGTGTCTTTCAGAAGTGCTAAACCAATAGCACAGACATATTTTTTGTTTTTATTATATGATTGTACTCATTTTTTAAAAATACTGTTCTTCTATGGGCTGTGTTGTTGCACATGCTACAAGTCCTACATTATATTCCAATATTTAGAAATACATGCTAGATATTCTTATCTTGAATTTAAAAACCCAAGAGTCCTGGAAAGGGAAGAAGGATGAGTAACATTAAGAGTTTTCTACTCTAACCTAAAGTTATTCTGTTAAGATTTCCCCTGTCTTCATAATAAAGCAAACAGTTAGTTAGCATGGTTATATTTCATCACAACTTGGTTGTATAAATGTCCTTGAATGACATGTTTCTACAGGAGTAGAAGCAAGGTTAGAAGTGCTGGGCATTTTAGAAGAGGATTTTTATTTTTTATTATTTTTGTGTGTCCTCTAAAACAAATACATATGTATTTTTTGTTCAGCACACAGTAAAATAATTCTGTTATAGTGATCTCACCTGTAGATGCCTTCAGACATGCTTTACAAATGATTGAATTTTTTTGGAAGTGGTTTGCTGTTCTGAAGCCTGGGTACTCAAGGCTAAATCTGGCACTTCATTTCTGAAACTAACATTTTTCCTAAGTGTGGAAATATGAGACATAATTAATGATGCAGCTTTTTTGTTTGTTTGTTTGTTTGTGGTGTTTTCTCTTCATTCATTTGTTTGGTTTGGTATTTATTTGGTTGTTTTGTTTTTCATGCACATTAAGCTATTTTTGTTTAACGTTTAAATAAATCTTTAAATAATTAAATTAAGGAACTAATTCAAGATTATGAAAAAAAAAATCAAAACAAAATAGGCTCAGTGGTTTTCATTGCTTTTGCCTAAGGCTATGTAGGATACATTTTATAGAAGACAGTGAAAACCATATGCAAAAAACAACACACAATGCCTAAATGCGGAACCTTCTTCAAGAGCAAAATTGTCCAATTGTTCTCCTTAAAGTCAGTGGGGAAGGAGTGGTACCTCCAGAGAGCTGTTTGTTCTACTGAAGATTGTAGAGACAGCCTAGAAAATGCAGATGACCAGTAAATGTTTTTCACTTCAGGTTTATTTTAGATGCTTATCATCATAGACTTCTAAGCCATTTGACATGCTGCAGGCCAGTGCATCTGCCCTACTGCTGAGATCTCAATGTCTGTGTATTTTCTGTAGGTGTTGCATTGAATCTGCCAATGTCTTGCAGATGTCTAAGGTAACCAAACATCTCAGATGGGATTAGATACCTTTGCTTAGGGAAAATAGTGGCACGTTAGTTATCTGAAGTTTGTTGGGGTTAATCTTTGCTTTGGAGACATTTAGAAAATTGCACCCTGAATGTCTGATAAACAATAAACAGTTTCGGTTTATTTTCATAAATCCTTGACCTGTAACTCTAATTAGGCTAAATTGTTCAGTCTGCCATCATTCCACACATGGATGGACTGTATCTATGTGTTTTGGCCTCTCTTGGCTGGAGACCACAGAACTGGCTTCCTTCTCCTCTCTCTCATGTTGCTTATTTGGATACTAAATTATTTGAGATAAGAATTACCTTTTACTATAAATCTGTACACAAAACTAGTTGATCCTCTTCTTGGATGAAAAAATTGGTGCATTACTGTTAAAACCATTAATATAAAACTGAAAAATACATTAAAATTACTTAAACATGATATAGGTAGCTTTTATACTAGACTTTATTCTACATCTTTATTATGTTTCGATTAGGCTGATGAATGTAAATATAGTATTTACTTTTGAAATTGTTAGTCTTTAGCCCCAGACAGTTTCATAGAATTATGTTGCTGGGGTTTTAGCAAGGTTAGTTCTAATTATCTGGGTTCAATCACTGGAAAAGATTTACAGGAAGATAATGTTCATATAATGTCAATCCTGCTGTTGACTGGATAGGAAGAAACCATGTTGCTATTGTCAAGAACATCATTAATTAGGGACTATTCCACAACTTGCCTAGGAATTTTTGTTAAGCATAAGAATATATATTAAAAAAGATTAATGGATACCTATCTATTTGAATTCAAGTTAAGCAAACAGGCCTTTGTACTCCATGGATTCTTTATAGGGTCATCCTGAAGCAAAATAAAGATCACCCAAACCACTAGATGTACCAATGACAGCAGTGATAGCAAAATTATTCGCTATACATGGAAATGAGCAATTTAGCAAGTGATAGAAACAAGTGCAAATGAAAGAAAATTTTTCATTAAATAGTTTATCTTCAAATTCTCTTGGTAAACTTGATAAATATCTTCAGAACAAAGCCTAGGTATACAAATTTATTGGATAGAAAAGCGATATTTCCATGGATTAAGCAGTGATATTGATTTTATGGGATATTTAATATTCTCCATTTTCATTTTAACTACCTTCTCACAGTTCTCAGCTGGCATTTTTTCCCGTCCTGCTGCAAAGACTGAGGTCGTAATATAAAAATAATAATCTGAAACAAGGAGAAAAGATTTCTGAGTTGTTTAATTGCTTATCTTCCTTATGTTAAACTTGGAGCAATTGTTTGCAGCCTTTACTTAGCTGAAAGTTAGCTGCTTCTTTTCAGCCAGGTATTTTTCCACCTTTATTGGCTTAATGATAGACTCTCAATTCTGCCTCTCTTATATCCTTGCATCATGTTTACAACAATCTAATAGGAACGGGTTTAGGAAGTTCTGAGGTAAAGTACATATCTAATCCCCTAAGGAAAAGCAGCAGCTTTATAAACTTTTGCGTTCTTCATGTAAGGCAAATCATGAAGACATACTGATAATGATCCTGTGCACTTCTTATGTTCTAAAAGGCCTAAAGCCCTTGGGATGCAATGAGAAGAGAGACAGGGTCTCATAAAAGATCTTAAATAGCCTTCAGACTCAGGAAGAGAGTGTAAACAAAATGTGATGCTTGTATTCATTTGTCAGTCTGCAAACTGAGAGATATATGATTTAAAAAAAAATCATATTTAGAACCACTGATATAATGAAAGGCTTTCCACTGAATTCATAATCCTCTAAACAACATTCTCAAAGTGAGAAAAAGAAGAAAACTGAAATGAATTAGACTATGTCTTAAAGTTACTGAGGATCATACCCACAGATGCATACTGAAGTGCATTTTAAGAGTACTGAGACAGTAATAGAATGGTATTCATCATTTGCTTTGTTTAAAAAGGCGAATGGAACTTGCAGCTTAAGTGTCATTAGGTTTGCATATTACTTTGAATACTCAGGGAGATTTGAAATGGGATCTAATCTCCTAAATCACTCATGCAGTTCTGGAAATGTTTGCTTCTTGTTCTTTCCACTGGGATGTGGGTAAAGCCAAGTTAGTCAACACAAAAGGCTCCAGATCCTACAGCATTCTGTCAGCACTCACCTCCTGATGCCCAACTAGGGCAGTGGTTCAGTGCTGCCACGGTCCTTAGTGGTTATTTTAACTGCTGGGCTCAATACCACATCCTTATTTTTCAGTATAAGCCCCCATGTTGTTATCATGCTTGGATTATGAAATCTAATTTTGTTGTATAGCACAAGCCTCATTGACTATTGTAACACAAGCTGGGTATTTAAGTAAATGAATTGATAATTATTGATAATTATGTGCAGCAAAGTGTTTACAGGAAATGTGGAATTGTTTTCTTTATTGCTGCTAAATGCCATTCGAGAAACGGCATTTAGTAGGCACGAATTTTAATTAAAATGATGTTACTTAATACTAATAAGATACATGAATAATAATATTTCTATAATATATTTTTATAATAATATTTTTCTGTCATTAATGAAGTGCATAAAATTTTGCACCTGATCTTTAAACAATCTTTATTTCAGATGTGCCTTTGAGATGAAACTTGGTATCACCTCTTAATTTGATTAATAATCTAGCATGTTTAGTTTTATTTGATTTCTTCATTTTTTTTCCACAGAATAGTCAGTTCTCTTCTTGGTCAGAAATATGAGATTATTTGGAAGAAAAAAAAAAAACACACCTAATTTCATATAAATGCTTCCACAAGATCATTTCATAGACTTGTGCCTGTTCCATTTCCAATGACTTAGCAATTACATTAACTTTTTGCTGGCTCTATTGCGTTACTAGACAAGCTGATAAGGTTGATTAATAACAGTGATGTTGTTCATCTAAGCCATACTCCAGCAAAGCATTTAAGTGTATGAATACCTTAAACATATCTATACTTCACTAAAATCAATTCAGCTGCTCATAAGATCACTTTATGCATGCTTTGCTGGGCTAAGGCTGCAATTACCACTCTGCTAGAGTGAAGCTTAGTAAACCAAATTGAGAGGAACTATCTCTGTGAATAAAGCTAATAATTTGATAAATTGTTATATAAATTGTAAATATAAGTTGACTAGAGTTTTAATTTTCCTTATCATTTTAGAGAATGGTATTAGAAAGTAATTTCATAATTGGCTGAGTCATAATTCATGGCTGAGTCTTGGGAAGACCTCACACACAGCTCACCTCAATGGTCTTTCAAGTGGTGCCTGTTCTTAGACTTTTGGTGTTTCTTCATTTTTCCTGTCTTTCTTGTCATGCTCTCTGGCAACCTAAAATGTAGTACAGCTCAAAATCTCCACTCTCTTCTGAGACCTCCTAAAAGATCTGTTGCTATTCTCTGTCTCAGAATGGAGTTGGCAGACCTAGTGTTTTCCTTCATGAGAGTTGCTCAAGGGAGATCAAAACTTATTGACGTTCTTACCTCAAGGAGAGACACGACAAACCAGGACCTGACGGTTCTTTATGGGCCCCTTACCAGCATGTCTTCCTTAATTTTACATAGCTCCCTTTACATCTGTCTATATCTTATGCATTTACTGAATTCTTCTGAGCTTCAAGCTACCATCCACGGGTCCGGTGCACTGAAATAAAGAGCAAGCTTAGCAGCGGCTATCAAATATGTTAATTCTGCATCATGAAGTAAAGAGGATGTAGGAATTACATGGTGAATACTGACCTGTAAATAGGTAGGAAATTACTTACTAATATTATTATAATTTGGATTAAATTCGATGATATTTCTATGAATTCACTTTTATATAGTTTTAAGTAACCTCAAAATCATAGTACTGAATATGCTCTGAACATATTCCTTTTTATGTTTTTCTTTTCATATGCTTCTGTTTCTCCCTGATCTGACTTGTAACTTAAAACAAGCCTCTTGAATTTCACACAAATATGTTGTAATTTAAAGCATGTAAGTCAAGCAGCTTGAAAATAAATGGAAAAGCAGAAATGATTTTCACTATAAGATTGTTGAACTCTGCAGAGGTTCTTTAGTCCTGCTCCTTCAGTAAATGTAAAGGACATTAGAATCTATACTTAATGATATATTAAATTCTGGGTTTCAGTCAGAGGGGAAGAGAGAGAAGTTACAGAGAAGGACCCATAACATTATTAGTGTTCTTCAGCACACAAACTGTTATTAGATTCTTTCCCATGACTTTAATATAACTTAGCTTTATATGTTTATTTTTAACCCTAAAATTACAATCTCCAAACAACTCTACCTGTAATTGATAAACCATCAGAATGACTGCAAAACCAGTAAGATCATCATATCATTCTGTATTATATTTCTGAAGTAATCCATGGCTAAATTTTTGTTTGGATTTAGACAGTTGGGTAAGCATTACAAATAATGTGAGATGGCAAGCTTCGGGAAAAAAATGAGCTTCCTTTTCTAGGAAACAGGTAACATGGCCACTCCTCCTCTGGATATCATCTGTTATCTCTTGATGTTTGCTTCTCAGTGGGCATGCTCCCTTGAGATAGAATAATATCACCATGGGTCACATTTTTAATGTAGGCAAGTGGAGGAAGCACATGTGTTTTTGCTTCATGTTGCAGTAGTTACAGAAATGTTCCCTAAGTTCAGAGTGCCATTGGAACCTGTGGCTCCTGTCCTCCACATGCAGGACTCGGGGCTCTGAATGCAGTAGCAAAGTAGGCTTTTGCTACATAGTTTTGCTACATAGAACCCCAAATGTTGTGATATCGTCAGTAAGATTTTTATTTACAAAGAGGGGAAAATGAAAGAAGTGAAAAGGCTTCTTATGAACTGAAGTAAGCTTCTGTCCCTTTCACTATGTGTTGTCTTTCATAATAAAGTTGCCAGGACAAAAGATTTTTTTCTCCCCTGAGAAAAATCTGCAAAGTTCTCTTAACAGAAGATTGACCTCCCTTAGAGTTTATGTGATTGAAAACGCTTTTAAATAAACCATATTTCACTCCACCATTGCTCATTATATTTCCGTTGTATTTAATTTAGAGCAATGTGGTTTGTAATCGATGAAGTTCCTTAGCTGGAGAGAAGGTTTAAGCTTCAGAACAAATACACAGAATTTTTTCATTTCCTTAATCCTCTGCTGTAGGTGGTCAGTTCCAATTGCTGCATTTGGCATTGGAGATTTGTTTATTTTAAAGCCAAGTAAAACAGACAGAGAATAGCTAAATTGAAAAATTGAATTTAATATGGTAAGTATTATGCTGAAGTTTATATAACATCAGTCTTCCCTAGAGTTATATATTATTGTTGTATTGTTCTTTGATACGGACTGATATGAACCAGAAGTGATTAAAGCACAGGTAGAAACATTAGGTTTACTCTTAGGGGAAAAAGCCTGAAATATGTTATAAAATTAATCTGGCTAAGGAAGAGGATTCTGCAGAGCTGTGATGCTGTAGTGACAGAGGCATCGTGGTTGGTAGAGTAATAACTCACAATCTGGGACAATGATGTCAGGATTAAATTATTTCTAGCTGTTGGTTTACCACTGGCGTATCCTACTTAACTTCCTTCACAGAAAAAGAGAGAAGTAATTAGATAAGGACAGCAGTTTTTAATGTCATTATATTATCTCAGCAACTTGAGGGTGCACAATGACAAGGCCACATTCAGTGACATTTAATTCAGTAAACAGCTCAGTGATGATACCACAGAACCATAGGACCTGGAAGGGAAACAGCTGAGCAGCTGAGCTGCCATTACAACACACAATCCCTCTAGGAAAGAAACTACTGCTTATTATTATTATATATATATATTTGCAGCAGCAGCAGCAGCGCACTGGCTTCTTTTCAGGACATTAATATTCAAATAATGTTGTGAGGGTGTCTGTGGCCTTTCTTGCACTTTATAAATTCTGCAAAACATCGCAGTTTGTTCTGTGCTTTGTTAGACCAAGCATTGGGGCATATTTTAATGGATTTGGGTCGCTGAACCCACGTGCATATAAAACTACAGTAATACTTTTACTCCATTTTAACCATGATTCTTCCATGGGCTGAGAACCAAAGCAGAGCTGACATTTTTTTATGACTATCATATCAATAAGCAGACTTCTAACAGACAAGCAGAGTGCTTAATATATTCTACCAATGAGTTCTCACTGGCCAGTTCTTCTCAAAAACTGGGAAATTTGGAATTATATTCTTCAGTGCTATTTCTTTGTAATGACCTATATTTGAAGCATTTATATATAACTAGGGAATTATCCTGCTTTCAAAGAAAAACAACAACAACCCAGACTCTCTCTGCCTACTGCAAAGGTCAAAGTTTGAACAGAATTTTCTCTCTTTGCATTTAGGCAACTGTAAGCCCAATAAGAGTTTAACAAGGAAATGGAAGATTGAGCCTCACCCTTTTTTTTTTTTTTAATAAGGAGGTCCTTGGGTGGTTCCTTTCCTGGATTCTGGATGTCTGTCTCACAGATATGTAACTGTTTAGAAAATTCATAAACCAGAAAAAAGATAAAAATAATAAATCTGTCTAAATTTTCTATCACTAATAAATGTTACTTGTATTTCCAGATTTACACCAGCAGAGTTGTTCACGTTATTCTATATTTGTACTAACACTCCTTTAAAAACAAGAATTTAAGTCTGATTACTTTGAATTTGAAGACAGAAATTCCCATTATGTTGAAAGAGAGGAAGTTTAAGCCTAAGTTTTCTTTCTTTCTTTTTTTTCCCCATGAATTATTATTGAAATGTTAAGTGTTATAAAGCTTTTATTTTTCTGACATCTAAGCAGAATGAGTAGATGAGTGAAAGATTTTTCCAGTCAGCTTAGAAAAATGCTTGTCTTTTTAATATCTAAAAATGACAGCTTTGCAGTTCTACTCTCATTTTATCCGTCATTTTTAATTGCAGAATAGAGTGCTACTTCCTCAACTGCTTCTAACTTCTGTCGTCATATATTCTACTGAAAAAAAAAAAAAAGAAGTGGAAAAGACACTATGCAATGCTGTTTAATTGTTAAACTGCCCATATTGAACTTTTGCCTTTTGGAAGCTGATAATTATTTTTGTCTCTTACTCAACCTGTGATTGATAGCTTTCCTAACGGCTATAGTGGCAACAAGAACACAGTTAATTAGAATTATGATATTGGGTAAGGCATTAAAAATGTGAAAATTTATCATGCTTTTATTTTGCAGAGCTCCCTGTGCTGGCTGAACATAGAATGCTATCTTCTTTTGGTAAAATTCTAACAGGATGCTTGTGTGGGAGTTTGGGCAAAAATACATGTATTCTCTAGAAATCTTCAGACCCTTGAAATATAGATAGAAACAGCTGCTAGCACACGCAGAGCAGCATTTAAAAGACTCCTCTTTACCCTGCCCAGCATCAAATGACTTTGGAATTGAAGCTTGAAAAATCAGAAGCTTCAATGTTTAAGAAAAAAAAATCATTATGGCATAGTTCACTGAAATAGATACTGAAAAATACAGAGAGATTTTCACACTTCAGAATAGCTTTTCTGAATCAAATTCACATTGGCTGATGACGTGGCCACATATAAGTATTTATTACAGTAGCCTACTGGTACGTAATGCAAAGGGGCAAATGTAGGGATTGCTGGAGAGGAAGAAAGAATCACATTTATGGCTACGATACTACAAGTTTGATTCTGCTGTTTTAGATGTATTCCTCTGCAATAGGGTGTATCTTCTTACTGACAACAGGAATTAACGAGCACAGTAAGAGTTCTCTGCAACCAGCCAAGGGCTTATTTCCATTGTGCAGACTGAGCAGGATGGAATGATGGTTAAATAGGGCACAGTGTGTTACAGAGGCTACAGTGACTGCTTCAAGCTCTCTCACTGTCACAAGTCATGGGCAGTCTACGACAAGAGAAGGAGTAACTGAAAACAATTGTACAGATACTTGTCTTGTCCTAAGACAAACGGAAGTTCAACATTCTTAGGCCAGAGTAGACATGACAATAAATACAAAACACTTCACTGAAAACCTGCTACAGATTGAAGTCAGGCAAAAGAAGTCCTCCCACATTCAATACTTGAATCAAGCCACAGTGGATGGCAGTAGTAGAAGAAGTTATATTCATATAGTATATACTATTAATGGTAGTAGAAGTAATTATATTCAGAGGGACCAAAATTAATAAAGTTGTAGTACCATTAAAGAGGACTTATTCCTCTGTAGCATTTGTACTTTGAAAACAAATGATTTTGCTTTTTGATATTAGCTTTTTTCATGTTGTACATAGCATGGAAATCCTTGACAGTTCTAGTGGAGGAAGACGTCATCATAGTCTTACTGAATTGCAAATTTTGGATAAACTTTTACTCAATTTCATATTTCTCAAAAATGTCCCTATGTTTCGGTTATGGAAGCTCTCTGGAATCCACTGAATAGCTTGGTATGCTCAGTGTACTCTTGTGTAGGGAAATTTTTATTCATTCCTGTTTTGAAAATAAAGAGTGTTACAATCCATTTTGTAAATAACCTTTACAAGAATCTTAAGACTTATTTTAGACTACTGGCCCTGCAGTAGGGGGAAAAGTGTATTATAGCCATTGATGGATTTTTTACTTATTTGAAAGATGTGACTGAGAATTACCCAACATACATTTATCAAGAGCAGATGCTATTATTATGATAATAATTCTTGCTTGCTTTCCTGCTGTCTTTGCTTTTGTTTCGGCATGTAGTGTTCAGCATTCAAATGCAGTCTCAGTATATGGAGTACTCTTAATTCTCAAAATCAAGAAAAAGTCCTTATTACTCAGTTATGTGTTTATTTTAGAATTATTTAATTATACCTAGGACCTATCACTGCTCTATGATATTGAGACATCGCTCTCTATGCTACCTTGTACTTTGGATAATAATTGCACCCAGTAGAAATAAGCAGAAAGTATTATTACCGAAACAGTTATCTTTGTTATTTTACATCAACCCTATTATTGAGGTCTTCCAAAAATTTAGGATAACGAAGAATGACATTTACTATGAGCATTTTGTTTCACAAGTCCCAGCAATCTCAGCATACCTGTTAACTGCTTCCTCCAAATACTTATTGATGAACTGCTGTTGTCTCACTGTGCTCCTGCACAACCATTATTACTTTCTGCAGGATAAACAACTTATTTCTATGCTTAGCATTTCTAAAAAAGACAAACCAAAGATATTTTTCTAATTTAGTCAATGGATTTGTTATGATAATGTGTTTAAAATTCACTGTAAGTCATTTTGTTGATGTAGGTATTATGACATGTATTATGACATATCCTATAAATGAAATTGTATTGTATTGTAAAACTGTCTAGTAGATCAATGGATGTTATGAAGGACCAAGCTGATTCATTTCACTTTCCTCTTAATTGAAAAGCTAACTAGTCTGAAACCAGAGTATGTGAGTATGCTCTGGAAGTAATACCTCCTATTTTATTACAGTGGCCCATGCCATCAGAGGTGGATGTTGGTGGTATGGCAGGAGAGGTTGAACCTTCTCACCAGTTTTCTGTTACATTTTGTTGCTGTGTGACAGATGGCAGCAGAGGAGCAGTCTGACAAAATGGAATTGAATTCCTTCATGTGAAACAAGTGTCACTCTTTGACAGTCACTGGTGCTTGCTGAACATGTATGGAGAGTCAGCTGTGAATATGAGCAGATTGAAGAGGTGAGTGGTGAGTTTCAGCAGTAGCAACAGTGATGCAAAGGACAAGCCGTGGTCCAGGTGGCCATGCAGAACTGTCACACCACAAAATGAAGAGCGTCTTGGTCGGCTCTTCTACACTAACTGGTGGATTATGACCAGAGAACTGTGTACAGAGCTGAATATTCAATTGCACTGGAAATGATGGTGGCAATTCTGGAATTTCACTAAGTTCGGCCAAATGGGTCCCACAAATGCTCACACAGGCACAGAAAAAACACCATATGCAATTTTGTCAGAACCAGTTGAACCAGTATGAGTCTAAAGGTGACAGTTTCCTGGACAGTATCATTACTGGTGATGAACCACAGTAAAAATGGCCAGAGAAGGCAACCTTTCTCCTGCAACACAATAATGCCAGGCCCTATACCAGTTTGAAGACAATGAAGCACACTGACATTCTTGGCTGGACTGTCCTACCACATCCACCACATAGTCCAAATTTAGCCATTCTGATTTCTGTCTATTTGGGTTGATGAAAGATGGACTGCATAGGCAAAATCTTCCTAGCAGTAATGCTGTCATAGTGGTTGTGAAACAGTAGATCACCTCTGCTCAAGCACAGCATGCAGGCTCATGCAGGTTCGTTGCTGGAAAAAATGCACAGCTAATGGTAGCAATTGTTGAATAATATTATTTTGTAGCTGAGAAATTGCTCTATCAAATAGTTATATTGTGCTCTTCATATCTGTTGTAGCTTCCATAGTAATAAATAGGAGGCATTACTTCTAGAGCAAGCTACATCTACTTGAAATAATCGTTGAAGAGAGTTTTTCTACTTGTTATAAGGTTAGAAAAATCAAGAAAAATATAGAAGATAGATAGTTGAAGGCTTAATAATAATTATCTCCCTCTAAAAATTCATAGGATAACATTTTTTCTGAAGCTGAGGGAATATATGAAGGAAGAGAAGAGATTGATACAGCAGCATTGGAACCAGGTACCATAGCTCTTCGTGTGTTAGTGCTAAGAGACTGCTGACTTGTGCTAGAAACAGAGCAGGCTAGGGACTGAAACCATAATCACATCACTGGTTTGTGGTTGTTGTCGCTTCTCCTGTATGAGAACTTTGTGTACATATGCACATATGCTCAGCATGTCTAAATTATAGTGCAGCCTGATCTAACCTAGCTGTTAGTCATTATTCCTGTAAGAGCATCTATAAGATATACCAACTGTTGGCTCAGCTATTTGAAAGAGACAAAAACATAAAACTAAGCCAACGTTCTGTAGATTAAACGATCAGTTTAAGACACCTGAGCTATACGAATAGTAGTTAGACTTCTTTTCACCTTTATTAAATTTGAAAGAGTTCACTGGGAATTTGTGCCAGAATTTGATGTCCAGTTAACCTTGAGGCAGAGTAGTGGGGCTTTTAGTGTAATAAATGTGAATACTTTTGCTGGTTAAATGTAGAATCCATTTCTCATATCAGGTCAAGCACACTGGTAATTACATAGTCAAATAGCTACATACAATCTTTTAAATGTCACAGGTATGTCTTCCCATGCTGTGAGTTCAGTTAGCTGGATGATTAACAGGACAAATTTTAAACATTTGAGCTATAGTTACTATACATGACCAGAATTCAACACGACTAGATATTAGATTGGCATGCTATTGATACAACTTGATGTAATGCAGTAATTATGACTGAAAGATAATTCCTTTTTAAACAGGGTGAATGTTTGCCTCATAAACGATTTGAAGTTACAAAAAGCATTTGCAATTTCTCTGTACTGTGGAAGCGCTGTGATAAACATATGGTTCTTAGTAAGTCATGGCATACTATGTTTTCTCTGAGATGGCCTGCACTTTCCATTTCAGAAAATGGTTTATTGGCATTTTGAATGAATTCTGAAAACTAATTCATACCAGGAAATTATTGAATTTAGTTACTTAGTGAGAGGACACCTTGTAGCTCTTACTTATGTACAAAAACATACAAAGTAAAGTGCTATTCTTTTTTTTTTTCCCATATTTTATCTTTTTCCTGGAGTTGCAAGGGAATGGAGAAATGAGGAATCTTTGTGGATGTTTCTTATGTGCCCAAGCTGCAGAAAGTGCTGCAGAAATTGACTTCAGAAAGTTAAGTATTCAGATTACTGTATCCTGTATTTATATCCATTGTTGTGAACTAAATATTTTTGCCTTTCCATATCCATGCTGCCTGCAGAGCTTTCCACTTGCAAGGCTGTGCTTAATCCATTATTTTCCCATTGAGTCATCTGTGCTGTCTGTGACATCCCAGTTGTCTCTTTGCAGTACTGTATGACCTCCATCTCTGGCTCTCCTAAATTTCAAAGACCTCTGTTCCAATTATTTATATAGTATTTAAAATATGACCCTTAATAATTTTGACTTCATCAGCCTGACCCCTCTGAAGCAGCATTCATCCTTGGTTTTCAAATCAGGTTCAGACTTCCTGCCTTTATCTTAGGACATCTTAATTCTTCCTTTCTGCATGGTATCTGCTTTTTTCTCCTATATTGAGATTTATAAAATTATTTAGACATTTTAACGTGAAAGCATGTGTCTGATTGAATGTTCAAAACCAGATACTACCTAATTCCCACTGAGACTAACAGTCATTCATTCTCCTCATTAGCTTAGCAAGAGAACTTATGAGTCCAGCCTTGCAGATTTTTTTCCAGCCTTTCATCCCTGGTCTTCTTGTCTTCCCTTTCTCTGTTGGGAACATAGATCCTTCCTCTTCTAAGGGCAACAAAATTCAATGTTATCCAGTCTATGGAGAAAGTTTGCTGCAACTTGGAACACTGCTCTACCATTTTTTTTCTTCCATCTTCAATTTTTAGGGTTTTTCAATTAATCCAAATAATGAACATATTATAAAGACAGAAACTGCTTCAGGCCAAAGATGCCAATTATAGCTAAGAGCTAGAGCTAACTGGAAGGCTTCTTTTATTTTTTTAAATTTTTTAGTTTTTGCATTTTTCTGTGGCTTTGAAGATCCTTTTGTGTCTTTGTGACATTCTGGAATGAAAGCCAAGTGCACAAAGACTTCTGGCAAAAATGAGACTTTGGCAAAATGTTTGTGTTCAGCTCCAGAAACTGGTTTCCTTCTAGTCTCATCTTCTAGGAAGCCTATTGTCGAGCTTAGAAGTAATTGTGACTTCATCAAAGTCAGTATTTGTTTTCAGAATGTTCTAGTTTTGGCATAACGTTAGTTGGAGAAGAAAATATTTAATTGAAATTTTTCTGACTAGTTCCATAAATGTCATTACATTAATGAAGTACATAAGTAACAGTAGCTGAATTAGCTATGTTTACACACATCTGAGTCATCTGAAAGATTATAAAGTCAAACAGGGCTCAAGGGTTGGCTGAGTAAGTGTCATAAATTTTAGTATCTCTTGATCTTGATGCTCATTAGAACACATCTGTGAACAAAGCTAATTGAAACATCAGGAAATGGTCAAAACATAAATGGAAAGCATTAGCAAAAAAAACAACTGAAAACATTTTTATTAATTTAGAATAATACGTTAGGGCAGGTGGCAAATTAAATTGCTATCCAAGTCCTGACACAGTTTTTTATTTGAAACTATAACATGATTATTTATCAAATAAATTAATTGTATGTTGATGGCAATATTAGCTTTTAAGTAACACGTAAGGACCTAAAATAGTTTAATACAAGGCTGAAGGGTCATCATCATAAACCCTCCAATATTATTGTAATCAGGAATAGTTCCAATGAATGTAATTATGTTTCATTTGTTTTATGATAAATGATACATAAATGAAATCAAATTTAGATTTTTTTTGAGGTTTTGTACTTTATCTGATTAGCCTACTATCTCATATGAAAGTTGTCAAGTCTTCTGAATCTTACTCAGGCTGAGTGAAGACATAGTGGATATTTCTGAGCCAGTCACTTTTGTACTCATAAACAACTTCTGTAGCTTCTTTCTGGCTTTGTGCATATGTGTGTGCATTTATTTCATATGTCTATGATCCTCTCTCCATCTGAAGACTTACAGGCTTTGGTTGGTATTTCTCTGCTGAATGACTGGGATGGCATATGATGGTGAAAATGCAAAATGAATAGAAGAGTTAGCCTGATGAAATTCATTGAAGATGGCAGGATCATTTAACTCCAAACTGAGTCCTTGTGTTTGCTTCCAGTTCTTTTGAAACAAGTTTATTGTGATGTATTTTAAAATATATATTGCAATAATGTTTTTCTCTGCAGCATGAAAGAAATCTTGTGTTGAAATAAGAGAATATCTTTCTATTTTACTAACTATTGGTATGGTCATTGTCAGCTTCTTTAGATATTAAGGGTATGAAAGTCTGTGTTGTGTGACTAGTCATTAAATGTGTTCATTGAGGGACAGCTACGTGGAGTCCCTGATATCAGTGCAGCACTGGTTGCTGTAGGGGTTAGCTTTGCCTAGTTGGAAGATATTTTAATTTGAAAACGATGGAGTTTAAAATAAGAAGGATCATGTTTACTTTTCTTGTTCACTTCATTTTATAGGGGCTTAGGTGAAACTAGATGAATCAAGCCCTTTGTGTAATATACATCGTCCAGGATTTCCGATGATGGATATTTTCAAGTATGAGCATGAACTAAAAAAAAAATGATTAATTTTATTTCTCTTGAGATATGGTAGAATTTCAATTGCTCACCTGAATAAACATATTGTTTTATCATTTTTACAATGTTTCTGCACTACAGAAGCACAAAAATGCCAATACATCTCATGAGTATATAATAAACAGAAAATAAGCTACCATACTCTTTTTGAAAGAACTAACCAAGTACTAGAAGTAAAATTAATGTAAATAAAATAGTGATTAAGAACTGAGAGGATTTTAATTATATTTCTTTAAGAAATAATTTAATTTAACCTAAAGAAAGAACTAAGAGCAGATACTTTGCCTTAGCGTTTTTTAGATTGCAATTAAAATTTGTAGGAGGAAATTCAAGATTAGTGACTGGATTTCAAAGATAAATAAAGTTTGTTTCTTTTCATAATACTTTCATGAAGTTTTACATAGTGTCAAATATAATACTGCATGCATGATTGTCTTTTGTTTTGCTTTGTTTTTTGTTTTTAATAATCAGATAACCTGGATGCTCTGTGCAAACACCGTGAGTATCAATAACTTCTTAATTAAGAAAATTTGAAAATTAGCCATGTTAACGATAAATATCTGTTGTGTTTGTTATGTAGATTTGTATCTACATTGTTTATGGAATTCTTTGGAGATAATTGCTTTTTGGTAAGATAAAAGCAATTATAGTGATAGAGCACTCTGTGCTTCCATTGCCACTGAGTAGTAAATTTACTATTTATCTGAAAAGAGATTAATCTTATTCTCTATTCTCTGCAGTAATGACTTGATCTGAAACCCTGTGAAATAAATGGAAATTACTCATCATTCTATAATTTTGTATAGCATTTGGATTTCAATGCCACTTCCCACTTTACATTGTATTATTTATTAGACTGCTGATCACTTACATATACACCACCAAATGGAATGGGAATACAATAATAAAGAGGCACAACATTTGGAAGATCTTTTATAGCTACAAATTCTTTACAGAGTATTTAGGGAGGATGTTCAGAATTTAATTAAGCTCCTTTTGTCTTCTTTAGATGCAGAGTGCTAAATTAAAGAGGACAGGATGCTATTGAGCTACCTGTCCAAACACGTTAGACAAAAAAGGTAGAATGAACAGTCCTTAACATTAGATTAGGGAGCAGTATCAGAAAATCCCCTTGATGCCAAGACAGAGGGCTAGAGCATGCCATGGGGACTTGACAAGATTTAGAGCTACTTTGAAGAAAACTGACTCAGAAGAATTACGTGTCCCATTAACCAGTGCTTCTTCCATAGGATGCTGTCAGAGGTGTGTTATTGAGCTCATTGGACTTGAACTGATACAATAGCTCCTTTGTTCTTTTGGCTTAGTCATGAACAAACAAAAACTAATTTTGTCCACTCAGCATTCCACAAACCATACAACCCTCCACACATGGTACTTCTGCAAGAGTAAGCTTTAAAAACGAAACTCTTGTTCTCTGTAGGCACTAGAGATGCAAATTTGGTGGGACAGAATCTGAAGGCTATCTCTATCTCCTCAACTGCCCTTTCTACAATGTAATATTTCCTTTGCACTTTGAAGTGGCTGTTTTTAAGCTCAGTTGTGTACATACAAAATGAACTCCGAGGATGAAAGGTAATATGAAACTGAAGAAAAGACTTTGCAACGTAATGC
Source organism: Cyrtonyx montezumae (assembly GCF_038088225.1). Taxonomy (NCBI): domain Eukaryota; kingdom Metazoa; phylum Chordata; class Aves; order Galliformes; family Odontophoridae; genus Cyrtonyx; species Cyrtonyx montezumae. Next base: position 6,805,822 of record NW_027072056.1, on the reverse strand, counting down.
ATGAAAGAGGAAGGGAAGTAGAAGAGATGCATGGTTGTCCACCATTAATCATTCCAGCTGGCTACACCTACGTTAAAAATGCATGAGCATTTATTTACACAACACACAAGCATGCAAAGATGCAAAAATTGCACTGATGGCATGTTTGTTTTGTACATTGAGTGCATGTGAGGCTACAACACATGTAAATGAGAATGATGCTGAAACACGAAATGTTAGCTAAAGGGTGTTTGAACTGCTTGATGCCCAGTGATTGTCTGGAGTTGACATTTGCAAATCTAAGTTATATTTTCATTTCTTGACCCTGTCTGTAAAGCAATCCTTCCACTAGACAGGAAAAAAGAAGAAGAGACATAATCCTGAGAGGTAAACTTTACTTGCCTTTCTTTATTGGGCCCTAGCCTACCCTTTTAACCTTTGTCTGCCTCCTTTTGTCTAAGCTTTACATATACAAAACTTGGAAACATAATAATATATTAGATATACTTACTTCATTAGGCAGAATTTTACTATGAAGACTTTTATTCTTTATTATGCGAGTCCTGAAGTACTGCTTCTTATTTCACATCCAGTAATACCAAATGAATATTGCTATAAACTGATCTTAACCCAATTCAGTATCTTTTTTCCCCATTAAAATCGAAGCATTTGGGCACTTAATATTTCTCTTAATCTGGACAGCAGATGGAAATGCACTGAAATATTAGAAGTTTTTTGATTATTTACTGTTACTCTTTTTTTTCCCCTCTAATTCTTCAGTTTACCATATTTAAAAACCAGGAGAATAATGCTCTAGTAGGTGTTGTGGGGATGAAAAAGTCTGAATTTGTGAGATATTTAGGTCCTGCAGTAATTCAGACGTTAGGACTGTTCAGACAGGCAGCGGTAATACTGGAAAAATGAAATGAATAGAATAGACTAGAATAGTTCAGTTGGTAGGGACTTCCAAAAATCATCTAGTCCAACTGCTTGACCACTTTAGTGCTATATAAATATATATTCCTTACTCAAGCTGACTTGAAACCAAAAATATTGTAAGTCCACAGACGAACAAAATCTAACCCAATCATTTGATTTCGATCTATCTGGATGTCAAATGAAAGTGATCTAAATATCAGTGGGTTTTACTCTAAAGCTAAGTGCCTAAAAAGGATAAGAAAATCAGAAAATAGTGTTTTTTAATCAGTTGTCTGAATTTCAGCTGGGATGGAATTGTTTTCTTCAGTGTCTGGTATGATGCTGTTTGCTTCTAAAGAGAAAAACAACGCTCATAACACACTGATATTCATAGTTGCTGCTAAGCAGAGTTGTATAGAACCAAAATCATTCTCAGCAAATGGTTCAAGGAGCTGAGAGGGAATAGAATTGAGACAGCTGACTTAAACTAGCCAAAGGGACATTCCATACCATAGGACATCACGTGGACAGAATTTTTAAGGGTGATTAAGTTCATCTTCTTGGACTAGTTGGGTATTAGTCAGGGGGTGGTGGTGACCAATTGCTTGTGCATCACTTGTTATATTCATATATATACACACACACACATATATATACACATATATGTATATAGTCATAACTATTATCCTTTTCCCTATTTCAGTGAATAATAACTTTATCTCAACCCACGAATTCTAGGTTTCATAGATTCACAGATTCATAGATACATTAGGTTGGAAAGGACCTACAAGATCATCTAGTCCAACCATCCTCCTGTCACCATCCCTACCCACTAAACTATTAAATCAGTAATACAGTAATGTTGTTTTTTTTCTCCGATTTTCTCCCCCATCCCACCAGGAAGGGAGGGGAGTGAAAAACTGTGTGGTGCTTAGCCACCTGCCATGTTAAACCACAACATCTGTATACCAAGTTCATGAAAGGTCATAATCTACAAAAAATGCTGTATTTACTTAGAGTATTCCTTTTTTTTGTGTGTGTGTGATTTTCAATCAAATTCAATTCTTATTTATTCCTCTTCCTGTCCCCTCTTTGACAGAGCCTGATGAATATATATGTTTGCAATTTCCTTTGAAATCTGCACAGAAAATAGGAGTCTCAACCCTAAATTCAAATAAATCACTGCAAAGACTCACTGGCTGACAAGTACATCTTGCCTGAATGTGCCTGGTTGTGTGCATATGCATCTACTCATTCATGTGCCTGACAAGGTATCATCTTAACAGGCTTTAAATTGTGACCCAGATGTGGACCTTCCATAGAAGCATTCAATTTCATGAATTTCTCTTTAAGGTGAAAGGAGCAGATCCATCAAAAAAGAAAAAAAAAAAAAGAAAAGGAGAAAAAAAAGTAGATTATGTCAGCAGTGGAATACGTATCCCATATTACCGAAGGTTTGTTGTAAGATTTTGATTGTTTGACATAAGTTGGATGAATCCTACGTGGAAAGCTCTCATCAGGATATACTCATTTGTTAAATCAGTTTTCCTTCATCATTTCTACTCTTCAGCCATCTGCTCTTTAGAAGATGAATTATTTGATTCAGTTGTGTCAAAGCAACTGAAGTGAATTAAGCCCATGAGCAAAATCATAAGAAGCACCAAGCACTCAATTTTTTTCTTTCTTTTCCTATGTGTCACATGGCTTACTTCTTCTTCATCCTCTCCATCAGCTGTTTTGCCATAAGGTCCTTCACTGTACTTTTTTGTTTATGGCCCTGAGCCAAGCAAGGTGAGTTACACCTCTACTTAAGTAATTTCTTTTAAGTGGGACTGGGAGAAGGACAATTACCTACTGTGTGCCTGGAAATCGCTAACAGGGTTTCCCAGTTATTTTCTTTTTTTGGAGCTGAGCAATGCTAAGAAAATTCTTAGGTTGTTTGTCCTATATGTAAGATAATAAGTTGGCACCTGTAAGCAAGGTATCTGCTTGCTAGCTGCACTGAAAGCAGAGTTTTTCACTTAGAGCCATATGAGAATATGGATCTAGATATTCACCAATTGCATCACCCAGTGAGTGAGCTGACTAGATAAGATTACAGAAAATAGTATATTAATCATGCCTTGCTAATTACTGTAAGGGTACCACTTGCCTTTCTTTACATACCCCTTCAGAGTGGGAGGAGATAACTGTGCTTCTGTGGGATAGCTTGTGAACTGGATTGATGATACTGGGTTGAGGGAGTGGTTGAGTCTCTGGAAACTGTGGTGGTAAATACTTACGTGAGCACATTAGAACAGTGCCTGCAAAAATGCAGACTCTAATAGGTGATTTTTTTGAAGATCACTGTGAACATAACTAAAATGATGGTGGCTGAAAAAGGCATAGTAAGGACAGGTAGGATACAGATGTCACCAAGGCCCCCCTGCCTGAAGCGGTAATTACTGAATTGGCTTTTGAGACTGGAAACATGCTGAAAAAGTTCAGGCTGAGGAGTACCGTGTATTCAGGAGTGATAGCAGACTGCAATACTGTGATGTGGCGTTAAGTGGGAAGTACTGTTGATGGCACTGGGAGACACTGGCATAATCACTGGGGGAAGAAAGCTCACAATTCCTGTGCAGATGAGATTACAGGAATATTTAACCTGGTGTTATGTCATGCTATACACTTACGGTTGCTGCTGTTTTCTCCCATAGAATACCAATAAAGGTGAAATTATATCTGACAGACCAAATGGGAGAAAGTTGAAGGGACCGTGCATTCATGCTGAAATTATCACTGCTGACTGGAGGGAAGATCAGAAAAATGGGCCAAGTCTACTGCTGCTATTAGTAAAGAAGGTTCAGAAGCCTGGAGGGAAGGGAGATGAACAGTCCAGAGCCAATTTATCTGAAATTTGTGCTCCCAGTGCCCCAGTATTCACAGTAATGCACCCTAAAAAAAGAGCAGCTTAAGGTATCTATCTAGCAGTGCATTGTTTGTGACTAACAACTATTAGTAGGTGTTAATAGGTTAGTAGGTTGATTAGTAGGTTAGTTCATAGTGTAGAAACTGGGCACTATTAGTAGATATTGATAATAGTGGCTAATTATACAAAAAAAAAAAAAAAGCAAAGATACTTATTAATTGATACATGTGTCAGAAATGATTATGTCTATTTCTTGAAGAGATGGCAAATTTTAATGTTGAATAGTCACAATGAAATGCTCTTGAACTAGCAGAGGATCAGAATTGTATTTGCAAATAACGATGCAGTGCCTATTTTCAGCTAGTGTGTGGGTTCGTGGAAGGATGGAGTTTACTTGGACACTACTTCTGAACACAAAACCCACCTACATCCTATTACAAAAGCACTCATAACATTCACACAGCTCTGGTGTGACGGAAGCATTTGTTGCTTTGCCAGTTCAACTCTTGATGCTCCCTGTGCCACTGGTAACTATGTGCATAGTGGCATGCTTTGAGGTTTTAATCATCTCCATGAAACAGCTGGTGATGTAATTTGTTGCTGAATGTGTGGGAAGAAAAGCAAATCTGTGAGCTACCTGGGCTTGCCATGTCAAAGTTGTGACAGCCAGTGTCCATTCTTTCTGCATAGCCATGCTTTACTCTTGAAGAAACTGTGAACACTTTTAAACGTTTCGTGGTTATTTATTTCTTCTATGTCTTCTTCAAGCTGAAATTTTCATAGCCAAGCAGCAAAAAAGCTCCTTGTATGTGAGCTAAAGAGGTTAAAATATTATCTGAAAATATGTGAAGGCTGAACTTGGAATGTAGCCATGGGGGTGACGGTCTTGTTTTACAGTTGTATGGCTTTCTTGTTATGTCACTATCTAACAATTTGTTTATTAATTTTGTTTTGTTGATGTTGTTTGGTATAAGGTTACCTGTGTTTCGTTTGAAAAAATGTAGAAAAGGCTTGCCTGTACTCTTTTGATTTTGTATGGCATTTAAAATGCTCTTCTTTTTTATTTCCTGACTTTGTTTGGAGTTTTTACAACCCTACCCTATGTACCATTACCATTATGCTTCATCATTACATTTTCCTTATGTTCTTATCACAGTATTCTGTAGAAAATTGCCAGCAAAAGGACGTATGATAAGAAGAAATTGATTTAAGAAATGAGAGATAAAACAAATAGTATTTATGAAATGGATGGAGTATATCAGGTAGATCTAATAATACAAAACTTGCATGAATGAGGATCACTTTCTAAACATCTAGACCATTGTCCTGCTGGATGATGGTCACTAAAGTAATTGTAACTGTCACATTTCACAACAGAGTATTATAATGGAACTGAATCCCTCTGCTATGCCTGAACTATGAAACAATGTGATTATACTATACAAACATTAGTTGTACATGCTATTTTGGTTACTAGATTTTTCTTGTATTACCAGAATTTCTTAGTTATTATCTTTTGATGTATTTATTTATTTTCTATATATACTAACAAATGTTATCCTCCAAACCATTCGAATCACTTTCCAAAGTACATTAGTGATCAGTGGAGACCATCAAATGAATCTTTTTTTTTTGTTCATATGATATGGCAATATAATGATAAGCTCCACCCCTGCTTATGAATCTTATTTTTTGGTCTTTATCCCTAGCAACAAAAGATACAGATATTAATATCCCTGCTGCTCTGAATACATAAATAATTCTTAATATTAGGCTCTGAAATCCTGGCTAGAGGAGGAAAACAAATGTCCAGATTAAGTCTTACTCCAAAGTTTCTGGAAGACAGTGGAAAAATTTACAAGGATTTCAGATCAACCTCAGAGTGCTGTCAGGGAAGAGTGGTAGATAGTACCTCCTGATATGGCTGATGTCTGTGTGTGCCACAACTCAGAAAATGTTAGGATACTCACGTGAATGTAGAGAAATCCATTAAACTCTTTTTCTCTCAGCTTAGAAGCGCATTAATCTTCCATCCATTCTCTTTCTCATTACCATTCTGAAATTACAAGCATTGAAAAAAGCAAAATATGTCATGTCCTTTTTCTAGTTAGTCCATCATAATAGGGTAGTATTTCAGAGACATTTTTTGCTCTATTGTACATAAAAAATGAGCATGAGAATTCAGTTTAATTCTTAACTCTTTTCAATTTCTCATACTCTGAGAAATATTCATGAGAAAAACCACTAATCCAGAAAAAAATTGATGGGCAGAGTCATACTGAGGAAAGGGTACAAAATTAGTGAGCATCCTAATGATGCTACTGCAGAAAGACTTCTTCTTCAAGTGATTTGTCAAAGTTAATTTGAGCAGTTCAGAGGTATTCCTGTTCAGTCCACTGTTACAGAATTTACTTGAATGAGTATTTACTTATCTATCTTTTCAATTTGCTTAAAAATAGATAAGTAAATAGTTTCTAAGCCACTTCTAGAGGTTTGTGTACTAATTCCATAATCTGAAATGGTCCTTACACTTTATATCACAAACTAGTTAAAACCTATCCCTGCAGTATAAGAAGGTGTGCCAACCTGTAATGCTCTATGGCTTTCCTCTGGTATTACTCTTTCAGTGGGGAAAAATAAAGGATGAGAGGAATTGTTAAAATTATTAACATCTAGAAGAGTTCTTCGGCTGCAATGAAAGACAGATAAGAAAGCAGTGAATGACTTATGGAAAGACTTAAGACTTGTTCACAGCCACACTGTCATGTAGCGTTAACAGACATTCCTGCATCTGCTCTACTGTGCAATTTTGTTTTCCTTAGAGTCACTAATCTTTTCCAATGTTTCTTTACTGTAAGTCATACCAAGTGAGTCTATACATGTTTCAGTGTTTTCTATAATTTGTTAGTGGTCAGTATTTTATAATTCATTGTAATCAAGTACTTTCCCTTAGTTATATTTTGAGGCTCCATCTGGAGTACTGCATCCAAGCCTGGGGCCCCAGCACAAGATGCAGAACTCTTAGAACAGGTCCAGAGGAGGGCCACTAAGATGATCAGAGGGCTGCAGCAACTCTCCTATGAAGAAAAGTTGAGGGAACTGGGCTTGGTTAGCTTGGAGAAGAGACAGGTCTGAGGAGACCTCACTGTGGCCCTCCAGAATTGAAAGGAGGATATAAACAGGAGGGGGATTGACTGTTTACATGGGTTGATAGTGATAGGATAAGAGGAATAGTTTTAAACTAAGACAAGGGAGATTTAGGTTAGATGTTACGAAGTTTTTTGCTCAGAGGGTGGTGATGCACTGGAACAGGTTACCCAGAGGGGTTGTGGATGCTCTATCTCTGGAGGCATTCAAGACAAGGCAGGATGTGGCTCTGGGGAGCCTGGTTTAGTGGTTGGCGATCCCACCCATGGAAGAGGGGTTGAAACTAGATGATCTTTGAGGCTCCTTTAAACCCAGGTTATTCTATGATTCCGTATGTTTCTGCTGTGGGATTTGAAAGAATCATCTACTTTTTGATAAAGAAATTATACTGATACAAAGAATGCTTCTTCAAGGTTGAGTGATTCACTTGACAGAGGAGACTAGTATTAACAATAAATGTCAACTGCCAAAATAAGGGCTCTAGAAACCTTTTAATGTATTTTAGACATGGCTATCATCTCAGTAATTTGCTCAATGAGGCCGCCTTGTGGGAAAAATAACCCTATCTATCTTTGGGATAAAACCACACAAAAGGACAAACAAAAATATTTAAAATATCACTGTCACTAACTTAGCATAATCTGCAGAAATAGGGATATTATGTAGCCTTGTGGGGCCCTGACTGCAGTATAATTGAAGTCAAATTATTCTGCAAGAGAACACTACTGCCTTTTTGGTAATATTAATTAAATGAACACCTCTGGTGCAAGGGGTAATTCTGAGTTCTTTCAGTACATCTGAGGAGCTTAGTAATCACCATTTCCACACAGTTCAGAGAGTCTAATTATGATGGTGGAACACAGACAGTGGATAGACTTATATGTTCTGTGGGCCCAAAAATGCTCTCTGAAGTCCAGAGTTGCTTGCACAGAGATTTAGAGCTCATTGGTGGGGTAATGCAGAGCTTGTAAAGCAAACCCTGAATGCTGGCATGTATGGGGCTTACTGGCATATGTGAGGAGGTTCTGCCCATGGGGAATACTGGAGCCACAGAGTCCCACAGAATATCCTGAAACTAGCTTGGCATTACAGAATTCAGTAGTGGCTCTAATTCTGATGAGATATTTGTCAAAACTGAATGGACATGTGTACAGAATGTGCATACAGTGTGCATGTATTGTTCATGAGATAAGAATAGCTATGCAGATAAGCGTTTACAGATGTGTAAACAGGGGAGTAAGAAGAAGGAAGACAAATTCTGACAATGCCAAACAAGATTAGTCGCTGGCAGATCAAGTACACCTCAGTTAGACAAAAAAATAAAAATTAAAAATAAAAATTACAACATGTTTCAGTGCCTTCTGATCAAACATTAGATTAGAATCATTTGAAGTCTATGCAGGTCAGTGAGCAGCATTTTAAGATTATTTAGAGATCATGGAGAAGAATTCATGCTGACAAACACACTGACTAGGCTGGGCTCTCTCTTGAGCTCAGATTCCTGGTCTGCTGCTGCAGTGGCTTCATCTGAAGGCCATATTTTCCATAACAATGGCACTCGATTCACACACTGCCACTGTGACACAATGCGTTATTCCTCCGAACACCAGGGCACGTTGTCCGTGTCACATTACATTTGTGTTACAATTAAAGCCAATGCCTGAGTCTGACACAGTTTTATATGATTGTTTCACAGTAGATTGTGTGCTGAATGATCTCAAAAAGCGATCAAAAATAATCCTGGAGCTGGCTTGGGAGGGGAATAAATGTTAAAGATTAACTTCGTAACTATTGTGTACAAGTAAACTGTATATCTCCCTCCATAAAGTATCTAAGTGTGGGGGTGGTTTGTAACAAAGGGTTTCTCAGTCTTCAGAACTTAGCCCTCATGCTTATCCTCGCATAAATAAAAGTTAACGACCTTCACAGCCAATTGTAATGTGACAGAATACAGAAAGCAAACTTTCATTAAATATCAGCCAGAACTGTCAATCCTATGGTAAAGTGGCAAAACAAAATGGTGGGAGGCTGCTGCTCCCAGAACTGAAGGCCAATCTGGCCACGATATGATGCTGTCACACTGCCCAGCTTTACTCCTCTAATTTACAAGAATTTGTTGGGAGCAAGGCGGTTAACAGATCCTCCAAAAAATGAATCAAAGTTATCATGCTATTCAGATTTGTTTGGTTTATTTATTTATTCATTCTTGTTTTATGCAGGGAATTAAAGTTCTATATTTAGGCCCTTAAAGGGAATGCTTTAAGGAAAATATCCACAATACCAAAGAATGAACAGTTCAGGAAATCTCTTACTGACAGATAATGTTAATGTTTGTAGTGACTCCTCAAATTGCCTTCTGAGATGCATGCAAAGATTTTACTAGGCTTCCATGTGGAAACCAGAGGGAAACAACTCTGAGCCAGTATGTTGGTGAGTTCAAACAGTGAATTTCACAAACAGAAGGACGTGTTACTTATTTTTGACACTACTAGAACTATTTTGAATGCTTTTGCTGCTGGATCAATACATGGAGATATACCATAGGACCATAAAACACACTGTAAATTAATTAGTTTTTAATAGTGAACAAGTTAAAGAATGCTGACTGATGAATATGCTTAACTGATTATGGGCACTTGATTAAAACCTTAATTCCAACACAAAACATACAGTTTATGCATTTTCAACCTATGGAGAATGAAAACTCTTGAGGTAAATATAACATTATAAAGTTGAGGATTTTAACAGAAATGTAATGCTGGTGCTAAGCCAATCTAAGAGACTTACTGTTAATTGCCTTTTCTGCTTGCAAACAGCATTTTATACCAGTAGATTTCCACTGAACCATACTCAGACCACACCAATATGATTCGTGAGAAATTATTTTTTCTGTGTTTTACAATATTTGTATTATTAGAATTGAACAAGATATCCATCCTAGGTGTGAGATGAAGTCAACCAAAAGAAGTTGGTTGAACCGAAGTTACTTATCAATTAATTCAGGGCCTTCAGCAATTAATCCAAACTTCTCAGCAGACTGACATTCTCTTGGAAAAAGTTTTCTTTCCTAGATAAGAAAGACATCTGGAGCCAAAAAAGCAGAGACTCAATGCTCCACCAGCCTTGAGTAACAGGTAAACTGTATTCTGTTAAGTTGATAATAGGCACCATAACAAGGTCATAGTGCCAATTAAAATCTTAGTCAACATCCATATTTTTTTTTTTTAGAAAATACATTTCTGACCATATATGAGACATTATGTAACATGTGACCTTTTTCCTAGACATGACCACAGTAGGCCTATTGCTAGAAGTCCATATTAACACAGCATGTGTGAAGTACTAGATTTTATCATGTATAGCAATCCTAGGAATATGCAGACACTTTGTAGAGACTGTACGAATATTCATGTTAAAATATATCAAATGTGTGCTTTTGGTTGTGGGTGTGCATGCTGGGAAGGAGTCATCCCCCATGCACCCAGCACTGTAATAACATCGGCTTTGTAACCTGTCATTTGGGTTGCCAGGTTTTATTCGTGCATTTTGGAACACTAAGAATGGCAAAACACTAGTGTTAATTATTTTGTGCTGCTTCTGTTCTGTGTGCATCTAAATTCTTCCAATTGCTTAGTGCATGCTTGTCATCTTTGCTTCTATTAACTATCAGAATGAAGTAGAGATCCATAAATTAGCAGTAAACCAAGCCACCTGCACTTACACAGTACAGTTTTATGCAGATGGAACAGTTGGAAGTTAACAGATCTTCTGTACTCAAAAACTATTGGAAACAATTGAAATATTGGAAGCCAGATCTTATGCACTTGAGTGGTACTTGAGCTAATAACTATAGACAAAGCTTAGTCGATCAAAGAGAGTGTTTGGAGAATGACAGTCTGTTTCCGGAAAAAATATATGTATGAATGAAGCAACACATGTATAGCTCTGCATTACATTCCCCAGCACTGCTCATTCCAGAGAGAGACTACACAAAGCACACCTGGATCTGTGCACATGATATTAAGCCATTACCATTAGTGCTCAAATTTAACTCTGTAGAGGAATAATGGGTGATTCAGGAATGTTATGAGAAACATTAAATTCAGTAAAGTTTATCAATGGTATGTTTTGTGATACTTCCATTTTTAGATATAATACTCGCCAAGAAATCCCAAGCCATTAAATTTGAGCTGCATATCGGATATAAGGCAGTATGGAAAATAAGATAAGCACTCCACCCACAACTTGGCACCATAACAATTGTTGGAGGTAACAGGTTGTTGGATCAACTATTTGTCCTCTCACTTCTTTAAAAGTAGCAGGATATGCTGTCATATTAGAAGTAATGAATCAGCTGCTCATAACTGATCAAATACTAAGTGAAAACAATCATACTTTCTATTACAAAGAAGTATTTCCACCACAGACCCTTGTTTTAAAAAAGCTTTCAATCAATGCTATTTTTTTCTGAAATGAGTTTCAAACAGCATATGTTTTTACAGTTCTCTTTAAATGGATAAATATATTTTGTTTGCAGGTAACAGAATTAAATGTATAGTTTCTAGAGTGCAACTGACCTTGTCCAGGGAAAGATTTTTTTAACATCTTATGTTATTCTAATATGTATGCAAATCTGTAAATCTAATATGATTATTAGTTTTATAAGAGAGGATAAACCTTATAGTTATTCCAGCATACGGTACAGATACAAGTCATGCACATAAACCTGCAAGACAGATGTAGGAAAAGTCAGTACTGTAAGCCTTATCCAAGTTAATGGCTTTGTCAGAGGGAGAATGAGTTGGAGACTGGGCTAGACATAAAACAGATCAACTGTATTAATCTAATTTAAAGGTTTTCAGAGGAAATAGAAAAACACTGATGGATTTGTTAGTAAGATACCAAATCTAAATCTCTTCCAATCCACCCTTGTTATCTTAGGCTCAGTCTTAAAAAATGTTCAGCTGACTTTGGGTGGCTTTGATTGCTTTGTATTATCTTCAAAGTAGCTACATTTTTACAAAATTCCTTAAGTCTCCTTTTATAAATAGACAAACTGGCCATGTTTCATAAAGGGAATATCCACTGACCTATTGTTAAGACTCTCCATGTTTTATTAAAACTAAATAAACAAGCGTTTCTCCAGCAGCTGACAAATCTTGATAAGGAAAGGAGGCAAACAACTTACTAAAGCTGTACAGTGTACAAAGCGTTTTCCCTCTTTTTATTTAACAGAACTCCCTTATACCGAGAATCTCAGTTTCCTTAACTGCTAGATAATAATGATAATTAAGTAAACAAGTGAGGCTCTTGAGAGCATAGATTTATCGAAGGACATACTACTGTTACGATGGTTGGTTTCTCAGAAAATTTGTGCCTTCACATTGAGGTACTGAAGGCAACCAGCCTGTGTTGTCTGCTTTCATGGATATTTACTGGGAGGGATTCTTCAGATTAATGCTCAGCTCTTTATTCTCCTGTGTGGTATTTTTATTTTTTAAGGATATACAGGTGATTTTTATGGGTCAGTCTGAAGGAAGCAACCAGCTTAAGATCCATGAAGACTGAAGTTAAGATGTGTGAAATTTCAAAACATGACAGGGGAGGAAGGTAGTAGATGATTGTGCTTAAGTCATACCCAGAATTCTAGAATCAATAATAGCCTTGTTCTGCCCCTGCTGTACCAAAGTCAGTATTCAGATCTGCCTTGAAACAACTTTTTCAGCCAGACCACTTAGCCTGTAGATACTCTGGCTTACATCTTGCTAGCTTGTTCACATATTAAGAACTCATTAAACTGTAAATCCTGTAAGTAATGTTTTCTAGTTCCCTACCCTAAGGAACGCTTTTCAAAAGCAAAATTAATTCATTGATTTGAGAGGAATGAATTCAACAGATAAAGTACAAAGGATTGCCCTTCCAGGAACACTTTAGCTCCATTAAAATCTACAGCAGTAGACTAGGAAAAGCTTATGATTTTCCAGTTGCATTCTTCTCACTCAAATTTTCTCTGTTGATTTTTGATTCTCAGATTAGGTTTTTCTGAGAAGAATCAAGTACCACTATAAATGACAACCATAGTTTCTTGGTTTCATCAGTGTCTTCAGCCACCCAGAAAAACTGGCCAATTTGTAGTTTGTCATCATCTTGGAAACTAACTTAATACTGCCCTATGAAATGCCCCCTTACTAGAACGTACTGGTCTGTACTTGGCACATGGTATTCCATCCCAGATACAGCAGAGATCATATAATCATCAAGAAAATAGTGAGAGTACTTTCAGTGTCAGTGACAGAGGAGGTTACTTCATACCAAAAGTGCCTTGTGTCTCCAACAAAGAATATTTTCTTTCTCCTTGAATGTTAAAGGAATGATTCGTTTGAAAAGAAATCAGTTATGCACAGGCACTGTTCATCAGTTGTTACCTTATCACAAAGTGAAAATTAATTTTAGCAGCTCATCCAGACTGGGTGGAGAGGAGACTGTAAGCATTTGAGAAAATATTAAGGAAAATAAAACAGACCTGTTATTACCAGAAGATATATAGGGCCACAATTACATTCTGGTTTATTTTGGCTTGTGTAATGTGGAAGAGATTCTGCTACCATTTCATAGAAGTGTCTTTGTAATGGTTGTAAATAGCAAACTGTGAAAAGGAATGGATGCTTGGCTTATTCCTACATTTCCAGAGAGATGTGTTTTTCTGCTTGCTTAAAACATACATTTTGAAACCTGTAAATCATTTTTTTTTTTAATTTATGCAAGTTGTTGATACTCTACACTCACCTAAAAAGTTATGCAACTATATTACGGACACTGGGTTATAACACTGAGAGAGAACAGGAATTATGGAGACTAAAAATAATAATCAGTGGCCTGAATAATTAAACAACACTTTGAGATTCACCATGTATGAAAATGAAAGATGTTTGAGATGTGCTAGGGATGGATAACTTGACTATTTTATTATCCTGATAGTGCTGTGAATAATATATATTGTTCAGTATTATCACACGGAACAGAGTAATTTGAAGTATGTTCTTACTCTTTAAGTTTCCAAGAGAACCTTGGGAACCTGTGAGGTAAGCAGCTCCCTTCGTCTTGCTGCTTTTCTGCTCTTTTATTTATTATAAAGAAGAAAGAGAGAGGCAATATTCTCTGCCTACTGAAAAGTTTCACACCTGGTAACGTCATGTAAAATAGGTGACTGCACATATCTAAGGTCCTGTGATAATCATCCTGGAGTTTTAATAGATAACAGCAAATAAATCCCTAACAAAACTCGTGACACATCTTTTCATAGTTGTGCCAGTAGCATTTACATGAGATAATGTCAAAAGAATGTAAAATTATGACTTCTAGGACTGCAGGGCTTCTCCAGCATCCTATTATATGATGAAGAGAAAAAGATGCAAATTAAGGTTGTCAGTTTAGACCGAGGCCAACCAGTGCTGCTTTAATACTTTACAAAGACATCAGGTCAAGAAATTTTGATCAAAGGGAGATCTGATGAAGCTTTTCCATTCCCTGTGACTTCACAGATACAGGTATGACCTCCTTGTAAAAAGATATTTTCTTAAGAAGTATTACGAGCAGAACAGAATAGTGATGGAACTGGATATGGCCTGGAAAAAGCCAGTCCAATGGCCACTTGTATGGAATTTTTGCTAATATACTTTTGTGTTTGCATTTAGATCTACCATTATAGGAGAGAAAGTTGGTAAATTGAAACATATTTCAAAATATTCCCTGTTTTAAAAAGCAGAAATGTCAAGCCCGTCCTAATCACATAATTTGTACTGGAAAAGACATGAGGTAAATAATTTCTTCTCCAGCTGCAAAATGAGAAGATCTTAATGTTGGTTAAATAAACATTAACCAATGAAGTCAAGACTATAAGTATTTTGACAGATTAAGAGTAGAAACTCAAAATCACTTTGGAATGTTTACCATTAACACAGATAGTGAGGCAGTAACTGGAACAACTTAGCAATTTCTTCCTATAAGCATTTAAAAGAGAATCAGTCTATAATTTTACATTAGCCTGTCTGAATCTGTTTCACTGCATCACATTTTAAACCCAGTGTACTGGGACACTGGGAACTACTGATGATGAGTGCATGGGAATTGAGAAGGATGAATTAAAAAACAAAAAACCCACTGTTGTGTGTGAGCTTTGGGATGTAGAAAATTCCCACTTTAAAGCAATAATATAACTTAGCAAAACTGAGACTATTTTTTTTTTAATTAGAAGACTCATGGCATCCAAATGTGTTGCATTCTTGTTGTAACCTGTGCTCCCAAATCAGAGGAAACGTTTCTAAATGCTTCCTCTCTGTTGTTTGGATGCTTAGCTACTGAAAGAAAATTTATGAGGATTCCTTATTTCCCAGTTACATGTATGAACTATGAAGCTCTACTAGAACTCCTTCAGCGTTTTGAGCAAAAGGTAAGAGAATATTTGAATGTTTTGCTGGCAAAAGTTGAAGCAGTGAGATATCCCACCTACACTACTAAGTGCTCTTGTATCCACTATGACATACAGAATTGGGAAGCAGCTGTTTAGGAAACCAGCAGCAAGGGCTGGCACATACAGAACGAGCATTTCAGGACTTAGGTTTTTTTTATATGTTGCTTTTTTCACTCAGAATTTGGCAAAGCAGACATTTACTGACAGAACAAGATAACACAAGCAAATCACGTTCACAGCATGTAGGAATCTAAACTGTGCAGAACCTGACAACTATCTAAATATTTACCATAATGATCTCACAAAAACGAGAGATTTTTACATGAGAGTGAGGGAGACTATGTTAGAGACAAACTTGGAGAACGCTTGAAAAAGCAAGGGTTGGTTAAAAATATCTCCCCCAGTGAATTTCTGGTGGGAGATCCTTTACCACTGATTTAAGTTTTCTGATGACTCTTGCATTTCTAACTGCAAGCAGATGCCAGGAAAGACAGAAAAGGCATACATAAAAAGACTTCAAGTGAGTCTTTTGAGAACTTTGTAAAAATTGAGATCATTTTGCTATAAGTACCAGTTTTTGACACACCCATAAAGCACTCAAAATCTCATCTCTCGTGCTCTGCTTGTATGTTCTGTCATTCCAACATAGGAACAGTGATGCTGCAGGAGTACATACCATAGTGATTTATGTGAGCAAAGGGATCACTGACAGTGAGAGGTTTAGGGGTTACTTTCTTTCATTTTGATGAAAGTACACGTATGTTTTACATGGGCTATGTAAAATATTTCAGCTAATGGGAAGTTATCACACATCAATTCTCTGAGTATAGTATACAGAGAAACTTTTAGCTAGGATAAAGAAATGTGCCTTTGTGTTTCTTTCCTACCTATTTTCTATTTTTCCCCCAGAGCATGCCAACTTAGAGATTAATATCTAGGTAGCCTAACTTTCTTGTTGAAAATGCTGTCTTGACGATTAGAGTAGGACAGTTGCTGCCTTCCAAGTCTGCAAGACTCAAACATTATCAAACATTTCTAACAGGACTTTACTATATGGTGTTTTAAAAAAAATCTTAAAGCATGCATACTTTATCTTTAAAAATAAAGTTATGCTAAAGGTGGAAATACAATACTGACTGTCCAACCACACTAAAATCTTTCATGGCATTTGCTGTACTTCATAAATTTTAGTTAACCTCTTGTTTATTCAGAAGGTTAGTTTTTGTTGCCAGCTGATTACATTTAAGTGTGGCACTTGAGTAAATTGCAGTAGCTTTAACTTGTTTCCATGGGCTGGATTCTTTTACAGTGCTTGTATTTGCAACAGAAAAGAAAGAAGGGAATAAACGTTTCAAGGTTTAATTATGAATATACCAAACAAAGGTGGAAAAGTGTAATCAGCTCACATGATGATGTGAGATCATATCTAAAGAGAGACAGAGAAAGTCTGTGCTGTTTTAACCAAATCTTTAAAATAAAATACAAGGAATCCAATCCTAAAGGCATCTCAGGGACCCAATGGTTAGAGACCTTACTCCTGATATGTGGAAAAAATGTGTGCTAACCAGCTTGAAGAACAATCTTTGCAAGGCTCTGTCCCTCTGTAGTCTTCACATGAAGGTGCAATTTAGCCCATGATAGTATCTAGACTTTACCTACTAACAAATGTGAAAAACATAAACACAGGTTTCTCTCAAGTTAATTGATTTGAATTGCTCTTTGAGGCACAGACTTGTGGTACTGTGAAGACCATCAAAGCCAGGCTTGCAATCTCTGCAGCATTTGGATGCACCAGTTGAGGCCAATGTGGGTTCAGAGACAGCTGCACTATGCTCTAATTACCTTTAATAAGAACCTAATTTGGAAATAATTACCAAAGAGTTGTCTTCTCTACACTAAAAGCAGGCTACATTTACAGGTAGCCTCCATATAAACTTCCCAATCCGACCATCTCCTGCCCACATGGAGACCTCACTCTGGCATCCTACCAGAAAATGTACTGAGCTAGCTAATATTTGCTAAATTATATATTCAACTGTTTGGTATGCTCTGGCATGTCTTGAAGATAGCCCATAGGACTGTACTTTAAGGGTTGTGATTTGTATTCCTTACGAGTTGCCTCAAGGTGAAGGCGTTATTCATATTTTAATGTAAATATGAAACCTGAGCAACCCAGCCTGATCTCATCGGTGACTGTGCTTTGAGCCAGAGGATGACAGACACCTCCTGAGTGTTCCTTTCCCATCTGAATTACCCTGTGAGGCTAAGTAGATTTACCATGGAATCACTGATAAATGGTAAATATGCAGTTGCCAGTAATGCTTTTAGCTTTACCTTTTGGAGAAGAGCTGTGTTTCAAGGAGCTGTTGCCCTTTCTGTAAGTATAATCTCCCTATGTTCCCACCCCTAATGGGAGACAGATCATTAGGTAATCTAATCATCATATTCTGTTTTCAATAAAATCCCAATGTCTTCAGTTCTTTATCTGGAAAACAACTAAGTAACAAACAGAAATGAAGAAAAAATCACCACCAGCATGAGGGAAAAGCATTCAAGGAAGATAATACAGAATACTGCGCCTACAAACCCTTTCCCCTCCTTCTCCAGAGAGCTGTTAAAAGATCAAGGTACAGAAACATGGCAAAATAAACAAGCTCTACAGATTTTGCAGTAGGTGGCACCATCTGGACCTAGGTAATATCACCCTAAAAAGTCTGCCTTCCAGTTGCAGAGGAAGGGAAAGAAGTCTTGTGACTCATAGCTAAAAAGCTAAGATGGTAATGTAGCTTATTTGCATCCTGATCTGATTATAGAAAATAATTATTTATAACTTCAGATAAGGCAGGCGAATATGACTAAGCACCATATTACATGTTCACACTATCTGATTTTGTAAACTATCTAAAAAACACCAACCGAGTTAATAGATGCGCACTGATATTCAAGTGACTTTCTGTGCTGTATCTCAGCAGGTCAACTAGACCACAGTGTAGTGCTCATAAAGACTGACTGAGTTCAGCACAGTGTTCTATGCACCACAATTTTCTCTAGCCTTAGAGCAACAGTACAAAGATGGACAGCTTGTGCCCTGTGCAAGACCTTATCTGTTTATTCCAGAATTAGACACATAGAGACGAATGAGATTGAGTAGTGTATGTACAGTGAAACAGAGCTGAATAGTTCTCAGCAACCAAGAATGTGATTCAGTCCCTTTAGGAACTTGTAGTGTGCTCTTATTTTATATTGTTAAAATAATCTTCTAAAGTAATGCAGTCAGAGGGGTGGTTTCTGAAGGTCATATAGTGTCACTGATGAAAAGCTTAAGCAGGAAGCTGTAAGAGTTTTACTAGATGCGAGCCTTGCTCACACTCTGGTAGTTTAACAGCAATTTTGAAAATGTTCTGAGCAATGTAGGGAACTAACTCTTAGCTTCCTGCACAAGAACTGTCTTGTTGGAGTCATTAAGATTAACCACACACAAATTATTTCCAATTAGAACCTAAAGCTGCTTCAAACAACAGAATCCTGACTGATGTATTAGAAGGCAGGTAACTTGTTTACAGCAACAATAGAAATAGCAAGATTTATGGGTTACCTTGCTGCGCTATTCTTCTAATAGTATGATTCATGGTCACAATTAGAAATTAGTAAAAACAGAAAGACAGAGAACAGAATCAAATACTCATCTGATTTCAATTTATGGCAATGCATGGTGCTTCCTGCTATAAAATCATGCTGCATGAAGATGGGAACACTTGCAGCACACTTACAGAACTGTGGTTTGTTTCATGTGAATGCGGACTTTTTCAGGTTATCAGTCACTTGATTCTCTAGCTGTATGTTGAGGATTTTGGAGTGCAAATTAGAGAGTCCAAGGCCTACTGGTATGAAATGTTCTGAAAGGAATAGGGAAGCATGAATACTTTTGCAAGATCTTCATGGTTATTGGTGAGATTGTTTTGATAAAAGCACTAAGGTTATAACTGGGAAAGCAATTCCAAACATATTACTGTAAAGAGATAATACTTCTACTCCAAAATAAATGTTGATATTAGATGAAAGCACAAGGTAAAAACAGCAGGCTTCAAACCTATTACAGAGAGGAAAGACAAAGCAGTAGATGAAAGAAGTGAAATAAAGGATTCATTATATTCAGATTACATGGGTGAAAACTTCCCTTTCTTGTACGATCTCAAAAAAAAGCCCAATCTAATAATCTTCCCAGGTAATCACTAAAACACATTTCACTCCATGCCTCTGCCTTTTTTATTTTTATAGTTTTCCAGTACAATGACTGTTAGATATTTATGCAATTACCTACTTGGTTATCTGCTCTAATACATTGGATACAGTCAATCAATTTTCACTGCGCTTATAGTTAAGAAAGCTAGAAATGTTTTCGTGCCTTAGTTGCTAGCTGTAGGCTGGCACAGAGTAGGTGCAAATAAGAAAATGCTAAGTGATGCTTTGAAATAGAGATCACAGCATAGTTACTTGCAGCTTCTGCCTCTGTTATACTGTCAACTTCCTCTTTGGGTTCAGGGACCTACATTCTCTTTGATTCTTACTTTAATCTGATAAACATATAATTGAAGAAGATTTTGTTTTGACTTCAACTTCTCATTTCTTTAGTGCCCCCGCAAGTCTGTACCTATTACTCTTCTTTCTTTAAAGACATACTAACTTATTTTTAATAATTTAAAGGTAAGGAATAAAATACTACCTTGGCTTAGACTAGTTAGAACTTGCACTATGTTTCTGCACAAGGATGTTCCCTTTGCTTCTCTGCATGTACCACATGCGTTGGAAGATGAGGTATCTCTATCTTCTCCAGTTGTCACTGGGAAAGAAACTACTTGCAAGTTCTTCTGGCTGATGCACTAGTGAAAGAGGATCAGGTCTCTTTCCTCTGTGAATGGTAATGGTTTCAGAAGAAGAAAGAGATACAGGCTGTAGATCTTTGAGAAGCTCAACTGGAGTACTGACTTATATAATCAGGCTTATATCCTTATGTAAAGAAATTTTATAACATAGCTTATTAAAAGTTGGTTATTGGGTTAGGGTAGTGGGTATGACTCTAGTAGCATCTTGCTGTGCTACCTTATTTATAATTGCTCAAGTGCGCTGTCAGGCTGCTTAGTGTTTAAAATATGGGAAGTTTGAGCCTAGTGGTAACTTGGGTGGGAATCACTGGCAGCTAAGCATACACTAGGCAGATTGAAACCATAAAGCATGAAAGTTTTGGGAAATCTTAGCTCCTCTCACATATTAAGGTATCTATGTTTGAAGGTAAGATCAGCATGAACTTATGTGGTTCCTTTTAGCACCTATATGTATTTGAAATTACAGCTCAGCTTCCTCTAGAGCTTCTTTCAGATGTAGCCTGCAGCTATTTCCAACAAAGGCAAGTCCAGACCACAGCAGTTATTCCTCACCCCCTTTTGCTTGAAATTCTCTTTGTTTAATGTATTGTGTTGGATTTTGGACAAGCGGATCTGTAGTTTAATCACTTATTATTTGCTTTCTGCTCCTATCGTTTAACACTCCAATTTATGCATTTTAATCCAATTTAATATTCTACTGCATTTCTCAGAAACTTCAAAACTTTTCTCAGAAATCTTAAAGATAGATTTCTTTCACTTTGAATTTTGAGATTGCATCCCATGTTTAGAGTCTTGGTAGGAAAAATAAAAAGCATCCACTGAAAATATTTAATAACCCCCTCACAAAATCAAACAACATGCTGGAGGAAAAGGAATGTTTTCAGCCGACTATTGTATATTTTTTCTTCTTTCTTTCTTTCTAATTTTTCAGTTCACACGATGAAAACATATCCATCATTCTCCCAGTTCAAATCTCAAACTGCACGCTGCACTCCAAGGCACCTGCTGAACTACTTGTAACACTGCCCATGATGTCCAGAAGTACTAGGGAGGTCCTGCATCCAAGTACTGACCATGTTTAGCTTCTGGTGACTGACAAAATCACAGCAGAAGGTAATTAATAGTTTTCAGCCAGGCACTGTATGCTTTCTTCTGGAATTATTTTTACAGCATTTAGGTTAAGCTAATGTGAGCTACATTATTGTATTATACTAGCTCTGAGACATTGAAATAGCCAAAGCTTCGTTGTGCAGGAGACAAGATGCAAGAAATGCAACGTGGCCTGCATAAAACCTGAAAAGATGTGAAGCAG
The DNA here is from genome assembly GCF_038088225.1 of Cyrtonyx montezumae. Taxonomy (NCBI): domain Eukaryota; kingdom Metazoa; phylum Chordata; class Aves; order Galliformes; family Odontophoridae; genus Cyrtonyx; species Cyrtonyx montezumae. The sequence continues at coordinate 6,784,202 of NW_027072056.1, read as the reverse complement.
TCATACAGATCTGCACATGCTGGGATTTCCTATCTTTCATTTTTCTTTTGTTGTTCCACTGGTGCTGCTCCTCTAAGCAATAATCTAGAATTTTTCATGATCTTTAAAGTTCCTTTAAATCTCAGCCATTCTGTGATTATATTTCATAGGTAATTGAAATAAACAATGGTTTCATTTTCCAAATGCTAAGATATGTGTAAGAATCCCTTTTCATTGCAGGGAAGTTGGACTAGATGATACTTTAAAGGTCCCTTCCAACTTTAAGGATACTATGGTTCTAAAATGTGAATATATGGGTATTCTGCTGTGTGGGCTCTAGGTTTTTGTTACTGTATATGTACTGGGTTTTTTTTTGTTTGTTTTGTGTTTTTTTTTTTAAGTTTGATACAAGAAAATTAATACAACTGTTTCCAGCCCTTCAGGAGCTGGATTCAGTCCAAGTTCACGAAGGATACAGACCATCATCTTAGTAAAAGCACTTCCTAAATTTGTCTTTTTGCTAAAATGAGGCCACCTAGTAGATTAAAACCTTCCTCCTCTTTTTTTTTTTTCCCTTCCTTTAAAAAACATAACTACACTATGATGTAAAACTCTAATTGAGTGCACTTCTATTGATAAGATGTTCTTTTTCCCTTCAGGGATCATTTTCCTATTAGTCACACCACAAGCTGTCTAATCATTTCATGGTCTTCTTTTTTTTCCTTAAGGGAGCACAATTATATCCCTATGCATTCAACAGTCACTTATGTTGAAACAATAAGTCACTGTAAATTATGATGATTCACAGAATCACAGAATTGTAGGGGTTGGACAGGACCTCTAGAGATCATTGAGTCCCCCCCCTGACAAAGTAGCTCTTTTGACCAGGTAGGTGTCCAGGTGGGTCTTGAACGTCTCCAGAGAAGGAGACACCATGCCCTCTCTGGGCAAATAGAAAAATGCTGCTGAATTCTGTGAGGAAAAGATAACTTACTTATATCAGCTGAGAATCTGAGCCTTGATAACAAAATGAATATACTGAAAAAGTGTAAAACTGTAACTTTTTCAATCTGGAGAATTTATACCCTGGCTATTAAAACACAGCAGCTGTGCTATTATCTTACATCTTAATAGTAATGTAAGTTTTTTACATTAAAAAGAATTGAACAACAAAAAATACCATTGAAAAGTACAATAGAATGCAACACTTCTAGTTATGGACATTGTACTATATATAATATAAAGATAATGAGCTACACTGATGGCCTTTCCTTTGGTTGAGGAGGTAAGTTTATTTGAACCTTGATTTTGTAATGAGAACAAAGGGAATGCTGGAATTATCTCTTTGTCCATTACACCATCTCTGCCATATTTAAGCTTATCTTTCTAGTTTGCAAAACTCTCTGAAATTGCACTTTTTTATAATCAGAACTTACATTTCACCAAGTACTTTGCTAAGCTGACAGTGCTTACCTACAGCCATAGAAGGATTTAAATTCTAGGTTATTACGAGACTACATTGTTTTTCTTCCAACAAATTACATGAAATATTGGTAAGTCCTGGTGAAATCAAGTATGTGAGCTTTTCTAAAGCTAAGGAGTTAGTTATAGCTTCTATAGCCAATGCATAGTCTGTAAAATAAAAGACACTAGCATTTAAGCGTATTTTACATTCTATGCCTTCAGGCCTTAATTCACAAGCATCATCTTTGTTGTAAGTTTAAAGCTTTTAAGGGAAAACACTCAGAGTTACATATAGTGCATGGAAAATCTAGGTCTTAACCACTAATCTGCGGCTTCTAATGAATCTGGATGGAAGGAATTCTAGGCTCTGAAGTATCATGTTTCTCTCATGCTTCTCTTTATTGCCTGTGAAAGTTGTAGGATTTCTCAGTGAAGTTCACTATTTGCTTAAATTTAAAAAAAAAAAAAAAATATATATATATATATATATATCCACTAAGAATCTTTTCAATTTTGGAAATCTTTCATTCCTTCTGTGCTTCTCTCTTGTAAATATTTATTCATGATTGCACAAAAGAAAATAATAAGAAAGGAACATTTCTAGAAATTATAAAAGCTGCTTATGAAAGATACATTGAAATTCAATACTAATAAACTTTTATCAGTATTTACTTTGCTGGATGCAAAATACATACAGGTCACTACTATTTCTATTCTTCCTGCTTACATGATTTTTTCAGGTATGGAAAAAAAGATAATCAGAAATACACCTAATAGTAAAGGATCAGGTACACTAGTGAACATGTACATAACTAATATCAGACTGCTTTCTGATTCCTCTAGCTGAAGATCGAGCTTAGGACATGTTACTTTTCCGTTATGGTGCCAGTAGTTATCTTCCTTTCTGTTCTGTCAGATTTGGATATATTTGGTCTTATCTTAAACAAACACATCTGGTGGCAAATCTGAAAATATGGCTTGTTTCAGACCCCAAACCTTCCTTCCTCACATACAAGGACCCTGAGGATGTTCAACGCTATTAAGGAAGAATTCCAAGGCTGTAAGAAAGCCTCAGAATGACTAATATTTTAGAACAGTAGCCCAAGGCTGCAGCATTTAATTGAATTCATTGAATTTCAGCTAAGTAGGCAACTATCTTTCTGACCTGAGGGAGACCTGTATATATTAATAACATAAATGTTATTAACAAAGCAGCTAACATAGCACAAGAGACAAGTTAGGTAGTTTTATATTGTTAGGTGAAAAAAATACCTTTGATTGATATGATTCGTGATCAGTCATTTACATCTTACTGTTGTGACCTTGCTGATCCTCACAGTTCTGCTGCATTACATTTAATTGCCACACTGTGTAATTGCTATGTGCCAGTTGTTATCACCCGTACTGTAGATGGGCTATTTGTCATTTAACTGTGCTTAATTAATAATAGAAAATCCTAACTCAGTATTCACTTTTGACAGCCTGAGTTCATGATGAATTGTTTGCTACTTTGTTATTATGATACTGTGCAAGTGACTAACTGTCAGCTGAGGAGTAGGCTAAAGTACAGTGGATGTTTGTGGTTTGCCAAAGGCACAAATTTAGCAGAACAGTTAGGGATTAAAAATACTGCAGTATCATCAGCCAGGAATCATTTGGGTAACTTATGGCTCCATAAAGGCCATCCGGAGGAGCAGCTGAATTTTCATGTGTGAATATCCTCATTTTGGAACTCCCTTGAAAGTTGTGGGTAATACTTGTTAGACCAAGTTTGTCAGAGGATGAAATGTCAGCTGAGCTGGTGTCGGAAAAAAACACTGGGTTTATGGAATTTATTAGGAATGTATAGACACACATGCACACACAAAAAGAAAAAAAGAAAAGAAAGAAAGAAGTTCTAGTATTCCAGAATAGTATGTTCTCTTCCACTAGTTGCCTGTAGAAAACCAAGTTCAGTGAACTTCTCCATTTAGTAAGGGTACAAAAAACAGCATGTGGATCTCCTTTTAAAAATATCTTGAAAACATGTGGCTTCTTTATCCCTGACACCCCCTCCCTTACCACTGTCTAGTTTACACAGCATTTAAAACTTACAGTGAGTGAAAACAAAATTCTGAATCAAGAAAAAGTAAATGAAGGTAAGAAACATTAGGGAGAAAGTGGGCACTTGTCTACTTTTATCACAAGTACACAGTTTCTCAGGAAACAGCCTCTCTACCAGTAACAGCTGTCTTTGCAGGCTTTCTTGAGAAATCCAAATAAATAACACTCACAGCTAAAAAAACCAAATAGTGTTATTGACAGATTTTTGAAAATGCCCACATACAGGCATTAGAGACAGAAATTTATGTCAGTGGTCCATAACTACAGCACATTTCTAAAACTGAAACCGATTATTCCTAAAAATGTCTGTGTCCCAGGTACACTTTATTGCCAATAAAGGTGATACTTTCCAATAATCAGCTTAGATACAACATTGAGAAACTTGGCTTCTGATCCACCTCTGAGAATCTGTAAGTGAGAGCAGTTTGGAGGCACTGGAAGCATCTGCAAGAGGAATTTTGGCACTGGCTCTTCCTATGTTGATGTGGCACTGGAAGTTCCTTAAAACCATCGGAAATAGGCTTTCAGACATGAGTTCCCTCAGAAGAAGTGACATTATCGATATAAGCTAAGGTGGTGGATCTTACGTCATTCTGTCAGAACGATCATGTACGTTTAAAGCAAATGAAATTCCTATTAGACTTGTAATGGTAGGGGTTGTTTATGGAGAAGCACAGTTTCTTAAAGTATTGGTACTGGCAGACACACCACAAATCATGAGACACCGGGTTTACTTTTTTGGCATTATATCTCTTCTCACCTAGGCTACTCTCAGATGGATTTAACACGTGATTAGCTTCTATTTGTCACCACTGCAACAACAAAGAAATTTTTTCTATCCAGCTCGGTGCTGGAATCCTTGTTCACCACAGTGAATGTTTTGTAAAGCCTTAAAATCTGTGGAAGATCTTCAGCTGTTATAGCTCTGCCACAGTATACAGTTCAACACAGCAAAATTACATGATACAAAATTTATTTTTTCTGAAAAACAGAGCCATCAATGAGGCCGTATTGAAGAATATAATATTTAAATTGTTTTAAATATAACAAGATTTCACAAGGAGAAGTCATATCAATGAAATCCTAAAGGTTAATGCACTGTATGAAGCTGCATTCTCACATGGCTGTATCTGAAGGTATCAGCAGGTATTAATAATAATGAGAAATATGAAAACTGAGGCATGGGCTTCTTTGTTCAAATTTGTGTATAAGTAAGTTATTCCATATCATAGGGGATTGTTGTGTCAAGGTAATTTTGTAACGTGCCTGAAATCTTTATATAAAAAGACCTTTTATACTGCTTATTTACTGTTCACTGTTTATTAATGATCATTTCCTATCTATAGTTTAGAGCAGTGTTTCCTATCTTTTCTTCTGGGCAGAAGCTTTTGGCCACGACAGCTGAAGGCTGCAAAGCAGAGACATTCCTACCCCATTAATATGACTCTTACAGAAAGCACCTGTACTAATGCAGTCAACTGATAGTAAAAATGAACATCTCGCTTGGGACTTTTAGATGCATGCGAAAGAGGGCCACCAGTGAGAGGCTGCTCACTATTCTGCAAAACACAGCTGCCCTTTTGAGCAGAATTGCTAACACAAGGAAAGGCATATTGTAGTTTTGGTTTCCACTTTGTAATTTTTGATGAGCCAATCAAACTTCTTAGGTTAGATAATAATTACCTACGAGGCTATTTCCTGATATTTTATGGCAACAATTTCCAGTCTCTAATTTTATTACTTTGAATATTTGTTCTTCATGATGATCAGCTAAATTGCATGTCACAGCCTTACTTTCTCACTGTGTTGCAGTGGAGCAGGAAATGAATGCCAGCACAGCAGCAAATGACACACGTACTTTCAGGATGGAATTGAGCCAGAATGATTCACAGCTACATTTATGAAAGTTTAGACATTCAGGGCACTTTCAAAAACATGCATCAGTCACTCATCTCCTACCTAACAACGAATAACAAAATATAATGACAAAGAGAGAAGTTTGATATTAATCCTGAAAATATTTGTGAATTGCTTTTGTGTTACTTAGCCGCTCATATTACACAGAGTTTCTTTACAAATATCACTTCTGAGGTACATTAAAATATATTTTCCTATTTCTAACTGTACCTCTAAACAATTACCTTACTCTTTATCAATCTATAATGATTTCACTTTTTATATAATTGAAAATAACTCACTCTAACTGCTATTCAACAGCTGACAAGCTTTTTTTTTGTTTGTTTTTAATGCCTTTTAAAATAAAAGCAGGCTAATGAAGTTATTAATTTTTTTCTTGAGATAATTAGTAGCTTTTTTTATTTTTTTCCTTCAATTTGCTTTCATGGAACAGTTTCTCATGAAATCCAGTTCAGCATTTGTCTATTTTCTTCAACTGATCTCTAGCTATCCCATAACTCCTCCAAAACAACAAGATTAGGATTATTAGTTCAAAAATTTTCTTTTCCAGAATCAACCCAGGCAGAGAATATTATTTCTGTAGAACAGTCTTATTTCTGAACTGCTTGATACACTAACATCTTTTCATTTAGTTTACCTTCATGCAAAACACTGAGCCAGCTACATGCCAGGCCACATAGTCAAAAACTCTATGAATTTAAATAAGGCTAGGGAGTAATGTTTATGAGAAGGAAGGCTTAACAACTCCTCTTTCTATGAGCAAGGATTTCTCCAGCAAAAACTCATTCTATTGCAAAAACAGCTTATACATCTCTTAGGAACCTGGAGCTAAATTCTGAAATTTGAACTAATTGCTAATTCCTTTTCCTTTTAAAGAGGTTTTGCTAAAGGTGCTAGTGGTCCTGATTTTGTTCAGCATGAAAGAATGTGCCTGATATTGAGAAATCATTAGCTTACTGCTTTTACAATTGTACAATTGTAATTACAATCTTCTGTATTTTATTTTAGTGAAAAGACTGCAAGAGTGCAATCTCATCATCAGCTTCCATCTCTTAATGAGAAATCATTCCATTATTAATAATAATTAAAATAAAATGTTCTATTTTGATAGAACTAGATAGTTAAAAAGTTATAAAAAACTAATGTATAGTAACTCTTAGAGTGTTTCTAACCTCTGTTTATGATTCAGCATATCAGGTATGAAGTGATCTCTTAAATAAGTATTTTGTTCTACATAGAATAGACTTGGTTTTGTTCCATTTAAGGAGTTCCATGAAAAACTGAAAGGAGATCATTAGTGAAACTGCCATCAAACATTTACCATCTTGAGATACCTGAATGTCCTTACTGCCTATTAATATGGAATATGACAGAAGGTCAACGCAGCAAAGAACATCAAACCCAGCACAAAGTTGATGGAAGGAGAATCTTTTGACATCAGCCAACAACACTTCTTATTTACTACATCTTAGATCTCTAGCAAGAAATATGCTATCAACTGGTGTAAGCACAGCTAAGGTATTAAAATGCCTTACTGGCTGCTATTCCTGGTTTTTGATTCAATTATCTTTGGCCAGTATCAGTTCAAAATATGGAATAGGAAATCTTCCACTTAACAATATTATTTCCTATTCTTGACGTACTGGAGAATCTCATCATTATTAATGTATATTTTGGCCACTTCTCTTAGCTTTCTTGAGAGCTGGTACAGTACAGTCAAGATTAATAAGGCTGTGACTAGGGTTGTAGATTATATTCCTTGCTGTGCATCTAATCCATACAAAACAGCATCTTGTTTAGGGAGTACACACACATTCTTAGACAATTATTAATATATACTTCATATTATTTCATTTGGCATCATTCCTTTGTATTTTCATCTTATTTATGTAATATTTCAAATAGTGCTCCAGTACAGTTATGCTTACATATTCCTGCAAGTTTCTTCAAGAGCTGGTTACAAGTATGCAAACAAAAAACAAAAAACCCCAAAGAAAACAAAACAAAACAAACCCCACCAACTCTCATTACGACAAAAAAATTCCAGATATATTCAACAGAATGGCTTTGTCACTGTACATGTCTCCTAGTTCTGACTCCTGTCTCTTCAAAACACCAACAGAGGAAATATGGATGCTCCTGTTGACTACACTCAGCTTTCAGTGAGCCCTAAGGGGAATGGACATTGGTTAATGTCCGAGATTAAATTTGGATCACAACATGGTTATATTTATCTGACAGAATCCTGGTCAGTATAGCAGCCAAGTTGCTATTCAGCTGAAGTTCCTGGTACAGCTTTTAACTTGATGCAAATTGACATAATTCTATTAAGGCTAATGCAAATTTTAAATTTGCTTCAGATTTATTTTGGGAATACTGCTGAGGAAGAACACTATCGTGACCAAGGTCCAAATTACTAGAAGTAAAACACTGCAAGCATGTAATATTTTTTAAAATAGCTCACATTTGAAATACATCTTTATATAGTATAAATAGATTTTAAAAATCATGCATATATGGGGTGGGATTGAATCTAGTATTTTATCCCACCTGAATATTGCAGCTGAAATCACAGACTGTCTGGTCAGAACTGAAGAATATCACACAACAGGGAGTACAAATCAATCCTGTTCTACCAGCATAGGATTTCATCTTTTGTGCCATGAAGTACATAGTAAGGCCCAAACCCTTTATTGCATATTTACTTACAGAAGAACTAAGAGAGCGACCCTGTCCTTGGGAAGCTCTCCATATTTCACCTGGATATTTTCTTTAAGGTATAAGAGAAATTATTTATGGAAAAGATACATTAGTATTCCATTCAACTATTTATTTAAGTCCTATTTGGTTTTCTGTTGTTACTGTATATAAATCATACAAATAAACTCCTGACAAAATATTTTTCTCCACATATAGCAGTGATGAAGAGGGCAAGAGGTTTAAGAAGGCAGAATACCGTTGCTGAATTGCTTTGCTGAATGTGTATTGGTGAACTCCTGCATACTGTGAAACTCTTTAGGTGGCGGAAGGGATCAGTGAAATGAGAGCAAGCTGGGCACAAGTAAAGCAAAAGAAACAACAAAACAAGAGAAGCAAGAAATTCATGTTTAGATGGAGATGTATTTGGAGCAGCATAATAAATGCAGCCATTAAATGAACATTTTACAGCAAGGGAAAAGCTGTTTGTAGGAGGAAGAAGCCAGTTCTGCCAGGAAAGAAGAGAGAAATTCTTCACTGTGAAATGCGAATATCCCTTTTTCTCTTAGTCACTGTGATGGATTCTATAATGAATATTAAGCTCCTTCAGGATTATCTGTAATTCTTTTATGAGGGTATGTGTGTGTGCATGCATGTATGCATGTTCATACATGCAATTCAGAAAATAAATATGCTACGTAGTTACAATTTTATTCCTTTTATTATTTCTTGCTGGCAAATACCTATGCTTAAAGGTCAGGCTACTGGAAGACAGAGTTAACAACAGGGACAGAAACTGCTGAGGTAGCAGAATATAGTGAAACATTTTTTCAAATGCTTGTTATTTGTTACTCCAGCACATAAAAGCTCACGAAAGTCTCAGGGGAGATGAGAATAACCCAGACTGTGGGATGAAAGCAGCTGGTGTGTCAGGACCAAGGACTAGTAGCTACTAGCTCTGTTCTGGAAACAACCGGGCAAGAGCAAATAAAGACACCAAGCCCAACAAAGCTCAGGCTGATGGGGAGGAGTGATCTAGCCTTCCTACAACTGTTCCCTCTACAATTTTTTTTCCAGCATTTTTTTCTGAGCTTCCAGGCGCATTTTCTTTTTTTCTGATCCATACTTGACACTTAAGATTGGCCTCTCTGAAACTTTCAAACATGGTCCTATATATAAAGAGGGCATCTGTTTCCCAAGATGCAGAGTAACCACTTCCCACTTTGTTTGCAACCTGGTATCAGTGACTTGCACTCAAATTAGACAGATAATTTATAGAAGAAGCAGTGAAGAAAAGTTATGGTCTCTCATGAGATAGATAATCTTGTCCTGCCATTTCAGTTTTCAGCCTCAAATACTTTATTCAGAGAAGAAGAGCTCACAGATGTATTTCACACAGGGCTCCTGGATACTGCTAAGCTAAATTTATACCAATAGGTAGAAAACCTGACCATGGTCATGGGCAACATAATACCAAGAGTATTGTGGGTCTGTTTAGAACATGAGATAGAACAAAAACTTGATTTTCAGTCTCAAATGTATCCACAAGCAATCCTCAGATCCTACCTGAATTAGCCACACAGCTACCCCACTGAACCCATGCAGGGCTCTAGGAAAGTCAGGGTGTCCTTTATCAACTACAATGCTGAGGCCAAAATGAAGGACATGTGCACTGGAATAATACAGGGGATTTTTCTAAAAAGCTGATATGACAAAGAACATTTGTTTTCCTAAAACAGACATTTTTATGTATGTGACTACAAGCACTAATGGAAGTATTTTAACAATACCTGAGTATTTAAGATTAGGATTAAATATTCTGCAAATCGAGTAGCCCCTAAGAATCGGTAGTTCTGGCACTCCTCTGAATTGGATCAAACCCCACCAACACTCTACTTTTTAAAGGAAGCTAAGAAATGAAATCTGCATGCAGAGGAAGAAATATATATACAGAGAGAGAGGTAAAGTGATGCTTATCTTAAGGAAAAAATGCACTATTACAAAAGCACATACTTTAACATTCATTTAAGTTAATAATACACATGTGAACATTGGTTTGTGGAAATCCATCCAGTATTCTAAATATTCTGAAGCCTCATCAGTCACACAAATTTTCCTGCTTTATAGATCACTTTGGTAGCCAAGATATCAGACTTCACTGCCTACCGTGTAGAAGGAGATCTCCCTGGGGAGACCTAGATAATTACAAAAGCATTATTTGTTTCAGATTTGCTCCAGTGGGCCAGAATGTTCACTCTGCATGAATTAATCTCAAAGTCAAGAGATTTACATGATGATGCCTTATCTTCTGAATAATTTGAATTAAGTACGTGGATGACAAAAAAAAAAGGGCTAACTTTTTTATATTCTCTTAAGTTATATAACTTTTTTGTCAGATAAAATTGAAGAGTAATAAATGGATTCAGAGAATATGCTTAGTATGCTTGAGAACAGAGGACTTACGCATCAAGTAGCGAAATAAATTTCAAGATAAACATTCTCTAGTAGTCACTTGCTACTCATCTACAGATTATAAAGTCTGGTTAACAGAAGTTACATCATTTATTTTGCAAGTTTTATAAAATGCTCTCATGTTATTTGATAGAACTATACATAGATCAAGAATCTTGTCTCTCTCAAAGAAAACTAAAATTAATTCTCTGTCATTTCGTATCTGTTCACTTTTTGAAATGGTAACAGGACTCTAATTCATACTCCTCCCTTAACTTCTTAGTTGTTTCTCTCTTAAAGAGTCCTGTTCAACTAAAGAAGCATAGATGATATATACAAAAATGAAATCTAGCAAAACAATTCTGATTAATTGTAATATAAATTCTACAATGGAAGACTACAGCAAATTATCTAAGTCTGAATAATAAAAGACAGTGATCTCTTTCAATGTTCACATTAAAAAAAAAACAGTACTGTCAAGTTTAGGCTTAGAAAATAAATATATTATTATAAAAGTCCATTTTTCTCTTTCTCCTTCTACACTCTGACAAGTATTGGTTGTATTACACATTTTAACTACCCGTAACAGCTTCAAAACTCATCATCTTTGTAATCCTCTTTCTGACACTTAAATGAACCAAGTATTCATGATACTTCCTAGAAAATCTCTTACAGGTATCAGATAAGTTGTTAAAACATGTGATGCAGTATCTGGTCAGATAGTGAATCATAGAAAGAGAGTTATGAAACATCTAGACTTCCCAGAGTTCACAAGCAGATCTTCTATTTTTGGGGGATGATAACCACATTGGCCACTCCAGTTTCCACACCCCACATTTGCTCATGACCACCTTTGGAAAATGTTCTCAATTTTTTGAAGGCCTGTGAAAAACTGTTCTATTGGAAACCTTTTTAAGTTAACATAGAAAAAACATTTTATGAAAAGAAGGAAATAATTCAGCCAATAGACATTTTAATATATAGCTGAAGGGAACAAATATGATACATGATATGAACCTAATTGGTTTAAGCATCATGTCTTGGATACTGGAATGGCAAATGGTATGCTACATCAATTCCTACACGTTCATCACCCAGATATAATATTAAAAAGGACACATCACAAGCTAAAGCACCCAAAACTCATTTTAAGTTGTTCACTTGAGGGAGAATAGAACATCACATTTATTACTACTGAAATATGTCAAAGTTGTAGATACAAGTGCTGCAAGTGGCAAAGTACAATCTAGTTAAAGCTCACCCACATTTGAGAAGAAACCACTTGTAGGACAGGAAAAGTAGGTTAATCATCTCACTCATTCAGTACTTAACCTTGTGTCTTACATTGTCAAAAGTATGATGACTTAATGTGCTGTTCCTGCTCACTGTAAACCATTTGAAATTCACCAGTTCATTTGCTGTAGGTAGCTAAATTAATTGTCAGATGCAATCTTGCAGACACTCCCACAGTGAATGGTCTAAAAAATGATGGAACACTGAGCCTGAATTTTCCATTTCTAAAACAGAATTAAATATCATTTAATCTCTAAGCCACGCAGTTTTCCCAATTATACTTTTGTAAGGATGGGCATCTGTGGAATTGGCCAAAGTTTTACGAGATACAACTGGTATGAAGACAGTCACAGTCATAGATTTATTGTAGGATTTTCTGCAAAATTGCAGAATGCAAACTAATTGGTTTTCTGATGATAAAATATGATATATATGATTCCATAGACATTTACACTTACACAGTAGTCTAAGTAGAATCTAGCAACTGGTTTATTTGAAGTAGGAAACCACTGTATATTAAAATGTTTGAATGGAAAAAGCTTGTTATTTAAGTCGTAGCTGGTTATAACTAGTTTGATAACTACAGACTTTGAGCTTTACTATTTTTGTTTCTCCAGGAAAATGTTACAGAATTATTTTTATCAAAACTATTTACTGATAAATGATAAAAAATAACTTCTTAAGCCTGAAAAGCAACCTGCTGCCCCATATTTACAGTTCTTTAAGTCTTAAATCACTTGTCTGCCTTCAATTCCTTTGCAAGCAAAAATTGGTTGATTAAATAATGAAAGATATCAGTACAAAGAAACCTGGAAATTAATATTTTGAAATGGTATATATTTACTCAGATGAAACAGATTTTATTTAATGTATATTAAAAATTTATTCCATAAACAAAACATGATAAGTTTGCATATTTAATTGTTATGAAAATTGTGAGTATAATCCTATGTCTGATTGCTGAAATTTGTTTTTAATTATTTATACTGTCCTTGAAGTTTCAGCATTACAGAGGAGCACAAAAATTACTTTCATTTCAAGGTAATTTTATAGTTTTTTAAAAATACCACTAGAATCAAGTTAGCTTTTCTACAACTGTCCTTCATAAAAATATGTATGCACATATTAATACACATCCACAATGTACATATCTAAAAAAAATACAACTGTGATACTATTCAGGGGTTGATAACTCAGATGGACTGGGGTTTTCAGTTTTATTGGGGAGCAGTATGTTTATTAGGACAGTAAGCAGATGTACTCTAAGATGAAACGTACAACTACCTTTCTCAAGAGCTTATAAAAATTTTTCATGTAAGACAAGACAGAACTAATATCTCATGCTAATAACAGAATATTTGTGGGACATCCTACCTATGTGCCCATTCACACTGCTGAACAGGAAACGGGGAGTTCTTCTTCTTCCTATTACAGTTACTATTTTATTTTTGTTACTTTTTCCCAGTTTTGTCACATGTACAGGAATGATAGATTAGTCAGGGTGGTTTTCTTTGTTGTTTTTTTTTTTTTTAATTGAACGTTCCTCACTAATAAGGCTGTAACTCCAGTGCAGGCATGATACTCAAGTATAGGACTGCATGTAAGTTAAATATCGCAAGATTAAAACGCTTTAGTCTATGTAAATAAAAGAATATTTCTTTCTACTGACACATGATGTGCCCAGTGGCATGTTGTGTATATACACATGTATGTATATATCAGTATCAGCTCACCATATTAGCATAGATTCTTCAAAAGCAGGATAAGACATGGGCACATGAGCAACTGAACTACCCCAGCAAGTCTATTTTGATGAGAACAACTCAACAAGCTTTGTGTAAATTCTCCACTGAATTCTGTCAGCACAGTTTCCAGATGCATTTTTGTACTTATTCTGTGATTACTGAGATATCCATTTAAAATTCCTTTGTCCCATGTGAACACTCCTATCAGGCAGTTGCTCAGGCCTGATCCATTACCTAACCTCGTAACCCAAACTGTATTGTTAACCAGTGGTTGCAGTCTCCTTTACAGTATGCTTTGGTTCATTACAACTACCTTAATGTGACAAAAAGCTGAACTGCTTCCCAGTTTTGATGCATTCAGCTCTGTAGGAGCTTCTAAACACAGTCTGGAGAGCTGCGTTGTGCACACACTGCTGCCATCCCACAGGCTGACAGAGGCTAACTGGGGGCTCATGATGCAACAGATCACTACACTCTTCTTCCTTGACATTTAAGTGCAGATACTGTTTGTAAAACTCTGATCTCTACCAACAAGATCTGCAGTCTCACGAGTTTTTCCTGATTGATTTCCTAGTCTGCAAGAAGTTCCTGGGAGCATAAATCAACACATATTACATTTTGATGCATTTACTTTGGAAGATCATACTCTTTATAGAGACAATACAATCTGTGATGAGTGGCATGGTAATCTCATTATAAACAGTAATTGTAGTCACACCATAATGTGTCCAGCACTGTAACATGTTTGAAAATCCCTGTTAAGGATGGATGATGTGTCAGTTAAATTTAGGAAACTTGATTCTACCTTCCTATTCAGACACAATATGAATTATTCTTGGACTCAATGGCCACCTCCTGTCTCTTCATACACTTCCTAAGTCAGTTCACAGGATTGACTCAATACTCAATAGAAAATGTTAACAAAAATTAATGTTCATTCCCTTTTTCACACTCATTATTAAATGATCTGATATTTCATTTATAAGAGAAATGTGCTATAAGTTGTCTACCAGTTTTCTTGAATCAATCTTTCGTATTGTAAAGTCTACTGGAAAAATGTAATAGAAGATTCATCTATCTAACCATAAGCATCAGAGCACTATATTATATTCATGTTAAGCAGGATGTAGCTCTCTGACAAGCAAATAAAGATTACACCCACTTTTTGCTACCCATTAAAACACCGTTTATCATAGAATAGCTTGATTTGGAAGGGAACTCCAGGGCTTCAGTTCCAGCTGCCCTGCCACAGGCAGGACTGACAACCACACGATCAAGTACTAGATCAGGTTTCCCAGGTTCCCATTTCCCACTGAAAACAGTCGTTCTTAGCAAAAAGATGTTTAAACTACTAAGAGAATATATGGAGTTGTTCCCTGGGCAATGTAAGTGTGACGATCTATTCCTTTTAAAGAGATTTTATTATTTGCTCGTTGGTGTGAAGTATTCTCAGTCTACACTGCTTCCTCACGGCTGTTCCCTATTTGACAGTGAATGGGAAGGGTCAAAGAGAATGGTAGGGGTTCTGAAACTTGTTTCTTTTTTCCCAGCCTTACTTATACATATACTATTCGTTTGCTACCCTCTCTACACAAAGGAGAGGACTAGACAAATATTAAAACACCAAAACATCATTAACTGTAGCTGGGGAGTTGTAAACCCTGAACATAAATTATTAAGTGAATTAGAGAGACACATTTTGAGGACTAACTGCTGTTAAAACTAATGGGAGGAAACTGCAAGTATGTTCACAACACTTAACAAGTCTGCATTGATTTTTACTCAGAAACATTTTTGTTTGTATTCTCTTTAGTGCATTTCAAGTCTAATCTAAGTCCTTCTGAAGTTAATGGAAATATCTCTACTGATATACTGTGCTTTGCATTAAGCAATTCATATAGCACACTAATTTATTATATCTGACCCTAAAGGTTTTACATTGCCAGTCTTTTCCTTTTAAAGATCTTGATGAAATACAAGGGAATATAAATTGGTGAGATTTGTCCTCTAAACCTCAATTTTCTTCTTTTTCTTTACACAAGTGCATTTGACAGTGTTTACAATGAACACAACATTTAAGAAAAGCAATCTCTTCTTTCTCTAAAATTATTCCTGCTAAACTAATAGAGAATGGTTAAAGGAAAGCCGAAATTTAATTCTTCTTTAGTAGAACTTAGCCAAAAGCTAGGACTGTGTTTACTAGACCAAATTTTAGGATATTTCACACTACTGTAAATTTACTGACTTAATAAGAGATGCACAAGTTCTGACCAACTACAAGCATGAGCCTTGATATTTAAATTACTTGCTGATCGATACGGTAGATAGCCATCTGTCCTGAAACAGGAATGAAAAACGGAGTTCCAAAATGTATTTCAGATTCTGTTAGTGTCTTAGGAGGCACTCTATTTTTCTTCTATTTTTTATTTTTTAACTGTCTCTTAAAGTCTTGTAAACTTTATCATATAGGAGGATGACGATTTGACAGTGCCAGTACTCTGGCATTCACCTGTGCTTTGAACTGGGAGGCAGACTCCTTACTCTTTCTTCTAGTTGTTTCTCACTGAAGCTAGTAACAGTCTCACAGCCCATCACTCATCTTACTCTTCTTTTTACTCTTACTTCTTCATTCTTAATCTTTAATTAAGTTATAAAAGTCTTCATTTTCAATTTGTATATATATATTTTAAATTCAGGAATCCAGGAGATTAATAAGCTATAAATATAACTATAAACTATAATATATTTTAAAAATTCTATAAAATCAAACTTTTTGCAAATTTTTCTTACAATAAAAATGGGTAAAATCTACAAAATTCCTTCAGAGGAAATGATCTGCTGCTAACAGTCATGTCTTTTGAATACATTTACATGAAGACGACTTATTTATCTGATGAGAATAAACAGATCATGGTTCACTTAGGTGAACAGATTATTATTTACATTTCTGACTTTAGTCAGTATGGAATCTAAGCTTGTTCTGGCACCAAGACAACTGAGGCTAAGATAACCAAAAAAGACAAAGTAGAAGAGCCAGATATCGAAATAAAATTAAGTTGCATGAAAAACTAAGATATCTCTGGAAAAAGAAGAATAAACTATGACGTGACACTGAACAGCCTACAGACTGGGATCAAAAGAGCCACCAGATAAGCACTGTCCTGAAAGGCCAAGGAAAAAAAAAAAGTGAAAAAAAGCTGGTGCAGTAATCTGAAGCACTGCAAGGGAGGGGAAATCTTAAGGTGAATGAGAGCAAAAAGGAGATGCAACTCAGAAAGCTGAAAACAGTGAAAGAACAAGATAAAAAGATAAAGTTCAAAGAAAAGGACAAGGAGAAATTATATCCTGAGGGACTCAGATCAAAGAGGGAGGAATTAAGAGAATGACATAAAAAGAGGAAATGGATTAGCCACTGATGATTTGGAAATGTAGCAATATCTAGAAATAGAATACAGTTGAGCAGATGTAGAGAAAGGGATATGGAATGGAAATATGAGCAGAATAAAACATCAATGAATTTGGATAAAACTGAAAACTGTAAAAAATAATGCAATTTGGGCTTAGAACCATTATTGGGCTAACAGGGAAAAATAATCCCTTGGGTTACACCGGAAGCATTAAAGTTTCAGTTTTGTCCAGACTATACATTTCACTAATATTCTAGAAAGCATGATTCAGCAAGATCATCTACTAATGCCACTCTTTCTTTATGTTTTTGTACTGGGAATGCATTAAAAGCAAACAAAAGGACAGAAGTCTTCTGAATTTAATGGACAAAAGTTCACATCTACCATGCCAGTATCGTTAATTGATTTCCCTAGTAGCCTTTAAGATCAGACTAGGTGGTGTGTTTTAAGTTTAGTGAAAGTCTTCTGCTGGAGGTCAGGTTTTTAATTTCATATTGTGTCTCAATTCAATGTTCAGTTTGGCTGCTTTGCTGTGTAAATTTCTGCTAAGATCACTATATGTTGTTGCTGTTAAAAGAAAAAAAAAAGTTGCCTGTGATATATAACGCATAGAATTCCTCTGTAAATGTCTCTTTTGCTAGAGGTGTTGAAAATGTAGCCCAGTTTGTCAAAAACACAGCTGCTTTCCTTGGGGTTCCAGAATGCTCATAACAAGTAGATTTTTTTATGAATTTGTGAGAACACCCTGAGGAAAACAGCTGCGTTATTACAGAACTCATGAAATTTCAGACAAGTCTGAACTGTTGTATTTTTAAAGGACTACTGCTTTAAAGCCTTTCTGTTTTTGAGAAATATAACTTTATTTGATTTAAAAAAATACATATTTTAGGGGAATATACAATGGTGATTATTTTTAGTTGACTGGCACAAATTGCTAACACTGAAAAACCTTGATGTTGCTAACACCTTGACAATAATACCAATATGCTAAAAAAAAAAAAAAACGAACTAAAAAAGACCAGCAGTGGCAGGATTTTCTATTAAGTGCTCAACAACTGGACAGGGAATGAGCTGATCCAAGAAACTGTATAGAAAGGTAGATTCACTAATCTGTATGTAGACAGCTATGTCAACATATCCAAGCTTACTTCCTAGCTGAAGTCCTACCCATTTCTGAGCATTTGCTATGAGGATTTTCAAAGCCAGCATTTATAAAGCATTTTGTGGAAAAAAAAAATGCTCATGAAACGCAAAGTAGCCTTTGCAGCAAGGAATTATTTCAACTAAATATTGAACTGAATGGTAGCTGACTTTCACAGACAGACTATTGCTTGACAAAGTTTATGCCTCTGTCTATAAATCCAGAAAAACTCTATGGGCACAAGAGAGAGGATGATGAAATATGGTGAAATCACATCTTCCTAAATATGTCCTAAAATCTATCTATTGGCTAGGAACAAGATAAAAAGTAGACAAGATATAAATAATGTTATTTTATTTATATACAACCTATTTAATTAATTTACAGCCAGCAGAAGAATTAAATGGCCGTAGGTGTCTCTGCCATGGCAGACATTAAACTTACTCAAGAACAATGATCTTAGGTTTGATCATTAAAATTGAGTCAACCATAAATCAACTTGCTCTGTTGCAAAGTCTGGCATCACACAGTACTGTTGTGCAGAGGTGTTAATTTAATCAGCCTGATACTGAAACTTGGCTCCAAGCACCATGTATTTGGCAGACACATTTTATAGCTAATGCAGGTAATTCTGTAAGCTAAACTGCTACTACAAGCTACTGTATTTCACAACCTATTCTCTTTATCTCGTTACTTTCCATCCAGCCACACATATTTAATAAATATAACCATTCAAACTGTTTTTCAGTTCCTTATGCCTTTGCACTAAGAAAAAAAAAAAATCTAGACCGCAAAATACCTAGAAAGGTTCTAAACAGAACAATTAATTGAGGGAAACATGCTGGGGAAGTTCATAGAAAGCATGATGTTTCCTAGAGAGGAAATTCCAGAAGGAAACTAAATTTTGTAGGAAACTCCAAGGAATGGAGATGCTGAGGAAACACAGATAAAGGAGCATGAGATGTGACGGGGACCCCACGAATCTGCAACGGTGTTTGAGCCTCTATTTGCAACAAACTAGAGACCAGGGGAGTATCTCCCCTGACCCAGCACTGGGGCTATACAGAGCACGACTACAAGCACTAGGGTAATTTCCCTGACTTTCCTGGGCCATGCCACTGCCACCACAGAACAGGGAAGCAATTTGTAAACCTGATAACAGCTGTGATTTATGTGTTTTGGTATCAAAGTGCATTTAGCCTCCACACTGTCATTTGGTCTTGAAACACAATGGCTATACAAATCTCATTTACATTCTGTAAAGTGATAATTTATCATTTCACCTGAAAACATGGCCAGGCACAGCACAGAGCACATTCACAATGAGAATGAGTTTGAGTCTGACAGTGAATGCGATTAAAAAAGTCAAGAGAGATAGTGGATATACTAACCCATTCTTTTGAAGGAATGTACTCAATGTTATGTAGGAGGACAACAGCATATTACAGACCAGGAACAGACAGCTAACAAACTCAAGCCTAGAAAAAATGTGATCGAAATTTAATTTTAACCTCATTGACTATCTCAGTTTTGAACTGCCATGGGTGTTGCAATACCACCAGTTCTCAGGCAGTACTACTGCTTCCAAGAGGGTTTGTTGAGCTACTTCCTATTACAGCAGTCCTATTGCACAACATGAAGAAGTAAGAGAATGTGTGAATTTTGTAGCTTAGGTCTCCTGAGTCCTAGCTCAGTACAGCTTTTTAAATTTCACTACTTCTGTTCAATGGCTACATATAGATTAGAAAAGGTTTAAGACTCAATTACATGGAATTACCTCCAGAGATGTTAATCATGTCAAGAATCTTTTTTCGTTTGACAGAGCTTTTGTAAGGGTAGACTATCTCGGGTAGTTGCATTTAACCAGAATTCTAATCAAGTAGAAAATATTTCTTTTATTTAGAATGTTTATTTTAATGCCTCATTTGCTTAAAGACATAATTCTGTAAAAGCTGAACACTATCAAGTAGTATATCACAAGGCTGACAGCACTGCTTATGACAATAAAACTACCTTGGAAAGGGCTGAAAGATTATTCCCCTAGCTGTCCTGTGCCGGGGCAGTGAACTGGTAAACCAGTGGCTGAATGTCAGACAAAAGAAGAAGAAACAGTGAACTGAGAGAGAGAAGTTAATTTAGTATATTGTTGAAACTTCTGTAATACTCAGTAAAGAAAACAGAGTTAATTCTGTGCTCCTCTTGAAAATACTGGTCAAATTTTTAGGAATATAGGCAATTTGGGGTATTTTAAAAGTCACAAACAGATCAATTTCACTTCAAAACAGGCTTTTTCTGTCCTATTTAAGAAGGATTGTTCAACTAATTTAATTTCTAAAATAATTCAGGATTAGATTTAGGATTAGAAATGACTGACTTTGCAGGATTCTCTAGACACTGATTAAAGCTCTGGCTGTATCATTTTCTGTCCTTCTTACAGATCCACCATTTTTAACTGCTCACATTTATGATCAAAATCAAAAAGGAAGGTAACTGGGGATCAACAAGCATTCAAACGTACATCTACAAATAATTTACAACTGTACAGAGCCATGTCATAAATCTTCAGTGCTTTTAAATATCTTCCCACTCTGTTAAGGGTATGGAATTCAATTTTAATTACTTACACTTAATTTCACACAAATAAGTATGTTCCATGTAGAAGTAACTTTTGTGCATCTATATATTCCTATAAATTTGATCACCTGTATTCATGATAACTAAAATTTTCTGTATATTGAAAAACATAGGATGTTTTGCAAAATCTCACTAAGATTTCATTTATTTATGGGCACATTCAGAAAGCTGAACAGGTACTAAAACACATGCACATAAAATAAATATAGACATTTTGCAAAACATTGTTTTTTTCAGAGAAAATGATGAACTGATTGATCTGTACTCCATACGTGCTAACCTATTACTAAACTTTTCAAAACCTTGAAATATCATTTTTCAGGCACATATCAGTTTAACTGACCCTAGTGTGGAGAACTGTTTCCTTTCAACTTTGGCAACCTGGACTTTGATGCTTTAAATTTACACTCTGATTAGTTTCTCAATTTTATGAATGTAATGTAAGCTTATATTTTCATTTTTCTACCATTGTAATTTTTTACTCATTATTTATTGAATACTTCTAAATATATATTCAAATCAGTTGTACTCTTATTGCACATTGTTGTTGCAACAACTGTAGTGTCAATTTCACTTTGTATTTATTGTACATTTCGATAAACAGTCAATTAGGTGATCTCCCCAGCAAGGAGAGTTTCCAGTTTTGACAAACTATATTCAACATATTGAATACAGAAATTGTATGTATATAAACATAACTTTTACATACATAAACCTGTTTACTTAACATAATATCTATATAAATATATGTATATACACAGAGTGAATATAAACACATATGTGTGTGTGTGTGTGTGTGTATACATTGTGTGTACATCTATATGCACACACACACAGTGAAAACCCTCTGCTTTCCATGACATACACAGATATAGGAATTTCATAACATGAAATTTAATATATATATGTAGAGTTTTGCAGTAGTAGACTTTAACAGTTATTCAGTCCATTTCTAGAGAACAGTATGAATGTTAATTTTCAGACTGGAATAAAACACAGACACAAGAGGAGTCTTCAAATCCAGAATCAAAGCACTCGGTGAATAGCTAGCTGGCCTGGGCAGTTTGCCCACTGTAAACATCTGGAAGGTAACCAAGTGGCCTGCCTGCCTGCCTGGTTTCCATCATAAATGTTAATAGATTCAACATATTCCAGTAGGAAATTTGCCCTTTGACTTTTCTATATGTAGGAATCAAATGGAAGGATTTGGTAGATGCTCTATTACTCGTTCTCTGCATAGTATCACCACAACACAACACTGAATACCTACAGCCATTTTTTTATTTTTTATTTTTGTTCTCAGATTCTTTCCATGTGCCTATCTTAGCAATTACTGAGTCTGGTAAAGTTGAAATAGAAATTGAAAACAGGTTATTAAAAAAGAACAAGAGGCTAAGAATATTCTTATTTTTCTGCTTTTGTAACAGTTTTTCCTGAGATGGTTCTTTGAAAAAGTATGCCTAAGTCAAAAAGTTAAAAAAAAAAAAGGAAAAAAAAAAGAAGACAAACAAGAAACCGCCCTCCTAAATAATAAGCTTATAAATTTATGTTCATATAAAGCTTCTTTATCTCCATGATGTATCAAATCAAAAGCTAAGCTGCCCTTTAGAGAAACTCACAAATAATGGATACAGGTAATAACAAAATAATTATGTTTTATATGCTATCATTCAAATTGCCATAAAGCTTCTGAATTAAGAGCTAATTAATATGAATGAGGGCTGCACTGTTGCTATAGGGATAGAAATGGCATAAATCTACTGAAAAAAAACCATCACTTGCACCTCTTGATGCTATTCTACCAGTCTGTCTAGCTCAGTTACAGACAAATCAAGACTGTACAATTAATTTACACAGTGAAATTTATCTTTGGAACTAGGGTCACATTTAATTCACAGTGTATTAGAGGATTGTTTAGAGACTACAGTGGGATTTCCCAAGCACACATGACTGATTTAGGTGTACTGGTCCTTCTGGCTTTCAAATGCAAGTCAGGCTCTAAGTCACCTAGACCTATGTTTATTGTATGGACCTCCAATCACATATCAGGCATAAGAAAAGATGAAAAGAAATTGAAAAAGGAAAGAAAATGAATTGAAACCTATTACCTGATTTTTTTTTAATCCACATATTTCTGTTGTGTTTCTCTGTTTAGTTACAAATTATTATTCTCATTTTCAAACACAAAAAGTAAATTGCCATACCTGCAGAGTGATAATTGCAGGCATACCTACAAGCCAATATCAAGAGAACTGCTGGTTTCAAGCAGTTCTTACACTCCCTATAGGCTCCTAATAACAAACCTTGGTCGGGATGGAGAAATGGGCTTTGTTATTTTTGTGGAATATATTTTGTGCTTAGTTTACACAGATTCCACTTATTTAAAAGGTTTTTATTCATGATAGATATAATGTCATATTCTGTTGAGTATGCTATTTATTTTAAAATAAGTCAGCTATTAACAGTGAATCAAATGCACCAAAATTGATTAAAATTTTATTTACATGTATCTTTTTCAGAAAATAGATTCGAACTAATTACTGTTCAAAAGTGCTTATAATACATGAGAAAATAGTTACATATAATGATAAAAATAGAAAGACAAATGAAATGCTTCAAAGCTACTTCTTATCCCTGTTGACTTCAGTTCTTTCTTATACCCTTGCCTGACTGCTGTTCACAAAAACTCCAACTATAAACAAAAGCAGGAGGAGGCTGGGTCAGTTATTCCCTTCTAACAGCTTTCAGAGGTTTGTAAGGAGGTATATTTTCTCCTTTTACTTACATAACCCTGTAATCCCGCTTGTGATTCAAAATCAGGAAGTTGCCTGAAATGAAATTGCCAATTTTGTTCTAATTAAAAGAGTGGTAGTGAAAACAGGAATTAATGTACTTCAGCCAAAGAAGCTCATATGAACACTCAGTCCCTGTAGTGATCAGAAGAAGAGTGTAAATTGGCAGGAATCCAATATTCTTGTCATTTCCTTCACTATTTTTAGTTCTTAAGCAATCACTGCATTTAGATTTCCTGCATATTGTTATTTCCCTTTTGTTCAGTCTAAGTACTTGATACAACAGAACAGTCATTTGCAGACATTGTCAAGAGTATGGCATTTTCCTTAGCTTTACATAAACACATCATTATAAACAATGATTTTGAGGTATAAAGAGAGGTCAGGGAGAACCTTCCATAGCTCCTCATCAAAGTTGCCGCCTGATATTTGCAGAAAAACTCTTTAGGATGATACAGTAACAGAAACACAAAGTCCACTACAAAGCAAACGAAATCCTGACAACTAGCTAGTCAATATGTTCTTTATAAAGGACAGAGACTAACAAGCTAAGCAGGACACTGCAGTTCGCTTGATTTAGTAATACAGGAGACAGGAAGTTTCAGGAAACTCTTAAGGAGAACAAGGAGATGAATGGGATCAAGGCCCAAAATTGAAATGCTTCAAGCTTTGTATTTGAAGAATGAGAGGATCCAAAGGAAATCCACTCTGCTTCCAAGTGTGTCTCTGTTAAGACTTGAGGGGAAGCCTTATGCTGCCCAAAACAATAATTCATTGTAATTCTTTTCAGGCTATCATAATTTATGGGAAGGACTATAAGGCAAGTTCGGGGTCAGTAATCAGAAGTATACATGAGTTACCACCCCAGCTTGTGCCCTTGCTGGCCTTAATTTAATATGGCCCAGTCACATTCTCTCAAGCACTTAACTTTTAACCATCCACCTTAAAAGATACAGCAATTAGTGATTAAAAAAAAAAAAGCTACATTCCTGAAACATCTGGAGGAGAGGAGAAGCCTCCACTCAAGGATATTTGCAGACAGTGGGATGCCTCAAATAAGAAATAAAGAAAAAACGTGGCTTTGATTTATGTAAAAGTAAGCTTTTTAACAAAACAAATTTTATTACAGTCTTTCATATAAGGAATCATAACATTTCTTCTAAGGTTAAAATCTGTTTACAAAGCCCCACCTTTGGAAAGTAGTTATAATTTTCAGTATGTATTTTCAGTAACATATGAAGCAAAGAAGATATATATCTAAGAAGAAGAAGAAGCTTAGCTAGTTCATTAAATTTCATTCTCTGCACATGTAGAATGTATTTTTCACTTTTCTGAACTAGATTTAGAATTTAGGACTTCCACACTTTTTGTATGTGAGTGTGTGTGTGAAATACTGAATCATTTTCTACTTAATTTATCTATATTTTGCAAATTTTTATATAGTATACTTATAATTTTCCATTATTAATTTTAATTTTGTTTTCTTTACCTGTGTTAATTTTATTTCCACTTTCTTGGTGGTACTCTAAATTCTTTCCAATTTTTATTATCTTTTTTTGGTAAGAAAGTGCCCAAACTTAAATGATTCAGGTAAAGTAGCATGTAAAGGAAGATACCCACTGTTCTTCCATGCTGCCATTCCTGCTGTCCATGAATTCCTGATAAACTCATTGTTCATCTGCAACTTTATGCTCCACTTGAAATTTACTTCTTTTTTGTTCTTAATGTTCACATGAGCTTGCAATAATCAACAAGATTACAGCATTACAAAAGTCAGTATTGCTTAGTTTTGTCTTTTCAGGTGCTCCATTAGCTGACATCACTTAAAACTAAACAATGAGTGATTGATTTCTTTTCTGGATAAAAAACTAACCAGACTTGGAAATATACTCTGATATAGTGACATAGTTCTCCTGAGTTTGGAAACAGAGCAAGAATCTGCATAATGTACTCTTAGTTCATTAATAAAGAAAATATGCCTGTATTGATGCAGAAATTAAGACAGAAAGGCTTAAGTTAATTGGCTTTGTTCTTTGGCTCAGCTACCATCCAGAAGAGGAATTCTAAAATAATTGTTTCTAGATTTTTTTCATTGGTTTTAAAAGGAGAATATGAAATATTTGATCCTACTTTTCAAATAACAGAATTACTTACACTGGGTAAGATTAAATTGACTTCATTTACAGCCTTCATTTTTAGCAGATACAAGTCACAGCATTTTTAAAACAATTTCTTGTTTGAATAATCTGAATATTTTCCAGGTTTTGTCCACATAAGTCTTGGCTCTAAAAAAATGTCTTGTGTATGCTATGCTGAATCTCAGTAACAGTTTTTCAGAACACTAGAAATGTGGGGTTTTACTGTAGCTGTCTTTTGGGGTTGCAAATTGTTAACATCTGCTTTTTTTTTTTTAACAATAGTCTGCTCTCCAGATATTCTGTTAATGACTGTAATTTTCTAGTCAGCTGCTATCTGTCAAGGTAGTTTAGAGGTCATTTTTTGCTATGTAATAGGGAACCTCATGTAGAAAGTGGACACGAGTTCTTTAAGGTAAACAGAGCTTATGCTTGGATTTGTTTTGTGTTTGAAAACAGGGAGTTTAGCAGCCCTTGGCCACACTGATCTTTCAATTTTTACTCTATTTTGCTGCTTGATCTTTGTTCATACTCTTTTCTATACACATTTTTTTCTATCAACAGCTTGCTACTTTTTTTTTTTTTATCCTTGTTTCATTCATAGTACAATTCTTACTCACCTGTATAACTAGAAGCACAGGTAAAACCTCAATATTATTCATTTCTCACTCAACCCTCCCTTGTTTTCTTGAGATTTTAATTCAATTCAAAATGTCTGTGGAAGCATGAAACCTTTTCATTATTACTTACAAATGTTATGCCAGAAAGAACATTAAAGATCTTGCCTATTTATAGCTTTCTTTATATGTGTAGAATTAAGGTTTTCAGTAGTGACTAAATGCATGTTTGACTGTTTGCCTTGGAAATACAATTTCCCCTACCCTACGTATTCATCAGTATGACTTAAATCAGAAAATTTTTAGGCCAATGGCTAAAATCACACAAAGATATTGAGAAAATATTACACCTCTTTTAGTGTAAAGGCAGTCATACATAAGGGAACTGATTCACATGAGGCATATTTGGCTTTTGGAGTCATGATGCTATCATTATTTGGGAAGTATAAAACAATTCACCAAATCATAGACTTGCTGAGTTTGGAAGGGTCCTCTTCAAGTCATCTGATTCACCCTGCCCTGATCCAGCAGGATCACCTAGACCAAGACATTCAGCACTCTTTTCCAGTCAGGTATTGAGTATCTCCAATGATAGAGACTATTACATGACCTCTTGACAACCTCTTTCAATCTCTTTGATAGCAAAAAAGATTTTTAATGTTTAAATGGAATTCACCATACTTCAATACATCATTCACAAAATCATTTACAGTTACACATTAAGGTAAACCATAGTCATTAATAAACCAGGCTGTAAAATTCAGAAGTTGAGAGCTGGATGAAATTTATTCAGGAAAACTTAGTCCTCTTAGTCTTATCAGCCAGAGTTTATATTAATCAGGCTGTCTTTGCTCTTTAGAAGAGCTTACCTGCTCCTACTGTGCACGGACTGAGATGTGAGAGGGCTGCATCTTATAGATGAAAGACATGAAATATTAACAAGTACAGTATTTAGTGGAGTATTTTGTTTTGTTTTTGTTTATTTGTTTTTAAAGTAAGGTTTCAACTGGCAGTGCCATTTTCCTAAGGGGGTTTAGATTCATAGATTCATAGATACATTAGGTTGGAAAGGACCTACAAGATCATCTAATCCAACCATCCTCCTATCACCATCCCTACCCACTAAGCTACTAAATCAAATCCCTTAGCACCTCATCCAAATGCTTCTTGAACAGCGCTAGGGATGGTGCCTCAACCACCTCCCTAGGCAGGCCATTCCAGTGCCTGACCACTCTTTCAGAGAAAAAAATTTTCCTCAAATCTAATCTAAATCTTCCCTGGCGCAACGACAT
Organism: Cyrtonyx montezumae; assembly: GCF_038088225.1. Taxonomy (NCBI): domain Eukaryota; kingdom Metazoa; phylum Chordata; class Aves; order Galliformes; family Odontophoridae; genus Cyrtonyx; species Cyrtonyx montezumae. The sequence continues at coordinate 6,756,535 of NW_027072056.1, read as the reverse complement.
TTAGAGCTCTGAGTTCTGTCTGGAAGAGCTGAGAACTTGTAACTTGTCTTCACCACCTTGTCTTGTCATCTGTGTCAATTCTGCTAATTTAGGTGATGAAGTTTGCTAGTTGGTTTGTCTAACCTCCTTTTAAGAGACAAAGGAGACAACAACTTGTATAAATCTGTTTACAGAAAGAAGGTAAGTATATAAGTTGTGTTGGTTAGATAAATCATTTAAGTAGCTTATTTTTGTGCCTTGTCTTTGACTCAGTCCCGCATATCCCAGTAAGATCAGTGCATAAATGTAAAATTTTGTAAAACTGAAATTATATTCAATTTTTTGAGTTAGCTTCAAGACTCAGAACACTGGGTTCCCTTCAGTATGCAAGCTTTACAGAAAATATGTTTGCATCAGTGAAAAGCATAGGATGCTAGCAGAACTTACTGCAGGGTACCATAAGCCACCAGTCAGTACAAAGGATCTTCACAGATTGAATGACTGAGTAGTTCAGAGAGACTTTTAACTATTGAGAGAATATCTAAGGACTTCTGTGTGCTTAAAAACTCATTTAAGAAGTGCACAGAGAAATGGATTAAGATATATTTAATAACTCATGAAAATAAAGATTCTTCTGTTATGAAAATTATTCTATGAATGCAAGAGGTTTTTGAAGGTGATTTCCAAAGAAAAGAAAGTTATTGCGGGAGACACACTAAAGCAAGATAGCACCTGACAGCAGAATTGCCACAAGAGAAACCTGAGCTTATATCTGTTTGGAAGCTCACCATCATGGTAAGGCACTGACCTGATCTTTCAGTGTAACAGACAAAAGCAGTATGTAGAATTTTTTTCTCAGCTGTTGACTGAAGATGATGAATAGTAATAGATTTTGCATATTGAAACTAATAAATGCAAATGCTGGTGCTCTGGGACTATAATGAATTCCATGAAATTGCTCACTTGTTAGCTGAATGGCATTAATGAATGACCTTCGCAACTGAAATTCAGAAATTCACAGATCAGACAGGTCATCTCTAACTGCCATCACCTATTCATATGTATATTCTACATCACACATAAAATTGGGGCTGTTGTCTCCAGATTAAGAGAAAATCAACAACAACGACATCATTATTTTTAAGAATACTCTGTCTTGAGAATGATAGATATCTTTGCATAATAACAAGCATTTGAATATTAACTGCAATTGTAGTTGTGGTCTGCAAAACCCATCCATTGGAAATTTGTATACTGAGTTTTATGCCATGTAGTGTTCCCAGTAAAAATATCAGCTTTCAAATGCAGTATTTTAGAGGAAAAGAACATATTAAAGTTACCTTTCGGATACACCATCTCAACTAACTCTTAGTAAATATGAGCTTTTAATTTAGTCTTCATTTTAGTGGGTCAAATAATGTAAAGAATAACAAACATAGCCTGAACTTCATTGTATTATTTAGTACCATTGACTAGTTAGAGGTAAAAAAGAAAAAAAAAGTATCAAAAATAAGGCAATAAAAACACATTGCTCTAAAGTATCATTTTTCTGAGTAGCAAAAAGTAGTGCAATCTTAACAATTTTGATAAAATCTGAACAGGTCTAGCAGATAAAAGTTCAAAACATTATGGTATCGTTTAAGAAGTCATAGTGCAAAAACAGATTAAAAACAGATGTCTATAGGTGAAATAACCTTTCATATCAAGAAGCTATTATGTTACCGAATAAAGCTGAATTTATCATCGCCCTGAACTCTGCAGAAGTTTTTTGGCATAGGAATTGGCTGTTGTTTATTGATATTTAACCTGAGGATGATGTACACTTTGTAAAGCATTAGCCCAACTTTTGGAATAATAACTGATGGAAACAACTATAAGCAAATATACTTCAGACTTGAGAGACTTCAGACCTACATAATGGATTAGATCATATGAAGAAAGCAGTGGCCTTCAGCCTCCTGCCTTTAGTCATATGAAACAGCCTCCTACATCTGAGAACCTTTAAAGCACGAGCCTCACTCACCATCAATACCATAGCATTTATCATAAGAGGTATCACAGAAACTGGGTATATGAGATTTACTTTTGAAAACTTGAGCTTAAGTTTTTAATGTTACTTTTTTTTCCTTGTTAATTCAACGATTCTATATTAAAAATTACATATTAAAGCCACAATAAAACATCAACAGATTTAATTCCAAGTTTGAGCATGGAGTATATTCATATTGTTACTAAGGGTTCAGTGTACTGTGGCTGGCTAATATCTATAGTGTATTAATATATTGGAGAGTATTACTACAGAAAACAGAATATCACACACTTGCACAAAATATTTGGATCATATACTCCTCCTTCTATAAAATGGAGATAGTGATATTCATCTATGTACATAATGTTCTACTGATGAAGAATGATATATTTAACTCTCACTTAGTTGAACCTTCAACTTAATAGTTATACTACTCAGTTGTATACTTATCTTTGACTAGGCAATCCTTTTAATACGTATTATACAAGCACAGAATTAAAAGTCACTCCTCACCTGGCTTTTGCAATCACAAACACTGACTGGGTCCAAGATCGGGTCTTACCTGTCTTTGTCCACTGTCTATGTGTGGGTGTTTTCCAATGGTCTTCATCTTTATTATTTTTCTTATCCTCCAATTGTTCAGCATTGTTCATCCTGTAAGTATTAAAATCACATTAGCCTTAGAAGGTGAACCTACAAAACAGCTAAAAATTTACTGCTGTCTGTGCTGTCCAGCTCATGTGTACAGAGAAGAAATACAGAAAGTCTCTTTAATTTCCAGTTATTCCTGAATCGCTGAATTACATTTAAGTAGGTTAGACATCACTCATGAACAATCTAAGGATTTATGTTAGACTTAAGTAGAAAAAGAGATGGGCAACCAGCACAGCTTGTGGAGTAATGAAGTTGAAAAAAAGCTATAGATTTACTTTTGCCTAAATTCTCAGAATAAAAACCCCTACTTTTGACAGCAACGGGGTGAACAAATCGAATTAAACATATCCAGTATACGTTACATCTTACTGTAAGCAGTCACATAAGGTTTACTATGTATCTTTTAGTCATTTTACACAGAATACAAATGGTCAATATGAAGTCTTTTAACAAAAGACCAACTAGTACTAAGAGGTTTTCCTTACGTCGCCACCCTTAAACTAGTAACAGAAGACAGCTATTTTCCTGTGCCCATAGTTCTACATTGAGGCTTAATTCTGTTCTGCCTAAAGCAGATCTGACAATCACTATTGTCATTTACACATTTATTGCTTAGTTTTGAGTTGAATTCCAATTACTCTCTTTCAGTGTCAAAGTGACTGTGCTGGAACTACTAAGTATTGACAGCTGGTGATAAAAACAGAAAAAAATGTACAGCAGAACAGGATGTGGAAATTCAGGGGGCTTTTTTCTTTTTCTTTTTCTTTTTTTTTTTTTTTTTTTGCAGCACTTTGCAATAACAGTGAAAAGGAACAGAAAAAGAGCAAGCAGGCACTAACACTGTGATACAAATATCTGTGAAAGTTGCTAATTTTTCTAGAGTGCTATTTTCATTGGTGTTTATAGTTGAAAAGATTATCTTGTATACAAACTGTATATTTGTAGGAAAATACATTCTATTTTCTTTCAGCTACAGGAGGCAGCCACAGGGGCCTTTCCTAACAGAAAATAAAACTTAGTCCTTAGACTATAGGCACAAGATGGACTTCCCACCTTACCTGAGGATAAGGACATTCTATTTTTGATAGTGCCAAGGACACAAAAACAAAGGTCTCTAGAGTTAACTTTTGCGTTATGAAAAGACCAACAGCTTTCACAGAGGTGGACAGCTTATATTTGCTCTTATTGTCATATTGCTTTAGCTACTTTCTCTTGTTTACAGATAATTATTAAGAACTGCATTCAGTGTCCATTGAACACTAATGTAGGAGACATCATCTGGATTTCTAGTCTGTAATTCAAATGAAGTACAATTTTTCCTGAGCCAAACATCATTCTACTGCTGATAGCCTTGATGTGATCTATGTTACCAGACATGTGCCAATATATGTTTTAGATAGATATTTCTCTTTAGTCTTATCCCAGGAACTTCAACTTTATACAAACCTGCTCACTGTCCCAGGTCATGTTTATCTATTAAATACTGTTTTCTTATCCAGATCAAAGCATAATCTGTTTAAAACAGGAGCTTTTTTTTTTTTTTTGTACTTTCTTGTACAACAATTAAAGTGTCAAGCACAACCCAAACTTCAATCTTAAGAAAGACCATCTCCCAAATGGGATGCTTAAAAATACACATTGTTTTTCCAACAGAACCTGCCAGAACCCTGCTGATCTATTGAGCTTAAAAACACCGGATATCAGCTGCCTCTTATAGAAATTCTTCTGTAGTCTGTGGTAAAAATAAAATAAAACAATAATAAAAGATTTGTCTCCCTTAGTTTTATTTATAAGCAAAACAATCCTGTTTATAAGCAAAGGAGTCCTGTTGGCAGGTTCCCTATCCCACCTCTAAGCATTCTTGGTGTTTTCACCCCACTTCTGCACATCATATTACATTCTTTTAACCTAACTCCCCCCCAGACTGTTACTAACTGTAATTTCATCCATTTGTTATGTGCTTTAGACACAATATTTCCTAATGGAGGGAAGATCACAACACTAAGCTTAGTATTCCACTTGTACTGCAACCTGTGGCTAATCTTCAGCATTACTTCTACTGATTATGGCACACTGCTGATCCATGCACTGCATCAAATAAAGGTTGGTGAGTTTTCTATTTACTTTCAGCCTGATTGTTTCTGTGGAAAGGCAAAATGTTTCCAGAAACCTGGGATTAAAAAACACCTCTATCATTTTTTCCAAATAAAGTGAAATACTTCAGCTTTCTAAAAATGTATGAAGAGGAAAAAGCCTAAACATTACCAGCACTGGTCTAACAGACAGGCACCTTCTGTTCTAGCTGTGTCCAGGGATATGCCTTCTACTTTGCTATGTCTTCAATAAAATATCTGCATATACTCAATTTAAAGCAAAGGAGCAAGAAAAGTATTCTCATGGTTGATTTTTATGTTATAAAGTCTCTACTGCCAAAGCACTGTAAAGCACTGGCTGAATTCCTGTGCCACCAGAAATGAAACTCAAAAGTATCTCAGCAACATGTGGATTTACACATCTATTTAACTACGGCACTTATTTGAGAAAGAAAAGGCAATTTCTTAAATCCCAGCCACCCTTCAGTCACCCTGCAAGCTCTTTATTTTAACTCTTCCAAAAGGTACAATTCATTTTTAAAACTGCTTCATTACCAAATCAAAAATGTTATTTACAGTGCAATCTCAAAGCGCAGGAAATAAACTGAGCTAAGTATTGCTATTGTTACAGGACTGCACCAAAGCTCATACATACAAGGTCAAACAATTTTGCCTTGGCAAAATGGTGTGATTTTTTTTTCTTTTCATTTTTCACCGCTGAGGACAAAGTAGCCCAAATGTCAAAAAACTGGAACAAAGAAGAACAGAGTCTGTTTTGAGGCTTATAGTCCTACTTCAACCGCTTCTTCTGAAATTCTGATCTCAAAATAAATAAATAAATAAAATAAAATAAAATTGAATTTACTCAAACCTTGCAATTATAGTAGAATAAACATTATCCATCACATAGCCTTTCTTCTAAGCTTTATTATTTTTCCAAGTAAATAAAGTACATTTTTATTTTAGAATCCACCTTATGTTACCACTTCAACCTTTTTCTGTCACTGTTGAACTAAACTACACATGCATTTGACAATGACCCTTCATGAATTTTCAGAATTTCTTTTCTACAGAAATTATAATTTTTATTTTTACCTTTTCAACTCTGGTTTGCAGTGAAAACAAGTGTATGATGTACTGCTCAGAGAGGTGGGATGGGCAGAGTATTTACAGATCTGTAAAAGAGCACTAAACTAGAACTGGCAGAGAAATGCTCCAAGGCAAAATGAGAGACACCTGAAGATTTGAGTCATATGCTTCATTCATTGAGCTAACTCAAGAGTTAACAGACATGGGACTGCTTTATCCAGGAAGCATAAGGAATGTTTTTAGAATAGTTTTTAAAAAAACATCATGTCTTAATTTTAAAAAAGAAATTAAGATTTAGACTGAAATAATAAATGTAGCAATATATATTGTGATACAATTCCAGCAGCAAACTGTAAAAGATTAGCATAAAATACCAGACAGATTAAAAAAAAAAAAAAGGACTCTATAAAAATGCTGACGTCCAACTATTAGATTTTCATACTTAAAAGTTAAACCCTCAATGTTTACTGTATATTTCCCCTCTTTTAGGTCAGCTAGAAGATATCTTGTCAGTCAAATTATGCAGAGATAGTTTCTTCCGACAGATATGATTATGAATTTCAGTCTAGGAGACTGAAATTGTTCTGAGCCAGCCCTTTTGCTTGCATTCAGTAACAGCAGGCAACAGGCACAGACTGTCCCTGTGAAAAATTTACTTTAGGTCTAGGAAGAGAATAACAATCTGTAGTGTCATAATATGTTTGGCAGATTCTCATTGTTACAGGCTCTGCTCATTCCTAGCAGAGAAATGAAGCAAGTGCAAAGGAGCATGACTATATTTTGCAGTACTAAACAAATGATTCAGACATCAAATCACTGTCAAACACTTTTACTTTTTTTCCTTCCCTGAACATCCCTACACAGCCTTCAAAGACCATGAAATTCTCAAAAATATCAAACTCTATGCAGACTTAAAATTTATTCTTTGGCTCACTTGAAATTTTACATTCCAAACTCAAGAGAGACTGAATGTATGTACGGACTTTGTTGTTTGTTCTTAAACTAAATGTTAGGGAGCAAATATCAGCATTTATTGAAAATTAAGGACTTTCTCTAAAAAAGAACGTCAGCAGGAATTTAACAGAAACAGGAATCCCTTCAGATAAATCTCACTGAAACTTTAAGGTCACGTATTTTGTGCTGTTAAACAGAACTCTTATTTTCTGCAAATGTTTAGGCAATTACCACAGCATAGCCCATTGGCATAAAGCAATAAACAGGAGAATACAATTCCTGATTTCTGCTGTAGAATCCATTACTCAAGCAGGTAATTGTGGCTCCCCACACCTCTGCCACTCATTATCTACCTTGCTGATTAAGGCTGAGATCATCTGTACAAGAGCTGCCTTTCATCAGATGTGTATATAATATCCAGCACAACAGAGCAGAGTTTGGAGGGCTGTTGTTATTAATAAGCCTTCAATAATACAGAGAAAATATATAAGGGACAGGAATTTCTCTAAACTCTTCATTTACCCAAGAATTAAATGTATAAATAAAAATTAAAAAATAACTTCTTACCGTAGAGCAGATATATGCACACAGTATCACAGCTCTGAAATTATTCTCTGAGGGCAAACTTCACGTACAATAAAAATAAAACACCCAATCTTATGACTTACAATTACTTGTTGTAACTACTTTTTTTTTCAAAATAATTTCACTTCCATACAATGGCGAAATTCATGACCATATCATATATTTTGCAGTAAAAAATATATTCAGTCATTTCACTCATTACCCAATCAATTGTTAAAATAAATTATTCATAAAGAGAATTAATATATTTGACCGTTGGAAGATAGAAGACATATAATGACCTCAAATAATTAGAAGTTACAATTACAAATATGAAGGAAACAGGGAATGGTGTGCCTGCACTTTGACTACAAAATCTTACAAGAATCAAGCCGTTCAGAAAAAAAGTCAGCATTTCATTTCCTTACTGTGATGATGTCATTAATATTTACAAGACCATAACATTTTGTTCTTTACAGACAATTCTAATTCCTGCACACCTTTCATCCAAAGTAACACGTCAATAACTGGAGATAATTTTTACTTTAGCAGTCAGAGTCCAAACAAAACAGCCAGCCAGCTCTTCTGCAACGTGCTCTGGGAAAAGCTATTCTGAGTACATGGGCAGAAATTCACGTGATTCATCACTTAAATACATGATCAATGTCTCCACACATAAAATAGCTATGTAACCCCCTAGAGAGGCAGCACATATTAAATTTAATCTTAACATCTTTTCTGGTAGCTATGTTTACCAATCATAACTTCTCAATTATCTCATTTTTCTCTTTTTGAATGTTATACTTTAAGTACATTCCTTGATTTCCCAGGTGCTTGAATTTCTATTTGGAAATACTCAAATGTGCAAAGATGCATGTTTGCTCGTTTTGTTAAATAAGAACTTGAAAATCTTTTTTTCTGTAGTCAGGTAATGGCTTACATAACATTGCTTTTCATATTTTTAGATTCCCTGAAACTGCTTCACCTGCACACTGCTCAACATATCGAAGCTCGGCTTCCATATTTGGAAGCTTCTGGCGCTTTTTATTTATTTCCTGGAGAAGCAATAAACTTGGAGATCCATGTTCTTGTTCCTAATTATAGAAGAATTTTACTGCAGGATGTGGCAAGAATATTTTCCTTACTGCAGAGGTAGTATGAATTTTATTCAGGATATGGTATGTAGATATAGCATCCTTGTTTAAATTACACATAAACACTTAAAAAGTTCTTCCAAAATATAGGATAAAATGAAAATAAATTTTCATCCAAGATCTAACTTTTCTGTAGAATACTAAGCAGGACTTGAACTTTTTATCATTGTATTTTATAAGTTGTTTTAGAAAGGCTAGAAATATATTACTCTGTTGTACACGTTTTATTTTAATAAACAGTCTTGCTGATTTTACTACTTTTGTTCTCTTAAAGAAACTTCAGAAACACACACAAGAAATTATTAACACAAAAGCTAAACTAAAATTTTCATTTCTTGCAATGTTACAGTGGTGGTCACCAACAGCAGGATTTCTGTATACTTGCTGTCAGTAGATCACTCAAAATCTACTGTGGAACAAGAATTATATGGTTTCCATATAAACAGCTCCACTTCACTTTCACTGTTAATTCTGCAAAAAGATGAGACTAAGGTAAGTGGTGCCGACTGCCAAAAGTTGGATATTTCTACTCAGCTTTGTATATGATTCTCTTATTTTCATATGCCTACCACTGTGTGAACAAAGACCCTAAAAACCACCCTATTTCAGTACTAATCAAAAGGCAAATTCTACAGTGCTTGAACATCACAGAATCACAGAATTGCAGAGATCATCAAGTCCAACTTTAGAGATCATCAAGTCCAACTCCCTGCCAAAGCAGCTCCCAGCCCAGGTTGCACAGGTAGGTGTCCAAGTGGGTCTTGAACGTCTCCAGAGAAGGAGACTCCACCACCTCTCTGTGCAGCTGTGCCAGTGCTCCGTCACTGCAATATGAAGTTCTCATGCACATTTGTGCAAAACTTCTTATGCTTCAGTCTGTGGCCATTTCCCTGAGTCCTATTGCCACACACTGCAGAGAAGAGTCCAGCCTCATCTCTTTGCCTCCAGCTCCTTAGATATTTATAGACATGGATCGAATCCCACTGAGTCTTCTTTTTTTAAGGCTGAACAGACCCGGGTGTCTCAGAATCTCCTCATGAATAAGGTGTTCCGTGCTTTTTTATCATCTTTGTAGCCCTCCACTGGACTCTGGGGAGTAATATGATGAAACAAGTAATGGACTTTCTTAGGGCTTACCTCTAAAAGCATTTTTGCTGAAGAAAAAGTCACGTTGCTGTTTTTTAATCCCTTTTGCTAACAGCCTGAAATTGTAACTAAGCTCAGTTTCCTTTGCAAAGCAGACTGAAATATTACAATGCTAAAGTCATAACCCCTTTGTAGCTTGTGGGGCTGGATGGCAAATGCAAGCTTAAAATCTGCCAGTCCAAAGGTGCTGAACCATGAATGCCAATGAAAGACTCTTCTTTCTGAATGTCATCAGCATTAGAAGTTAATTTATGGACTCCTTTTCCTGAAGTGCAGACACTTAATCTGAATTCACTGACAGGCTGGCAGTTTTAACATCGAGTTGGGTATCAAAGTTCTTCTAGACAGAGGCAGGAGAGCAGCTTCCCTGATTGCCTGATCAATATTCCGCTTCAGCTGAGATACCTGCCACTGCTATTGTACCTCCTGAGTACATCCTGGCTGCTTCCTGCTTAATATTTAAACTGTGCACCTATCTAATGCAAAACCAGATGCAGAAAGATATGAATACTGTTTTATTCACAAATTCTAAAGCATTTTAGGCTGTTACATTTCTGAAAAGGTTGCTTTATTTAAAAAAAATCTAAAAAGGATTCAGATTTTCAAGTGAGTTTTTTTATTATTATTATTTTTTTCCATTTCAATACCTTTGAATACAAAAAAAAAAAAAAGTCCTGAAAGCCCACAGCTGAGTTTCAGAGGCTCAGGAGTTAATCAGGCTCTCATTTAGCTGGGTATCTCTTCAGAGTAATTCCATTAAAGCTCCACTGAGGGACTGAACAGGCAACAATTGAAATGCTGGCTTCCAGTTTTAACTAGGCCTTAATTATTACTATTATTATTGTCATTATTTGGCCTTGAGCTGCCATTTTGTTAGCTGGAGATATGCCTTGTGATCAGCTCAAGATACAGTGTGTCACATAGTGTGACACTCATTGTAATGACTCTCAGTTCTGAGAGCAGAAAATGCAGAACATTACCACTATAATCAAAAGAGAGCTTTTAAGGATTTTTTTCTGTCTTAGTGGAAAAAATTCTTTGAGACATTTTGAATTTTTGGTTAGGCTAAAGTCCCTTTTCAGTATCAACAAATAGTAACAGTGTTGGCATATCTTTGTTGTCCTACAAATGATCCTCCTGTGCAGACTCAGAATGAACAAAATCCGCCAGAGTCATGGAGAGCATCAAACTCCTACTTTCCACTATGTGCTCTGAAAGAAACCAGACTGGGATTCCTAGAGGAATGAGGATGAGGGCCGAACAGGGAAACCAAACCGGGAGATACGTGAATAAGTAACATTGAAATAAATTATGAGAGATATAAAGTTAGCACTAGAGTTGTGTACTGTTGTTACAGTTATGTCATCACTTTCTGCTGACATCAATGGCTCTATCTATGAGCAGCCTTCAGGAAAGCAGGAGACAAACAAAATGGAGAGTGGAAAAAATGAATGCAAAAGAGAAACACTACAAGCAACTGGCTGATGAGGATGGGGTGATCATCACAGCCATTAAGAAAAGCATATAAAGATAGCTTGTTCAGGAGGGCTAACTAACTCTAAAAGGAATTTTTGTTTGCTCTGCCACATGTCCAGCTAACAGATTTCAAAATGCTTTTTTGTTACAAGTCTGCCACATTTCCAAATCGATATAAACTGGGACTCCATTGTCTAGATTATTTAACTGCTGTAATAAGCATGCTTGATTGCCAGGGTCTGTCATTCCAGAGGCCAAATCAAAGACACGATATTAGCTTCTTTCAAACATGCAGCAACCAAGGCAGTAGAAGAATGCAAATAAATCAATTCTGCATGCTTAATCCCATCTCCTTTTCATACATGCCTGGTAATGGAAAATGATTTTTTTTCCACCCTGCCTTATCATTCTGAGGTATGAAAAAGAGATTTTGTCACAGTAATGAAGCACAGGAAAAGGGAGCTTGTTATAAACTGATTACAGTTTAGATTGAAGGGCAGGTTTTCATTAGCTTTGTTAGATTGAGTATAATCATTGGACTGGAGTAATTATCCCAGAAGAAACTTCAGAATGAGAAGGTGAGTCCAATGTATGGTACACAAAAATAAAAAGCAAATTGCTAAGGTGTAAAAAAGAAAGACAGAAGTTCTTCCAAGCTACATCAATGAAAACAGTTGAACTTCTCATTAAGAAACTCAACAAAGAAAGTATACATCCTATTTACAGAACCAAGAATTTGTTTAAATGTTGTTCTTTCTGCAGTCAACTATCCAAGGTTTTTTGGTTCCATAATGTCCATGGAGATACACCTATCCTTCCACCTGCAATTACTCAAGCATTAGTGGCAGGGATACAAACCATACTGGTCATCACAGGGTTCTGAATTACATACAGAAGCACGTGTATAGCTGAACCTGCCCTGAGTGCAACCTACTGTTACTTACTTGCTTCCACAGAGATTAACCCATTGTAATCTGCACAAGACCAAAGAAACTTTACAGTTCTTACCTCTTTTCTCAGGAAGATGCCAAACAAAATGTCTACATTTCACACTCAGAAGAAAAACCTCAAAAAATTTGCTTACTCAGAAATTTTAGAGAATTCTTCTCTAAAGGACAAATTGTTCACAGAAGGAGAAGTAGTTCTCTATAAAATAGATTAAAGGCTGTAATGATGGTATCATTAATTCTCTTACAATTCAATCTCTTCTTTATACATATAAAACACCAACCCTCTCAACTCTATTATGTTTTAGTGCCTGATTTATGAAATAATCCCAGGACATTAATGATGCCACAGGTAACAGTTGTAATATTTCAAGTGGTTTTAAGGCACTGTTCTAACAATGGAGTACATTTTGTTTGAACCCCATTGCACTTTATTTTTCATCTTGCAACAATTGCTTTGAGGAGCACTGAGCAATACAGGCAGTTTTAGTCACAATACTCCATAAATTCCTTTCTTCTGCAATTTATCCTCTCTTTCCTAACTCCAGTGGTCATCTTTTACACTTCCCTTGGACTCCTTTCTACACATACACCTTTGCTGCATATCTGCAACAGCCTTCATATTCACATACGCCAAACGTCTTTCTCCACATCCTTTAGCAAATCCACCCATCTTTTCTCATCGTTAGTAATCCTCCTCAGCTCCTTTTCAAGTGTGGTCCCATATACACAGATATACACATGCACACACGCATGATTTTCCTCTAATATTTAGATTGCAATTTCTTGCAGCCATGGTCCACTGATAGAAGAAATCAATCAGTAGATATGTTGTCTGAGAGGCCCAATCACATGGGCTCTGAGCCTCGCTCAGTCACTGCTGCCTTATTCCCTTTCCTTTCTCACCTTCTGTCACAGCCGACTTTAAGCAGTCTCTAGAGCATCTCACAGCACAGTTTTGGTTCACTTGCCAGTGGCAGTGCTGCTACTACAGCTTCTTTCCCAAGAGAGCCCTGATCTCAGGCTGGGCCTCTGCAGATTAGGATGACACACACAAATATCATTGGATGTAACAGCAGACTTTTACTCTGAAGATAAAGAATGGCAAGAAATTAACTATTCCACAGAAAGAATAAAGTTTTCTAATGCATTTTGTCCTGGCTCATCATGAAAATCTGAAATCACCAACTGACGTGTGGGTAAGCACAGAACAGCTATAGGGAAGTTCTTAATTAAGCCTTGTGCTGTGAATGCCCCTGCTATGTCCTAAAATTCTTTCCTATGTCCTTCCTATCTCACTCTCTCCCATCCTTTTAATCTGTCTCTACCTTACTACAAAATACATGGAGTCAAAATAAATAGAGATGCACCAAAGTTACACAGAGCAGAGTTCTGTCTATGCTGGGATTCCTGTGAGGTGAAACAGTCAACATCATTTACCAACAGTATTTGACTCTTTCCCTCTTTGCTCCTAAAAGTTATCACTTACGGAAAGAAAAGAGGTTACATCTAATCCCGTGTTATTTCCCATTGGTTAGGCTGCAATAGGAATACTTTAGAAAATAAGCCTACATAGGTATTAAATCAGTCAACTTTGTGACTTAGTGAAGACTTTCTTTTTTTTTTTTGCATATTTTTTAAAAGTATGCTTGCCAAAGCAATTTTTTCTATTTGTGCCCCAAGATCTCCTTCAACTACATGTATTCTTGTATGACTTGTAAAAACCCAAACAGGTCACATTGTTCAAAAATCTATTTACTTGTTTTCCACAAAGAGCATGAATTTTCACTGATAACAACACTTTTGTTCAATACTGTGCCCTTTATCTGATTAGTTTAGAGTTTTATAAACTGTAATTAAATCTGAAAGCACTCTTACAAATTAAAGAAGCAATGTTACATTCACTTTGGGTCACCTAAACAGAAGTGAGTGAACTGCTCCTCAATTTCTCAGGCAAAATACTGGGCCATCACTGTACAGCAAAGTAATTTCTATTAACTTCTGCAGTTATTAAGGACTAAATAGGACAGACTAGCACTCACTGCAAAGCTCACTCATGTGTTTGTATATTCCCATCTGTTTTCACTTGATTAGCATCATATTATTTGTAAGGGGAAGAAACTGAACTAGCGCTCAAGAGGAGATATATCAGTAACAGACTGAGATCCTGTTTCTCATAAATATTAAACTTTGCTTCAAAGTCTTTTCAAAAGACATCTTAAAATAGTTAATGCAGACGATCACACTCTCTCTCTCTTTCAATTTTTCTTGAACAAAATTGAGAGCAATAATGTTATCTATTATATTGCAAGTTTGTATGACACAATCACTGTACTGATTGCCATGGACATTCCGCTTCATCCTACTGTGACAAAATCACGTTTTTAAAGGTTGCTGGAAGAATTTAACCCAATAGATCCTGCCACCACACTTCACTTTTACATGGTTGGTTATTTCTACTGTGCACGACACTGTGAAAGCAGAGGTCTGGGCCTTATTAAGACAGGTTACCAAAAGCTGGAGAAAAGTGAATTTGTATCCCCATCATCGTTAGATGCAGTGACCAGACTTGCCTCTCACTGTTCACTGTTTAAGTCAAACTTGACCTAGCGACACAAAAAAGGAACTTCAGTGCCTTCTTTATTCTCTTCTGATGAAAAAGAAAGCCCTACCCTCTATTTACAGTTCATAAATCTAATATCCATCACAAAGACTACTTTACAGAACACAGGCCCTAAAATTTAGGTCAGAATTTATCATATTAAGCAGAACTACCCAGAGTCAAGAGCAACATGCATGACAAGACAGACTCAGTGTCTGCTTTACTACTAGAAAGAAAAGGAAAAAGTTCTGAATTTGTGCACTGAGTTGTCTAGATCTGTAGAACTTGGCTCACCTGAGTGTGAGGAATTGACACACAGTTCTTTATGAGGTTTTTACTTTGTTCCAGTGTAATAAATACCATATAGTCCAGCTATACGATCATTCACTACTCCTCATTCACAACACATACCTGCACCAGAAAAGGCAGGTTACATGGAGTTTCACCCTTCTTAAGCAAGAGAAAGGTTAGAAAGTGCCACAGAATAGGTAAACAATGGCACTTCAAGCAAATGGACAAAGGCAGAAGAGAAGTATCCCTCTTCCCATGGAAATAGGATGGGTTGGGAGCATGAGTGTAATATATAGATCCCTGCAGATAGAACAAAGTTTTTAGTAATCTATACAACCCATTTCAGGCAATGCAAAATATGCAAGGAATACACAGGATGCAAAGAAAAGAACACAGAATAGATGACACAGTAGAAGCAGGCTTCAAGAACTTTGGTGAGAGTGAGAGGAACTATTAGTCACCTTAGAGAAACAGATGGGAGGCTTGAAGTTGGCAAAGAAAGGGGAAGGAAAAAGATCTCATTCAGAGCCTCATACAACAATTGCTCTGTAAGCTCTGAGGAATCCAAACTCTGATTCAGGTATAAGAAATAGGTATGTGTTAAAGGAAGAGAAATGGAAAAAGATCAAGAGTGGTCAAAACAGAGTTGAGGGTCAGAGGAGGTTGCACGTTTTGTTCTCTTGTTTCACTTGAAATAAATCAGCCTTCTTTTTTCATCTGTGTAATCTTTGCTCATGGGGATGCAAAGTTTGGATGCAAATTTGACAAAACTGAAGATGGATGTCTTCTATTTACAGAATTACCATTCCAATTAAACAACACTTATTGCCATTAGTATGACATCAGTTCTCTGAGATTAAACGGATTCTTGATTAAGCATGCCCTGATCAACTGCAGTGCTCTGTGCGAGTGTTTTAATATTATGCACCAGTAGATATTTTGAATTGCTCAATTAAACAATTCCTAAATTAAAAATTAAAAAAATAAAAATAAAAAAAAGGTAAACCAAGAAAGCAATCTTCCTTACAACGAACAACAGAAAAGTTATTACAGCGTGACAACACTTCCTTTGGGGGAAAGGGCATTGAAAATCTTACCAGATTGAGATGTATACCTATGCAAGATTTACATGATGCAAGATAATGTCCTGACAATGGCATAACTGGCAGAGAGTACTAACATATCAATGCTTAACATGCTAATATATTAAACATATTACTTACAACTTCTGACATTTTTCAAGCGTATAAGATTCTTTTTTAATCTCTGGACAAGAATATCTCCATCATTTTATAACCATATTATGATTTTATTATTATGTCAATGTGACATGTCCTCTCCCTCATTTTCATATGCTTTATTGTAATATTTTCCTCATTTTCTTTGACACTGATTATTTTAATTTATAGTCACAGCCAGAGCACTTGTAAAAATAAAAGTATTTTTTGTTCCTTATTACGGTGCAGAGATTAAGCATATATGAATCTATCTCCTCTGACAATCATCAGTTGAGGAAAATAGATCATTTTTACCTGAGGCACTGATTATAGACTGGGTTTCGTAAAACAGCAAGGAATGTAATGACCTTTCAACCATTCTTCACTGCAGAAGAAATCAACACATTCTTTAGACTCCAGCAGAGCACTCATAAATAGCAATGCTTATTTAAGATAATTCAACACGCAACAAAAGAGACATTGAGAAGAATTCTCATTAGATTGAATAAATAGAAGGGAGTAAGTGCATGCTGTGTATTTTTTCATTTCTAAATAATTATTTAACAAGAATTTGAGCTATATCTTAGTTTTCTACTGCAATATAACGTAGACTATAATAGGACTGTAAAAGCTGGCCTTCTAAAACTAACACATTTATTTGAGGTAATCATCCTCTACCCATCCCCAATCTGACAGAAGCTTCTTCAGTCTTCCAGCCATCCCCACCAATTTGGATGTTTCAGTTTGTGGATCATGCACCATTACTTTATCAGCATGGTGTTGTTTATCACAACTGAACCAAGCAACTTATTTGATATCTGATTAATGATTCCATCAAAATGAATCTTCTTTTGTCTCTGTCCTCACCATAAGACAGAATTAGTATTAAGAAATGTCTGTTTACATTCTTAAAGAGCTGCTCAAATGATCTGTTGATCTGGACTCTATAGAACTAAAATTCCCCATGGTCCTGCATTTCATGGCTCAAATTTTCTTTCACCTAACATTAGACTTTCCCTAGGTTAACTACACAGACTTTACAGGAAATATGCTGGTATAAATCACAGATAGCAAGAGGAGGACTCTAAAAGATATTTAGAAAAGAAACTGAAGTTCATTTGCCTTTTTAAAAGAAATAAAAATAAACAAAACCCCCAAAATAACATCTTTACTCTAGCACCAAATCCCAGCTCTTGAAACAGAGGATGTTTTCAATTCCTTTGATAGCAAAAGAAAAGAATGCTAAATAAACCTATTATCTTTTCTTTGTGCCTATTTTCACTTTGATGTAAAATAAATAAAAAATGAAATGACAATTCTAAGATATGAAGACACCACATTGTTGTGGCTCTGTGTTCTTACAAATCTCATTCACTCATGCTGTTTAAGCTGCTGAAGCCTTTGAAGTTGGAAAATACTACCACATGAACTTCTAGCATTGGTAATTAAGACATAGTGTGGCAAATCAAAGGGGACGTGCTACCTAGTGTCTACAGTTCCTTCCTAAAAAAATGCAAGCTGGGAGCCATGATAATAAATCAATTGGTTCTGCCTTTCAGTAGGAAAAGACCTGTAACTTGTTATATTATAACTCAATCCCATCTTGTATCCATGATCCATTCCTCTTTCTCTTCATTCTTTATTATATTTGAAGTTCTTTTCCTTCTGTCTAATTTTTCTTCTAGGAATGGAGGGGAGCACTGAGTTAAAAAAAAAAAAAAGAGAAAAAAGGAAAAGAATCTCCTTGTTTGTTTTCTCAGTGGGAAGAACAAGAGCAATTCCTTTTGCCTCTCCACTTACTACAACATATTTCTTCAAGTTGTTGTTGTTTTCCCATAAATTTAATCAAGTTGAGCTTCTCAGGCCATGCGAAGAGCTGAGCCGGCAAAACATAGTATATAAAGGTTTATTAGCACAACTGGATTATTTAATGTGTATGAGCCTCAGGGAGCCTTATGTTCTGAGCAGACTACCTTCACATTTCATAATGTATTACCAAATAGAAACTATACAACAGTTCCATAAAAATAAATTGATATGTGCCCTAATTGGAAAGGTACAGAAAGCTACTGCTATGTTAATTTGCTTACTACAATAAACCATTGCATGGTGTATGTATCTTGACTAAAGCAAAGTCATAGGTTTCATTACAACATTTCTTTTTCTCATCTCTATTATTTTTATGGGTTAGTTTTTTCTTCAAAATGGGTAGCAGGATAACCAGCTGTTAGAAATTCATGTATATCTGGGGGGCACTGAGTAGTTTGTTTGATTCTAAGAAGGAAAAATAGAAAAATTTATGCATAGTAATAACATAATTCACCACAGCATAATTCAGGGCTTTTAACAGGCCTTCTGTGTCTGAGTTTCCATTCTTCAACTAAATCTTTGGGCTGCTTCTCAGAACTGTGTGCATCTCCAGCTTCGATAGATCTGTGTTGGACTTGTGAAAATGCACAATGTGTAGATAGCACTAGCCATTTCCTTCCTCCCTGTCTATTCTTGCAAAGCCTGGGAGAATTAAAGAAACTTGGATAAACTGTAGTCACACATGCAAAAAGCAGGTCTCATGCTTTCATCCTGCCCATTACCTTTGGACTCCTCAAATTTATTAGTGTATTTCCATATAGCTGTTAGATTTCTGCTGTAAAAAAGCTTTAAGCTCCTACTTGATGGGTGCTACTTGAGTAGCACTGAATGCAATCTTGCTTATGGCTCTGACACTTACTGCATGATCCTGCAAAAATTATTCATTTTTCCCTGAAAACCTCCCTATTTAAATCATAACATGCTCAAGACGGAGAGTGCTTTCTCATTATACACACGCATAATGCTTTTTCTAAAAGGACCTGATCGTGTTTGGGATTTACAGGTGTTTTAAAAATAAATATTCAATACCCAAAATGCTGTCTATTGTGAATTGCATCACAAAATATGGCATATCATGAAGTATGACCAACTTCCTTAGTTTAGTTTTTCCTTAGTTTGTTGGGTTTTGTTTTGATTTGTTCTGTTTACCCACAATAGCTGTATCTCAATGCTTCCAAAATGCCAAATAATACAATTTTCTCTAGACATCTGAACTGTGGTATTAAGTATATACAGGCACATTCAGTGATATCCAAATATTTCCTTATGTTCTGCATGATTAATATGTAAAATTACAGATAATATGTAAAAGTA
This sequence comes from Cyrtonyx montezumae, assembly GCF_038088225.1. Lineage (NCBI taxonomy): Eukaryota > Metazoa > Chordata > Aves > Galliformes > Odontophoridae > Cyrtonyx > Cyrtonyx montezumae. The sequence goes on along the minus strand of NW_027072056.1, from coordinate 6,737,157 downwards.
CATAAATCTGAGACAGTAACTGCTGTTTTCATCTTAAAATACATTGTTGAACACTAATAGTATTAATAAAAAGAACAAAAGGAAACTACATAACAATAATGACAACACCAAAAAAACAGATAATGTTTTATATTATATAAGTTGTATGCATATAAATGCATATATAAAGCAAAACAAATTCATATTTTTCCTCCTTAAATTTAATCCATATCTGGAGAGAGCTTGGTAAGATGACAGTGAAACACTGCACTGAAATGAAACACACAATGAAATACCACCCAGTGCACAGAAAGAGTCATATTGTTCATCCAGACGAGTATGCCTATAATACTACAGAGTCACTTTGCTGGCCCAGAGACAGTTCTTTCTACCAAACAGATTATCCCTGCTGCTAGCAGAGGGGACATGAGCATCTTAAAGATAAGATAATCAGATAAACTTGAAAAAACATTTTGACTTGACATTTTGAACTACAAATTAATCCCTTATATTATTCTGACAGTTTCCTAACCCAGAATTAAAAACATTTATTTAGCAGTGACTCTTGTTAGAATCAAAACAAGTCTATGATTCATAGTTAATCAGGGAAATTCACAAAGCAAATGGAAGAATGGGTTTAAAATGCAGCAGAGTGACTGCTGAATATAAACATTCCACACATCTGATCAAACAGTGCTATCGGCAGGCAGGTCATTTAAGCTTTCTAAATTGCACTCCATATTCCTTAAAGGCTTTAAGTGTCCTAAAGTAAGCAATAACAATATTATTTGCAGGTAAATATCAAACAAATGCAATAAGGCCTTGTATCCCTTACTCAACTAAAAGTGTATTTTAAAAGATATGAATCGTCTTTTAGTATAAATATGCACTGTCCCAGGTAAATCTAAACCTGCACAATACCCAAACCAAAGGGATTATCCTGTTTCTGAAGGTGGATATATGCATAAACTCATAAACAAGTAATTGGCTGCATGTCACTGCCCTTCATTCATCCAGTCATCATTTGTATGAGTCACAAATGAAAAGCCATAGCTATTAACAACTCAATACATTCTGGTGTCTTTATTTTTTCCACAATACTGTCATAAACTAAAGCATATAATGGAATATACACTAGGTTTTGGTTAGTGCAACAGAGTCAAAAAAGCACTGAAGTTTTCAAAAGCTAAAATGAGACATGACTTTCCACAGACAAAAAGTTAATATTCCTGCTTAATATCAAAGTAGCCAGTTGATATAGTCTCATATCTTATTTAAATACTAAAAAAATAGTCTCTCTTTATCACGCAATTGTATATCTGCAAGTAAAACACTAACAAAGTTCTCCACACAGTGTTCCTTCAGCACCTGCACTGCCCCAAAACCTTCTTGCAATCCTAGTCTCCTGAATTGTTTTATATAAAGACTTCCTCCCTTCCACCCCATATTCCACACCAAAAACACATAGGTGGCTTTCAACACTTCGAAATGTTTTCGCTTTTTTTTTTTGAGGCATTTTCCAATGCAAAGTATTATTTGGGTTGATTTGTTTTAAAGTGAGAACTTCGATCTCCTGTTTTTGATTTCCAGTCCTGGCTGAATAAATCCAAACGTAAAATCACCATGACATAATCCTATGCCAAGTCTGAGTGAATTACTCCAGATACCAGCCTACTTTTCTCATCACTTCGTTACAGCTAAGTGATTTTGGTTCTTGATAGTCCCTTGTAAGATTTCCTGGAAAGAAATTCCTTTTTCCCCCAACTTTCAGAAATGTATTTATAAGACACAAGCCTAACATATGGAATCAGATATCCAACTGTTGAAAAAAGCTGTTTTTTTTCTCTCCCATATATAACCAATTTTTTTTCTTTTCTTTCGATTACACTGCAGCTGAATATACATAAAAACAGTTTCTTTTATAATATATCACATAGTAGGGGCTCAGCATACTGAAATGATACACAGCACAAGAAAAGAAGATTCCTTAGAGAAATGGCTTGCTAGAAGAAAAAGCCCATCAGAAAGCCATGTAGGTCTCTGGAAGATTATGTTCAGTTACAGCATGCACTGAGAGTTTACAGCACTGTAATAGTAATAAAAAAGTAATACTAGAACAAGAAATCAAGCTTAGAGACAAATGAAAGGAAAAACAAAAAAGGCTAACTCAGTTTTAAAAGCATTTTAAAAGTCCCCTAAAAGACGTAAGTATCCCTAAGAAACATGTTTAATATATCATATGGGAAAAAACATATAATTCTTCACAGAAAAATATTTCCTGTGACTTAAGAAAAAAAAAGACATTTTATATTTGCAAAATAAAATTTAAAAGAAACAACAAACAAAATTGCCCTGCTTAAGAGGTACCATCAATTTATATAAGGACTTGAGAAAAAATATCCGTTCATAGACTGCACAAGAAAGTCTTGCAAGAACATATGCATGTGCTTAAACTTTATGCTTGCTTCCTCTCTGGTTGTAAGCAAAGTTATATATATGCTGAAGCATTTTTGATATCAAGAATCTAAAATTAGAAACCCTAGCTGCACCTAACTGCATTCCTGTTCTGTGTAAAGTCAGCTAATATCCTCCCTGAGTCACCATTTTACCTCTACGTATGTTAAAGAGCTTATTTTTTACATAAAGAGTCTCTGTTTAAAATGAGAAGGAGAAAAAAAGAGATCATCCTCAAGCTTTTTTGATCCCCTGAAGGATTTATCTGTTTTCTTTCCTTTTTATAAACAAGGATATTACTTCAACAAATATCCACCTTTTACAATTAACGTACTGGGATCCTGTCAAAATCACAAGCTAGGATGTGAATCTCATTCATGGAAGTGACATGACAGGTGTTAAATCTTACAACACTCCTTTTTCCCATATGAAAATATTCATAAATGTTTCCTGTCCCAGAGATGCATTTCAATTTCAGTTTCAAATACAGATTTCGCTTCACACCTAAGGCTGTCAGATACATGCTATGGTCTTGGGTTTAAATTTAAAAAGCATCAAGGGAATGAAGGAGATAACACCTCTTTTATTTCAGTTTAGCAAAAACAAAAAAACCAATCACATTCAATATCTATATATATTGCACAGACTACCTGTTCAGGCTTCACTTTGTACTTGAAAAGCTGAATAAAACCCAAATGTCAAATAAATATAGTAAGGGTGTGCCACTCCTCCCAACATTTCAAGTACACGTATATGCAAAAACCTCAAGCCTTGACACGCAAAACATCGCTTTCCTCTTTCTCTGCTTGTCCCACTCAGCCTCCTGGAGCTGGGACCACCTGAGCTATTTTGGTTTTAAGTTCACTTCAGTCTTTGGGGATTTTTTCCTTCTCCCCAGTTTCAGAACATACCTAGATTTTGTCTGTGTCCAGAGGCTAGGAATATTATATTCTTAAAATCTTTTAATCTTTCTAAGATACTAGGGCTTTTTTTGTTTTGTTTTGGATACTGACTTTGTCTAAATTCAGGATAGGGATCAAACAGTGGGAAGAATTAGTGCTCAAGTATTCTGAGCTGCTTTCCTAAGGAAGGTTAAATAATTCAGTACTTTACATGTTTCCCAAATCTGGGAACTAGTCAGAAGTGTGATGTAGAAGGGAATCCTGTTCAACAGAAACAAATAAACAGAACAGGTTTTAAAGTCTTCTAATCTTACACTGGACAGTTTTAGGTCAAGAGGTAATAAGGTGAACAGAGCCCTAAAAGAGGCTTTATTGACCCATGAGATAGATCAGCAACCAACGTAGTGAATGGAAAAAGATGGGTTAAAAAAAAATAAAAAAAGGAATGGTAACGATTTCTTTATGTCAACAGGAGAAATAAAAGGTCTAGGGAGACGAAATAGTTTGTGGGAATAAAAGTGGAGCATTCTCGGCAAAGGCAAAGAGCTTGGTGTTTTGCTTTTTTTTTTTATTTCAGAAAAAGTAGTTTGTCTATTAGGTGGGACTGTGAAGACCCTGCACCTCTAGTAATTAGGGCCCTGCTAACTAAGTTGTCACATTGGTGAGGCAGATATTGTAGGCATTAGCAGGATTTAAATACATCTTTATCAATGGGTTCTTCCAGTTTTCCAAAGCTGGAGCTTCCATTGATGCAAGCACCCCTGGTAAACACTGCACTCTGGTGAATGATCACTTTCTATCAGTGTACAAAGGCAGTAAGCAGAAGCTCTTGTCTAAAAACTACACGTGGTTTCATAAAAATCTAATACTGTAAGGTCACATTAGGTTACTGGAAATGACTCTTTGCCCAACATTAACTTTACTGTGCCCCCATATTAAGGACATGCTGTGTCCTCCTTGGAAAAAATGACAACAAAACCCTAGATTGCTTGCATGAAAATGCTCATGTTCTTGATTCAGTCACTCGCAGGCTGTTACTGAAAACACTCCTCGACTTCTGGGACCTGTTTCTACAAAGATAGATATTTAAATGTCAGCAATAACTAAGCAGCACTACATAATTGCTTAACACTTTGGATTGACTACATAAAGAACATACTGTAAACTCTGGCCCCAGTTTTACAAGTCAGCCTAGGGGACCTCTGAACCTGATGTTTCTTCTAGTTTTATGGTATTCTCACTAAAGACAGACAATTTTTTTCTGAGTACAAAGACCTTTTCTAATTTGAGATCGGACATTGATACAGAATTCTGTAACTTTATATAGGGGCTTTGATCCTTCCAGAACCAAATGCAGAATTTTCATTTTCATTTTCTTTTCTGTGTGATGCAATAAAAATCAAAAAAATCTGTCAGAAAGACAGTCTGAAACAAAGGAGGGGAAGAGGGAGGGAAAGAAAGGAGAGGGCAAGGGAAATGTAAGTGGGAGAGACAGAGAGGGTAAGCACATCAGAGTGGAAAAGCAAGAGAATGTATGAATGTACGAGCAAGAGAAAGAAAAGCAAAGAGAGAAGAGCAAAGAGAAACAGAAGGGAGGGGAGAGAGGGAAAGGCAGAGAAAGAAAAAGAAGGGGAAGAGGGAGAGAGTGAAAAGGGGAGAGAAAGAGAAAACTGTCTTTTGGCTGATTAAAATATGGCCAGGTAAAAATGGTGAAATGCATTCCATGAAACAAACACCTGCTTACTCCATGTGAAGCCTGGTGACTCATATATCTTGTATTTATTGTGTCAGAATTATTAGCAAGAACTTGTAGTAAGCAGATCACAAAAGTGAGGGGTGGTGACTTACTCCATTCATCTTTCCATCCCAGATTCAATCTCTCATACCAGAACTGCCAGCTGGGGCGTGTGCCCACAGGTCAGACTCCTCAGTTCACTGCTCCGATAATTAGCTCATGAGTAACTTCAGTCAGAAAGAGTCATCCAGCATTCTGTAAATGACTTCCCCCCCACCCCCAGATTCATGCCTTCATATGGAATCCACGTACAAAGCTCTGTCTAAAGCACAGTTTGACACTTTATACACAACATGACTTTGTGGGAAAGCAAGCATACCGACACACTCCTGCCTGTCAGGATCTTGAGCTGCTCTGGGGGGAATTGGGGTTTCAGCCCAGTGTACCCCCCCCCCCCCCCGAAGCTCCCTTTAACATCTGAGACTAACACACTGCGATACACTTAAGGCTTTCTTCTGGATCACATACCTCAGACTGAATATGATATTTTGGTGTACTTTTAGCAGGGAAATTTAATTAGAATTACCCATGGATAGTTTAAAAGGGAATCTGCAGATCATTTATTACTGGCCTGTATTTACTGATGCAGCAACAAGCCCATCTGGTTAGGCCCTATTCCTTAATTAGTTCATTTAACATTTTTGTCTAAAATGAAATCAACTACAACTGTATATACTGCACAAGACATAAATCACTCTCTCTGTATTATATAATAAAACAACGAAACGGGGAGGGCTTTTTGTTGAGGCCAATTTTTCTATATTTCATTCATTGTGCCAGAAAAGTCAGTGTGAAATTGTGACTACAGCTGGCTGAAAGTAAGGGATTATGACCTCTCTTCACAGCAATTACATGCTAAAAATTAATTGTGCTCCCCCCCAGCACTGTAGCATTGTGACTACTTGAAGCAGAGTGTAGGTGGGCGTGGGTGAGATGCATGTAAGAACAAATAGATTACACGGTGCACAAATCAATGCTTGTTATTGCTAAGTCATAAAAAATGGTTTCTAGCTAACAAGTACTGAAAGAAACAAACAAACAAGTTTAATTTAATTACCAGTATATCTAGTTTGTACACTGGAGTAACTGAACTGAGATAAATTGAGGCTGGTATTCATCTGTATGTTCTATTAAGATGCTGGTACAGCCATATCTTTCAAAGCGCTGAGCTTACCCCACAAATCATGTAAAAAAAATACCGCAGTCCTTTTCTACGCTGCATGTAATATATTAGGTCTTGTTTCTTTTAATGTTACATCATCTTTCTTTTTGGTGCTCCTTCTTGCTAGCGGAAATATTGATCTCTGCTTCTTCAAAATGAGATTTTCTTGCACCTTTTCTTACTCAGCAGACCTTACAGTTTGTATGTTTGATATTGCAGATTCTCTCTCTGGGGAAAGCTCTATTCTGCTACTTCACAGGTTGTTTTTTTTCAGCAGAATTCTTTTCACGCTTAAAATAGCATTGCACTTTGCCAATTGTGAAAAAAACAACTGGTTTTGTTTATTGTATAAATTTAGTTACACTTAAACCCATTAACTAGCAGCCCAAAGGCCAGTTGAAGCATTAAATGATCTATGACTTAGCCATATCCTTTCCTGGAGGTTTGCAGTGTGGTAAGCTCACACAGCTTTGGAGAAACTTCAGTACTTGTGTGACAGTTAAAAGCATAGGAAACATCTTAATTTGTGAACCCACTCACTCCTCACAAGGCAGTATAGTCAACGCAGGAAAAATGGACTTTTCAGTCATAATTCAACGTGGTATATATGAACATTCAGAACAAATGTACAGAGGTTGCTCCAAAAGTAATGCCTCCTATTTATTTTCCCGTAGACTACAACAGATACAAAAAGTAGAAAAACAGTATCTAATAGAATAAATTCTCCGCTACAGATTATTATTTGTTTCAGTGCAGCCACCACCATTAGCTATGAATTTTTGGCAGTGATGAACAAGAGGCTGCACCATCACCACTACTGAAAGGTACCACCCACCACCTCACTGTGCTCACATCCTCTGTTTGTTTCATCTCCGGAAACGTTCATGAATGTCAGTGGATGCCATTTTTTCTGCATGGAGGAATTCAGTGACATACCTCTGCTTCATACACACTTCCATGTCAGACACCATTTTGTCAGATTTCCCTTCTGCTGCCATCTGTCACATGGCAACAAAATATAAAAGGGTACTGGTGGAAAGGTTCAGCCTCTATTGCCACACCGCCAGATTTGCTTCTGATGGTGTGGGCCAATATAATAAAATAGGAGACATTACTTTTGGAGCAGTTATATAGATACTGCTCTCTAAGTATTTGCTTTTTCATTACTTTAGAGACATGTTTCAATAACCCTTCATTTCTGGGTGTAGATACCTAACAGAGGAGGGAGGCTTCACTCACTTACTGACAGATGGTAAAGCTCAGTAACACTTCCCATGGGTTGAAATTGTGTCATTATGTTCAGCACAGAAAGGGCAAACAGAAAGTACTGTAAATAATACACAAGAACTTTTTTGTTTGACCGCTAATGATGGTGGTTGAAAATACAGCTGTGAACACAGGTTCGTGGTTGAGCTGGAGTGAGTGAAATCTGCTCGTGTTGCCATATCCTTTTAATCCATTGTCTTTATTTTCCAGTGCTTATATATTTATTTTCCTTTGCTGCTAGCATCATATGAACTACTTTACAACATATGACTTACTTTTTGAAAGTGCTTTGTCACCACATTTTCCATGACTTCCATGGGAATTACTAGTCTCTGAACTCATCCATGTTTATTTACTCTCCTTTAAACAAATTAAATAAAAATGGCTTTAGAGGGTACCTTTAAGTCCTCATTTTAAGAATGTTTCTAGTAGCAACATCTGTATGATCTTTTTCCAGCAGGAAAAAAACAATAACAACTTTCAGTATTCTCTTTTGAAGCATTTCAGTTGCTGTGTGGCAAGTCGATTAATTATGTATGGGAGATGATAAGATTCTATAGAGGTGGAAGATTTGTACTTAACTGCACCTCAATGATTGATTGCATTTGTTACATGTTTTTTTCTTAAAACAGAAGTTGAATGGACATTATCAATTTGAAATCTTGCCAATTTTTTTTCAGTTTTAATAAACTTAAATAATTTCAGATACCATGCATATTTCTGTATTTAATATCTGCTTTTGATTACATCTCTAATCCTTACATTTTGGGATGATTCTATGTTTAACCCTTGCTGTACTTGGCTGAGCGTAGTAGATGAAGATATATATCTTATGCTTCATGTTACATTGGGAAGCAACTCAATTCAGGTCTATATAGAGAAGGAACGAAAATACCAGATCCGCAATGATCTCAAGAAATCACATGCTCTAAATAACAGTGTTTGGTCTGTTATTGGTAAGTTAGCGTCTGATCTAAAAACTGACTCTCACCTCAAGCTAAGAATGACATTTAAAAAAAAGGGGGAAAAATCTTGCAAAAAGTGACTCATTTATAAAGAACTGCTATAAGAGTAAACAGTTGTAATTATACGTTGTAACAGGGACATAATTGAATTCATTTTTGATACATATACAAGAGAAAAGGTACACGCCATTTTCTTCTGTAAATGCACATAGGTATCCATAAGCATGAATGACATTCCCCTACAGCCAGTAACCAAACTGCCATCAAGCCACAGCCTGCTCTGCCTGTGTTGTGGGATGGCAGGGCTGCCAGTCATCCCCTGCCCTGAGTGCCGGCTTGTGCCTACCTTATCTACAATCTCTTTGAGTATAAATGGATGTTTGCTGGGCTCTAAGACCACACAAATCACCTCAGGCGGAATAATAATTGTACTTGTAGCAGCAGCCAAGCTATTTCATGGACATGTTGGGCTGGCAGAAGAGTGAATCAATTTATAAAAGAGTGTGCAGCGTTAGATAAAGCCAAAGCCCTGACGGCTTTATCTGATGGGTTCAGTTTGTTTTCTTAGAAGTAAGTCGCCCTGAGGCATTTTGCTGAGTTTTATCGAATAGTCACTTTATTTTAAGCAACAACAAAGGCTTAATAGGAAGGGGGAACTTGCTGAAAGGTCACCTGCAGCCAGGTATTATTATCTGAGCAGACGCAAACGTTGCAACATGTAAATCTCCCTACAAACTGACAACAAGCATTCATCTCCTATGATTTGTTTGCTGTCTGTTCCCATACTTAAAACACTGTTGCACTGTATTAGTTACTTCAATATGATTTTCATATAACCAGCACGGACAATGTAAGGAACTATACTGTAATCAAAAAAAGAGAATAAGTGAAGGTGGAATTCAGTTCACTCAGCACAGATCTTTTGTGATAGAATATATTCTAAGATACTTTCCAGAACAGCAAATTGAACAGACACACAGATAAACTTCTATACATCTTGGAATTACGATCATACAGTAATTACAACTAGGAGCCAATTTTACTTACTGCCAGCAAAACCATAATTAAATGTTGGAAAGATAAATTGAGAAAGGGGAGGAAATCTTAGAAGTTTTGGAGAGTATATTCTCAATTATTTGTTTTACATGCAAAAGGTAAAAAAAAAAAGTTCACAGTTGAAACAAACGTATATGTTGTAATCAATTATTTTTCTCTCAACAAACATGCCAAGCCCCATGAATTATTTAGGATATGATTTCTGGCCCCACCTTACTCTTCCTGCTGCATATTTAGTAATTCGTTAGCTTCAAAGCACTGCAGCACCTCTCCCTCTCCGCAACCTGCCAGCTCCCTCCATCTGGCAGCAAGTCCTTGGGAGAAAGGGAATCTGTCGCTGCTCTGTCTGAGCAAGACCAGTGTTCAAACAATCCTCACTGTGACCTCTCCCTCTGCAGAGTTTTTCCGTTGCTCTTCCCCATGACAGAACTCTGTGCCACAACACAAATGATGCGTGAACACAGTGCTGCCATTTGAGCAACTAAAAATGGCAGAAGTGCTGCTGCTTGAGGGATGTGCTTGTGAATGCAGACAGCAGTGTGTGTGGCTCCACTAGTGACTGACTGCCTGTGCCAGATGAAAAGGAGGAGGAGGACTTGCCTGCCTGTGTCAGTGTTTCACGGGAGTGCTATACATAGGTGCTTTTCCACATCAGTCTGAATGCTTGGCTGCATTAATGTGTCTCTGGACTATGTGCTCAGCTTCATTGCTGTCTGAATCCACAAACAGGTAAGCAGCAGCCAAGTCTCTCAGTCTGGGCAGAGACATCATGCTCCAGCAGCTGTCGAGGCCAGGGTGGCTGGAGAAGGCAATCATGCCCTTAACATGACTTGGCACTAACAACCACCATGGTCCAATGACAGCCTCTGATACATTTTCTGTTTGTTCACATCCTCGATGAGTTCAGTAGAAATGCATGTGTTGTAAAACAAGTATCCAGCATAACTAAGGTCATCACATTTGTCTCAAAATACGTTTGACCCATCAATTGCCCAGATCTAACTAACTAAGTTGAGTGTATGACATATGTATTTAAATAACTAAGTGGTCCTGCTCAATTCCAGTAGAGCACTGGACTTTGTGATATGCCAGTGCACTAGAGTGGAAAAGTCCTGGCAGCTTCATCTATTGAATAATTAATTACTTTATTGAATTAAATATGAAAATGTTTTGGGTCATATAGAATTTCTCACACTATGGAGTTTTCTTGTTACTTCACCTCATAGCAATGTCTATTTTATTTACTTTCCATTGTTAATATGCAGCACGCTGCAGTATTTTATACCAACAGCCACATAAAAACATCAAATACTGTCAAGTAGAAAGTGAAGGTTTTGACAGCAGGCTACTTGGGTGTTGTCAGCTTGGAGGCTGATTGGTACTATAGGGTAGGTTTCTTACCTCAGTGTCTAAAAATGAAGGCAGAAACATAGTTAATATGGGTATTTAGGTAATAAAAGCTAGTTTCTTGGGGCAAAATATTTAAGCACATGCATCTGTACATCCTCAGCACCAGCTTCTTGCTGCCTATATACTAAAATAACATTGTGATGACCCTTACCACAACTAAGAGGGCTAGAAAAATGCAGCACCAAACACACTGTGACCAGAATTAACAGGATTCACAGAAAGTGATTTGCTACAAAACTTACCAGATGAACTGCAACATTTCCTAGCTGGGGAATCATGCACCTTCCCCATTTTTACAGCATCAGTTCAGCCCCACATCTCCCCACAGCTGCACCAACCAGGACACAGGGGAGTCTGCTGGAGAAGCTTTAGTTAATAGTCACTGTTTGCCAGAAAATCTGAGATGAGATGACAAGTCATCACTCATCACTAGGAATATTAAGGTAACAAATGCCAAAACATAAGAAGTTAAGATTTTATAATAGGAAATGGACAACTTTAGTGATGCAATTGCCAAATTCAGGAACTGTACAGTAGCAGTGTTTCACTTTTAAGAAACACACGTGCAGCATTTGCATTAGGACAAAGACATAAAACATATAGGTAGAATCTGTTACAGGCAGGGCATGGAAAATACCTGTATAGAACTAAAAACTTTATTAGAAGTTGGGTGCTCCATCTTGAGGCTATGAAATTCTAACACTCATTTCTGAACTTGCTTAGTCATTTCATGGAAGCATTTGAATAAAATAAACCAGACAGACAGGCATGTGTAGAGAGGAGGAGTCTACCGCACCACTGAAGTACATAAAATGACAACACATATGACAGAGATGTAGTGACTCCTGCTATAAACTGTCTTGAAGTTCTTATTTTTCCTCCAATTCACTTAGCAATATTTCAACTATCAGGTCCAAGTTTTGTGCCACAATAGGCAATTAAGCAACCAGAACAGCATATATTTGAAACAGTGAACATTGTTTTTCCTTCTGATCAAAACTGCCTTGCCTTTGAAAACAAACGACCTGGGAAACAAAAGAAAGTAGGTCTGTGTGCTCTTTGAAGGATGAATACTATGCTTTAACAGAAAACTGTAAGCTGCTACAACTTTTACAAATAAAAAACAAACAAACAAAAAACAAAATTGTGAGCAATAAAATGCAAGTCAATTCAGGCTCTTTCTGCTTCAAGTTGAGAATCTGCCAACATATACAAAAAATTTGCATTTCAAAATGAAATGTGACATCCCTCTCTACCTGTTTGAAATTAAAATAAATCCCAATGGAGCTTGTAAAATATGCCCATTGTTTAATGACCTTCTAATAGTAGTGAAAGAACATCCAAGATCATTGCAGAGATTTCTGTTCTAATCAGGTTAATGACGGAAGCCAAGGCCAGGACTACAGCAAGCTGTTCGTTAGCATTTGATATTTCTGGCAAATAAACTCACTGCTGTTCATCCATTAAGTTCACATCCAAGAAAGAGTATCAACTGCTCCTGACGTTCAGTACAGAATATTCTCCTATCTACTGAATTCCACTGCTGTAAAGAAGCCACCATTGGCTTGAAAGTGGAAATCAAGATGCTTTCAATGGCTTCAGTTAAACAAGTACAGCATTAAAGCTCCAGCTGAACAGGGCAAAAGCTAATCATTTCTCAGTATGTTCAGAAGAATTGGGATATTTTGTTCTTCACTAAGGTGCAGGACAGGAAACAATAAAAAAAGAAGCACACACTATTAGGTTCTCAGCCTTTGTACAGAGATCATGGTTCAGTGATCATGTTCTGAAAATGACATTATTTTTCATAAGTACTGTTCAATCCATCATGTGCAAGATTTCACATTTCTGTTGGCCCTTAAGTCTCAGCTTAATGTCTCCCTAGCAATCAGTATGCACTGCTGAGCTAAATGAACATAAACACGCTTGCTAGGGCTGATCACTGACCAGCTTTAAAAGGCCCGGAAGAGCTGTTTTCTGCAGTTGGATTGTCAGTTAAATCTATCTCAGCAAACACGGTATATATGAGCACCTGATTCTGAGCCATTTACTTAGACAGTATGGGAAATGAAAGATCTGCTGAGGTCAGACTGAGCTATGTATAAAACTGATGGCCCATTTGGCCAGAAGTTATTTTCCTGTTCACTAAAGGAGTTCCTGGGCTACAGGCTGGCAGCCCTTACTATGATTTGGAGTTACAAAATGCCTCAGACAAAAGATGAGGGACACATATCCTGATAAGGTTTTATAATCTCAATTCTGCAACTGTGGCATATAGCTTTAATTGGCTAAACAGACACCTTCAGTTTTCTTACTGCAAGTTACTACTTATTTGTACAGTCTTGCAGTTCCCTTTGAGGACTCTAGAATGATGCTTTGCCATAAAATTTAAATAGTTATGGGCATGGAGTCTCCCAAACTGCAACTATTATGCAGCCTATTCATCATAAGAGTTTAACACAAGCAGGTGCAAAGGTGCTAGTGAGTGGCAACCTGTGATAGCTGGGAAAAAAATGGAGAGTATTTCACAGATACTTATTTCACATACATATACACATCTTCTGTGAAATTAAGATGATGATTACAGCACCAGCTTTCAGCTAGAACATCCTCCAAGCTGCTATAACAATTTGGTTTTGATCCTCAAGAAAATACAACCTAGCCATCTCCCCTTTCTAATCAAAATGAACAATATGCTTCAGCAACTGCTGACTGACAAAACTTACCGACCTATTCAAAAGACACCATCAAGGGTTCTTTCATATATATATATAAAATCCCGATTGAAAGACGAAGGATAAATTTGCTTCACTTGGTTTATAACTGATCACTCTAGACAATCTTAACTGCAATTTATTTCACCCAAGGTGTGCTACACTATACATCTCTCCTATTTGTGAAAGTTTATATTTCCCATGACTTTGCTCCAAGTGCAATGGAGATTATCTTCCACTCCAGGTACTCTTTGTTTGCAGCTTCAGAGCCATCATCCTCCAATGGCCTCTTCCACCCAAGTCCTGGCAGGTTTCTAAAACCTTGGTGACCCAGGAGCTCTGTCTCTCTTGGGTGCATTTCCAATAATTCCAGGCTGGCCACTGCATCTTCACTTTGACAAAGGTGTCATCTCTGAATGCAAAGATGAGAAATTGCCAAGAGCTCTGAGAACCTGCCAGGCTACTAACAGTGCGGGTGGATGGGAATCAGCATGGAAAAGGAAATAGAACAAGGCAGAAAGCAACAACTGATGGCATTGATGATGAACAAGACCATGAGATAATGCCATTTTAGAATGAGAAAAAACCATGACAAGATTGTAAATTAGCTACTTGCAATAAATAAAAATAAGGTAAAAAAAAAAAAGAAAAAAAGCAGATGGAAGTAGCAACATACTTTGGTACATTATAAAACATTTATTACAAGACCGCCTGCAGCAGAGGCTGAAACCTCATTACTCATTTGTACTTCTCTGCACCAAATGTGTGATATTTACAGTTATGATTAGTTTATAGACTAGTTGAAGCTTGGACAAATGCCTGTTTTTGTTCTTTCAGAATCACTTGAGCCATCTTCATGGTAAACTGATATGACTGAAATAACACGTATAACATAGAGTTGTTAAGAAGTATCTCAAACAGCAACGCCACCACAAAGGAAATCTAAAGACAGAAGGATACTCAGAAAATTAGAGATGAAAGCTATCTGAAATGTTTGCCACCAGACTGGGTATACATTCATATCCACTGAGGCAGTTAATGAATTAACCCCTATAAATTTTACTGCTTTTGAAAAGGAAAATTACTGCCTGATACCAGCTGAAGCATTCCTCCTCCAGTTTGCTGGATGTTTAAGCTGTGCCACAGCCTACACAGAGAATCAGTTTTCTCTTACAGTGCTTGTTATTCATTAGCCACAAGGAAAGAAATAGCAGGCCACACTGTGCTCTAATCAGAATTCTGGTATTAGGAAAAAGAAACTAAAATTTTATGTTGCTTTCTCAAAGTAACCCAAAACACTTGTTCAGAGAAGGCTGACTCTTGAGTCAGAGCAGAGCTGTAGCTGCTAGAAGTATTTCAGGATGCTTCCCAAATAAATGTGAGCTGTCCAAATGCTCCTCATTTGCAACATAAATAAAAAAAATAATACAGGTTATAACTGCTGCAGGAAGTGTGTGCAATGGAAGGGGAGGAGGCAAGACTGCTGAATAAAGAAGGCCAAAAAAGGAATTAACTGGCTCACCCTGGGAAGGGTGAGAAATTAGCAGCTGAAAAAGAGCTCATCACCCAAGATCTTTTTAATTTTCTTTCAAAGGAAATGGAAATAGACTGTTGCTGCTGGAAGAACCAGCCTCTTTAGTAGAGTTAATAATGTTTTTACTGTGGATTTAGTGGGTAGAAGTAATTGGCTCTGAGGCCATATCGGTGACAGAGTTGACCCTGAGTGGGATAATTTTAAAATCAGAAATGAGTCAAACTGACCCTGTCAGCAGCAGCAGCAAGTTGTTGAATCAGCTCATATTAGATAAGTACTTTCTAGCTGCATCTTGCAGTTCCCTCCTTCTAAAACAGGTAAACACAGATCTGATAACAGAAGTCTAAAACCACTTGAGCAAGAGCCGTCTCTGCTGAAAATGAGCTCTCTTTTGACTTTATGATTCAATGCATTCAGCTTCTTGATGGACTAGCTTTAGGAGCAATTGTCCCAATGATTACTAACTAGAACTTCCCAAGGTCTCAGTGAGGAATTAATTTCTGTCTAAAAAAAATTAGTGTGCTATGTTAGACTCTTACTAACCCAATGTGGAGCCTAGAATCACGTAAGAACAAGCATCTGTTGGCTACGAGAAAGACACTCTGTGAATAATCCCAGGTTATCTGGGTGGATATTTTTCTGGATTTATGGCTGGCCTTCTTTGCCATTTTTTCTCTCTTTCTCTGTTTTTGTATGTTGGTTGAGGTATTTCATACAGTAAATCTAAGGCAGTGTTTACAAAGTCAACTAACACAAAGTCCTTAACAATCTGAGGAAAATCAGATAGCTGAGTGCAGAGCAAAACAGAAAGAAGAAAATAACTTGCAAAGAGATGAACAGAGAGAAATATGTTATTTACAGAGGTCTAGGTCAAACAACTCAAGCACACACTTATGCTGTTTGCCACAGAAAGTGACAAAGGAGTTTTCTACAACTAAATGATGACAGACTTGCCTACAGGTGAACACACTTGTTAGGAATGGGGTTGGGGGAGTGAGATCTACAACAATTATCTGCTGCATTAACACAGATAACACATACCTCATGTAATCTTGGCAGTCCTTATAAGAATCATTTACAAGTTTCTTTCCCCCCTTCCTTCTTTATATTGGGCACATTCTGGATTTGATCAGTATACCAGAATTAGTGTAATTAATGACAATATACTTCCAAAGGAAGATGACAACATGACTTTAACCTTGAAGCACATTCTCTATTTGTTCAAAATAAGGATATATTCCATGGTACATCTGTTAGCTGTGGACCTTTCTGAAGAATCTGGTTTTGGCTAGTTCAAGAAGGAGATATCCTTTTTCCAGGACAAAATTTCAGCATTCCTAACTAATTCTTAAGTAAATCAGAATTTGTTTCCAAATTTGCTTAAGAACAGTCTGCATAAAATTAATTATTGACTCCTCAGAGGTTTAAACATTATTTATAAAACAACTGTAATCTAAAAGACACGCCTTAAAATGCACACCATATGTATGTGTATAAATATATATATATAAAATTTAGGTAGCTTGCTCTGAAAGTAATGCTTCCTGTTTATTTCCATGCACACTATGACAGATAAAAAGAGCACGATAACACTGTTAGAAGGAATAGCAGTTTGACTCATGCTACAATCACATTATCTCTTTAGAGTCAGTCTCAAACAGGGTAGAGGGATGCTATGCTGATATCATAACATTCCACTACTATACCAAAAATGACACTTTGCAGTCTTTGAAAGAAAAAATAAATAAACACAAACATGCCACTCTACAGAAACTACATATTTCATTACTATTTTCTCTGTCACACGATGGTTGCATTTATCAGAGACAGTAATAGTACAGAAATACTATATTTTGTATTATCCTTGTACCCAGACACATTTCAAGTAATCTACAAGCTCAGAACAAAAATGAATCTTTACTTTCAAAATGATTGTCTGTAATGATCTTTACAGGGAGCAAGATTACATTTCCCCAGGCAAGAGAAGAGTAATATGCAGTAGCCTGATGTGACCTGATGAACCCAGGCAGAATGTTTGCCTTTGAAAAGAGACAGAAAAGGTAGGGAGTTA
The DNA here is from genome assembly GCF_038088225.1 of Cyrtonyx montezumae. Classification (NCBI taxonomy): domain Eukaryota; kingdom Metazoa; phylum Chordata; class Aves; order Galliformes; family Odontophoridae; genus Cyrtonyx; species Cyrtonyx montezumae. The sequence continues at coordinate 6,719,849 of NW_027072056.1, read as the reverse complement.
GAGCTCCAGTGCAGAATGAGAGAGCACAGTTAAGATATGCAGGAAGTGAGGATCTGCAGAGATGCACGAAGATGATGATGACTGTTGTTTTTTCTTCTACTACTTTGCTTTTTTAAAATAGACAAAGAATCCTGCTTTAATCTGAATAAGTCTGGAAAAGATTATATTAATGAGGATACCGAAATAGGGTACAAGACCTTAAAACATTTTAGTTAGAATCTGGTCCTGTCTTGATTTTGACAGTGCTGGCTTGATTTTCATTGATATGTTCATGTATCAGTATTTTAATTCATTTATGAGTACAAACTTCTCCCAAAATTCTCTCTCCCAAGAAATATCCAAGATTTAATATAAACAAATTACATCTGATAACAATAACATATTTTGTGTATATTTATGACTTGCTACTTTTTTTTTTTTTTACATATGTTTTTTATATGACAAGACCATGTTTTTTAATTAATTTGTCAGTGTGATTCAGTGTAATCCAATCCAGGTATATATGGAGAACTGTATCTAATGCAGAAAAGTGCTATAACAGAACTCTTCTGAAAAGGCATTTGGTGTGATGGTGAAACTTCAGGAAACTGAACCAGAAAGCTGAAGCAGGAAACAGAAATCTAAAACAGTGCTACAAATCCCACTGGGACAGCCATTTGTAGATGCGAAGTATTCCCACCACAAATCTTAATATTCATGCATTATATAAAACTAAGTGTTCTTCTGGGAACAAAGGAAAGAGAAAAAAAGAAATCTTACAGATTGTCCTGAAACGTTACAGCATTATTGTTCATTCTTGTGTGGCTTAAAATCTCAGAGCATTCTCATTTTGAACCTCCATTTTCAGGGATATTACCATCAGGCTTAACTATGCTTGCTTAGTTGCAATTTGGCATGCAAGGTATAAGCCCAGAAGCAAAATTATTTTAGCTAATTGAAGGGGAGAACGTAATCAGTGAGATTCTTTTTCTAATTAAAACCTGCAAAAAAAAAAAATTAATTCCAAATGCTTTCTTGCACAAAATAGCTCCAAATCAGATAGGGATTTAGGATGCATAATTCAAGCCTGTATACAGGGTTGAAATCCTCTCCAGAAATTTCCAGAGTATTTACACTCAAATTTTGGACAGGGAATATTTTCTGCTCAGTCATTTTAAAAGGAGCAAAACAAGATGAATAAACACACAAAAAATAGAGTTTGAGATCTTTGGCAACTCGAATTAAAATATTTATATATTGGCTATAAAAGCTAGGGGCTAGGTGCGGATTTGAAATATCCGTAAAACTATGAACTTGTCATTGTTTAACAACTTCATTCACATAACAGAAATACAGATTGTAGGCATAAACAGAGCTTTGAGAGGTAATCCTCAAGATAATTTAGTCAACTGATTCATGATTTTTATCACTAGGAAGTCTTTCTTGGTCTAATTTAAACCTTTCTTGCCGTATTTTAAGATCATTTTTGCCTACTTCACACATCCTACTGAGGGATAATGAGTTCCCTTACTCTTTTGAACACTAGAAAACGTTTTCACATTTTCACATCCCTATTTCCTTCATTCCTTCTCTCCCTGCTGATTTCCCTTTGAGTTTGTCCAGCATGGCTAGTCCTTCCCAACGCTAAGTACAGCACAAAATGATTTCTTGAACTCCGCAGGCTGCAAAACATGTGTGGGTACAAGCACTGCATGCATATACCCTAAATATACATCTTCATTGTGATACATCACAAGTATACTCTCTTACAGTAATGCAGTATTTGTCAATTTTGATTTATACTTTATAACTCTTATTTGCCTATATTCTCTTTCTGAAGGATTTCCAATTTTATCCCATTCTGTGAATAAGTAGGTTATTTTTAATCAAAATATAAATTAATTTTCAATGAGGAAAAATGCAATACATTTTTAACCGGTATCATGAATTTGTCATTTTTAAGTCTTTTACTGTTCTTCAGCATATTCTTGGCTCATTTCACATTGCTGTTATCTGCAACTTCAATAAGCATTCATAAAAATATTCAATAGCCACCAAAATTAATGACTGAGACTTTCAGAGACCTGACACATTGGATGAACTGGAAGGAAAAAAACAAACAATAAAACAACTGATAAAGCCAATAAAGTGAAACAAGTAAAGGCTTTACCCACATGAGAGTTAGGCACTCTACTCTAAGGTACATTGCAAGAGGGTCAGCATGAAAGTAAATTTAGAAGCATTCTGCTGATTCTTCATTTAAAGAATTTGCTGCACTATCAGAAAAAATGTAATTAGTTGTACATGACTTGCTCCTTACAGACCTATGCTGGCCTGTTACTCTCATCTCCCTTACTTTATTAGTAGTTAGAGAAAAGACTGATTCATTCTGTACTTTTACAGAACTTGAGGTTAAGCTGGATGGTCTATTTCAAATCTTTTTCCTGACCTTCCCATATATAAACTATATTCTGCGTGCTCTCAGAGATATAGTGTTCCTCAAAGTTTAGTTGATCCAACTAGTTAAAAGTAAAATTAAAAAACAACAACAAAGACAACTCCTCTCCCCCCAAACACACTAAAATAAGGAATGTTCTGCTGAGATATTTCATTAATATTGAGTGTAGATCATTCTTTTAGGCTGGTAAACTCAATGAGATCACAGAATAGCATTTCAAATCAAGGCAGCAACCATAAGTAAGCCAACACACTGAGTCATCTGCTTATGTATTTGTAATGCTTTCTGATGTCTCTGCTCTTTTGCTCCAAGCTAGCTTTGGTGATTTCAGATTGAATTTTTTTCAAAACTTTCTGAAACTACAGAGACTCTCTTTAGTGGGCCTTCAGTCAAATTCTGCAGACACATAATATAAAAGTTAATCTGATTGAAAATGTCAAGCTTATACAGTACATAGCTTACTGTCTCCAGAAAACACAGGCTGTCCCCTGATAAGTTCTGAGGAGCTGAAAGACTGAGTCACCATTCTACAGAGTCTGGGCTGGGAGAGGAAGAGCAGCCCCTAGTCCCTTTGTAACGTGGCCTCAGCAGCTCATGTGTATATGACAAGGCATTTCTAGCCCACTTTCTGTGGGATGGATCTTCCTCAACTGTGCTCTTACATACTTAGAAAGGAACAGTTTATTAGAAGAACAGATGGATTTACCACATGGGCTAATCTAGACTGAGACTTTCTAATTATTAAAGAGAGACATTATTTAGCTCTGCGACCAAAAAAATAATTTAAAAATCACTTTAGTAATAACCATATTAAATAACTTGCCTAATTATATAGCATTTTGTGAAGAATTATGGTTTCCTTTTTGTCTTTGCCTTCTTTCTCTCTTGTATACAAATTAGATTTATGAATTATGCATACAAACATAATTAAGAAAAACAGTTTGTGAATTAGTGACATGGTTATTTTTCAGTATGCTGAACAACCATAACAGTGCTCAGTTTATACAAGGGACAAAAGTTCTCTAATAAAATCATGACCAGTTAAAAGTTTTTTAGTATGTCAAATGCACTGCATGTGGGAGGCCAGTTTTATCTAACTCCTGGTTATTTCCAAGTGATTAACAGGCTAATCTTCTGAACAGGAGAAATACTGCCCATGTGGATAACGGAGTTAAATTCTAAGGAGGTGAGGGGGCTAGAAAAAGTACTATTAAGACTATAAATATTTGATCAATATATCATAAAATATTACTACTGATTATGAAGGAATATAATAAGGAATTCTAAGTCTTCTATAAAGACATGGATACTTTTCAAAGGAACCACTCTAAGGACACAACAATACAAAGTGCATGAATGTTTCCTGTCAGCAACCATGCATCATTCGCTTCTATAAAAGTTGCCACTTAAGTGAGATTAGCCCCTAAAATAAACAGTTAATTTAGCTACTCTGTGTATGAATTAGTTCTAATATCTTGCCTTTACCTCCACTTATTGTTATTATAAACTGGTAGTTTATACTATATAAAATGCTATTTAAGCATTTTAACAATTTCTGCTTGCAAAAATAATAAAAAAAATCAACAGAAAATATGAAAACATGTTTTGATCTAGTGCATGAAAGCTAATACAGTTTAATGCATATAGCGTAGATTGTAACTTCAAAAAAGTTGTGCATATGTACGCTACTTATGTCTATGCTATTAATAACTCAGGGCAGAGCTGAAGCCTTATTTTGGACGACTGGAAACACCCATATAAGACTGGGTTGAGAGGTCTAAACTGAAGTATGGTGTTAGAAAAAATGGCATCAAAACACACTGTCTTTAATACTATAAGGAATATGGATTGATTACATTCATAAAAATCATAGTCACCTTAGTGCAAAAATTGCAAATTGTCAGAACTTAATGGCTTTCCAAGTGAAATCTTGTTTCATTTTGGCACTAATTCAGCAATTTACTGTCCTTTTTGCCTTATTCATTTGAGCTTGTTTTTATAGCCCAACGTTTGACGCCTAAGACCTTAAATAGACATATGGTACCACTACTGTACCTCATACAATGCATACAGGCTTTATAATATATTTGTTCTGATCAACAGTAGCTCAATAGTGAAACTGAAGATTAAGACTCGGGGTCATACTTCTTTTACGGCCTTCCTAACCTCAGGATATGTCACAGATCTGTTTTCCTCAGAGAGGGTTCAACTTTCTACTTGTGTTCTGCTTTAAAAAATAGCGTAATACTTCACATAATCACAGAACAAAGTAAATATTGTGAATTATGGGTGTAAAAGAAAAGCTACAATATGCCAGAACATTCTGTGATGTGTTATAAAGCAGCCTCTTAACAGCAAAGTAATCTGTACAAATTATAGAATCACAGAATCATTTGCGTTGGAAGGAACCTTTAAAGGTCACCTAGTCCAACACCCCTGCAGTGAACAGGGACATATACGGTTTAATCAGATACTCAGAGCCTGGTGCAGTCTGACCTTAAATGTCCTGAGGAACGGGGCATCCACCATCTCCTTGGGCAAACTGTGCCACTGCCTCACCACCTTTATTGTAAAAAATTTTCCCTTATATCCAGTCTAAACCCCCTCTCTTTTAGCCTGAAATATTTCCTCTTGACCACAGACCTCACTAAAGAGTCTGTCCCCTTCCTTCATATTAGAAGCTGAAAGACCGCTCTCAGGTCTTCCCAGGGACTTCTCTTCTGCAAGTTGAAGCCTGCTCTCAGTCTGTCCTTGTAGGAGAGGCATTCCATCCCTTGCAGCATTTTTGTTGCCCTCCTCTAGATGTACTCTGACTGGCCCATGCCTCTCGTGTACTCAAGACTTCACATCTGGATGCAGTACTCCAGGTAAGGTCTCACTAGGGCAGCATCTCCTTCCCTTCAACCTGCTGGCCACACTGCTTTTGATGCATCCCAGGAAACAGATGGGGTTCTGGGCTGCAAGGATGCATTGCTTGCTTGCCATCCATCAGTACACCCACAAGTCCCTTTTGTCTGGGAAGCACTCTATCCTTTCATCCCCCAGCTTGTATTGACAGTGAGGGTTGTCACAACCCAGGTGCAAAACCTTGCACTTTGGTCATGGCAAACTGATGAAGCAGTTATGGAAACATCTAATTTATTAACCTTTTGAAAGGGTTTCTAAAGAAGAGTTTAGCATTAAGTTTGCAGGGAAATGGCTTCAGAAGAGTTCTGGTTGGAAAGATCCAATGGCAATGATTTAATCAGAGACTATTATTCTGCTTACTTTACTACATGACAAGTTATTTTACTCTATTAGATGTATATTGCTCTTTTGGGGTATTTTCTTACTTTGCCAAGAGAATCCAAAGGTAGAAAAGGGAGATTCCTGTTTGCAACAATTTCAAAAATCAACTTTGCTTTACTGCATAAAATTTATCTTGGCAACATTTTACTCATTTATGTGTTTTGTACTATCCCAAGAAGAAACCAGAAAAATCTATGTGCTGGTCCTTAATTGCTAGATTTTGACTGGATAACTTATTGATCAGAGAACCATTTTCAGAAGATAGCACTGTTTAAGTCATGATATAATGGGAAATAAATGTCATACACTCCATAAAGTTACCAGACATTTTAGAATACTTTAAAACACTAGATTAAACAGAATGATATACTTTCTATTTGACTATGTCACTGTGATGTGCAGAACACAAGAAATAAGAGGATGAAGTGGTTTACCAGAGTATTTTTCCTTGCTCATTCAGAGAAGCAGCTGAAGCTAAACTGTCAATGACATAAAACACAACAATGCATTTCATTCACATTTATTTTTTGCCACTAAACCCACTAGAAACACTCAATCAATGAGAACAAGCCAAGCAGCTTTGAACTCAATTTCTCCAAATATCTTCACTACTGCTAAACTTGTATGGGTTAACTGACTGTTCCTTCCACCCACTACTAACGCTAGAGTTAAAACGTCTCACCTATACCGTCCTGCTGCTCCTAAGACCATGCTTGCATCATTTTTCTATGCTTATAAGAATTCCCTCTCAAAACCTATCTAGAAGCATTTAAGGCAGGAAGTCTACCTCTTGCTCCAATTTCACAGGTTTACATAAAGTGTACTGAACATAAAAAATGAAAATGATATACATGTTTTGGGGAAATGAATACATTTGTTGTTTTTTTTTATTTATTTGTTTTCCAACTCATTCTTGAAGAATTTGGTATGGGCAATACTGGAAACAGGACACTGGATAAGACGAAAGCTGAGTCTAATCCAGTATAGTAATATGAACGATTCTGGGCTGGGATTTCAATCTCCTCTCTCACAGTATGAAAAAGTAATATTTTGTGGAGACTTCAAACAGGGCAGCTACACCAACTTGACATCTGTTTTTCCTGTTTGAATCTACTTCTTTAATAAAAATAGGATTTATTTATTAATTAATGTTGAAGTAAATGTAGAGAACTTAGTTCTGATATATAGCTTCCTTTTGTCATTAAGGAGTGTTAGCATATTATCAGGAGGACTGTTCTGAGAATGTAGTGCTGCTCTGCCATAAAGAACCAGCAGGAAGCTGTCACTCAGACATACATTGTAGGGGTATTTTAAAGGATTAAAATTTCTTAATTGAGACAAAGAATTAATGTGGGAAGCAGGAAGATCATCACAGATGTGGTTCAGAGGCACCCATAGATAGTATGGGAAGTAATCAGACACTCAAGTTTTCATATCACTGAATCATCACATTGAGCCAGGAATGGTGAATTTTGAGAAAAGAGAGATGACCTTTCCCCTTCAAAAACACAGGGGATTTTTCATATAATTACGTATTACAAAAGCATATATAATGGTATTTACTGCAACAGTTTTTGCATTGTGCTGCATGTAAGTTATGTAAATATACACATTTTTATGTCCATGAGTAGTACTTATGTAGTATATAAAATTAGTTTCAAACAAAGGTGAAAAGCTTTATGCAGTTTAAATATAATTGCATGCACTAGGAAAACAATATGAGATATTTGAAGATACTGAAAAAGTATTTAAACAAATGCCCTGACTTGGGATTAATATATTGGTCTACAGAGGAAGCACACAGTTGAAGGTAGGCAGCACCACTTCTCCTGTGCAGTGCATGATTTATCCTTCTGTCTGCCTCATTGCTTTTTGTTCTCACAGATGAACGATAGCTTTCCTTTCACCTGCCAGTGGCTGCTTGAATGCTGATTCTGTCACCAAACTCCAGTTTCCTCATTCCTACCATTTTCAGTATCATTTACTGAAATTTTTGACTAGTGATACTGAAGAGATTTTCTTATTCTAAGTGTAGATCAATGCTACAAAGACAAAACCCTGTTCTCTTAATTTCTGCAGCTCCTCACCACCTCCCAGCTGAACTCCATATAAGTTATCTGTCAGCTTCAGCAATTGTTTTCACAAAATTTAGAACTGTTTCTTTTCAAAGTGAAGTTACAAATGTAGAAGGAGCTTGGCTTGCAGACAGCCCAGCACAGAATCGCTAGTGACTTCCTTGATAGTTGCATTTATGAGACTATATAGGGAAATTGGAAATCCCTGCTTACTATGAAGCCACTAAGTATGGTTTGTCACTGCACATCACTTGTACTAAAAAAAAAATGTGTACCTGTTCCAACCCCATGTTTTTTCTCCAAATTTCTCATTCCGCTAATTATTGTTCAGGATAGGGAGGCTTCTCCAAAAGCAAGATGAAAGTCAAGAAACAGCATATTTGAAGACAATTTACCTCTAAATTCAGCTGGAGTTTCATTTATTTTAATGTTAAGAAAAGAAAGATTTTCAGCTTGAAACTGTTCAATATGCAACTCAAAGATGTCAAGCTAAAAATGGAGTTTCAATTGCAGTTTTTAAAGTTAAGTTCATTTAGCCCTTCTGAGTTTACTAAATGTGCATTATTTTAAAGGTAGTATAGTGAAAACTGTTAAAAAGAGTTAATAATAATAATAAAAAAGAATTGGTAACATGGGCCCTGGCCACCTAATCAAAATCAAGTCATTTGATTGTATAAATCATTATAATTCTGATGACTTTTATGATTTATGTCAGCTGAGGTATAGCTCATACAGGAGTCCTTTCAGTGTATCACCTTTCTAAGCTAAATCTATAAAAAAAAATAAAACCACAAGTATATCAGATATTTGCATGTTAGAAGGATCCCACTGAAACCCTACAATTGCACACCTAACAGTACATTTATTTAGAATTTACATACCTCTGAAACAGAAAGGAGAGCTTATTAGTAGAGGATAGAGCACCCAAACTTTCTATTTCATACAATTCTTTACCAATATCAGCTCATGAATTACATACTCAATGGTCATTATGCTTTAGGTTTACAGAAACGCAATGTTGACTGCAAGTAAAGAATATTTAAATTCCTGGATAAAACAGGAGAACTCAAGAATTAAGTACTTTATAGATGATCTTCAGCAGAGAAAGAGAAGAAAGCCAGTGCATGAAACTGCCTGAAGCGTATGCCTCCCATAATTATTGGTTTAGTCAATAGTGCTCTCAACAGCACAAACACAAAGAAAAACCATGGAAAACTCAGGAGTTACTGTAAAATCAACTTCACAAAAGAGTTGGAGAGAAAAGCTCTGTCTTGGCCAGGAATTAATCCAGCTCCCTCATATCACACAGCTAATACATACTCCCCATTATTAAGGTGACATTTAAAAGAACATGTGTAGTATCTTCCCCCACAAAGTCCGTCCGTATTTCCAAATTTAAAAGGAATATGAGATTATGAGCAATAAGGCACATGATGTTCTCCATAAAATGTCTTCTGCTTTTCCTTAATTTATCAAGTTCCATTCTTGGATAGCATACCAAATCTGGAAGATGTATATCACTGACTGTTAGCATATATTTATTGATTTCCATTAAATGCTTTTCTTTCTATTAAATAAAGTATGAATTGATGACAATAACGGTAATTATTTAGCAGAATGTCAGCATAAGCATTCTAGCAGGAAGGATGTCCTCCTGCTAGCAATAGCAGATTTTCAGTCAGAACCACTGTGGTAGGAACTAACTAGATCGTTCAGACTTTCAGGTTTGAAAAAGTTCTGGACACACTCAGTATAGTGCATACATATCTTCTTTTTATTTTTGGATAAAAAAATAAATAAAAAGATGTCAAGTATGAACCACAACTTCATTAGATTTAATGTCAAGAAAATATGGGTATTAATAATTTTCTCCATATATGTGCAGTCTGGGTAGATCGCTTGGAATTCATAAAAAAATCATGAGGGATTACTGAGCAAACAGTATGTAGTTTGTGTTCTGTATCTGTAAAGTACAGAATTATGCACCAGTGAAAAATCCATTAAAATCTTTAAGGACTCCTTAGAACATTATTTCATCAGTTCTGGAATGCATGAAAAATGCTTGAGTCATTTTGTCTGGGCTTATTTCAAAATTTAAAATACTGGTAAACTTTGAGACAAAACTTTGATCAGGTTCAACTACTGTGTTTAATAAATTGTATGAAGAGAATTGTTAAATGGTACTTATTATAATTTGGTATTTATTATAATTTAGAAACTGTAGCAGTAATTTATCCTCTAAAAAAATGCAATTGTTTTGCTACAGCATATGGAGATTTTCTGACATTTTTTTTGAAAGTTATTTTTCATTTCCTTCCCTACTTTACTCTAAACATATAATTTTAGAGACTTCTGGAGTTTCTCTCCTTTGCTACACATTAGATTATGCATCTGAAGAATTTGTCCTGGTTCAGGCAAATCACTACTTTCTTATACACTGAAAATCATAAAACCATGGTAATTTCATAAGAAAAGAAGCAACTACTTTGTCAGTATGAGCAGAAAAAGACAGGGAGTAAAAATTTTTCAGAAAGAAAGGATACAGAAGTCTTCTAAGGTACTATAACTCAAACTTCAAAAAGAAAACACAAAGAAGAATCCAGTGTGAGTCTCACCAACTTGCATCTAATTTTTTTTTTGTTCAATCAACATGGAACCTGAGCCAGCATATTACGTTGATTAAATCAGAAGAAACATTTAATTATTAAAATATCAGAACTTGTGTTTTAAAAAACAATTACAAGACCAAAAACTAGCTGCAGAGGTTTTTTTTTAGTAGATAAAGTACTGTTACCCAGTTAACTAAACAGACTGGGTTCTAGATCTGTTGAGGAAGCCAGTAGGCAGAAGCCCATTTTTTTTCCTTACATAAGGATCCGAACTTCCTCCTCTTGAATATCGAACATCAAGTCTGGTGAAAACACAGAGTTTTTAACTCCTTAATCTTAAGTCAGAACTTTCTATATCTGCCTGATATGCTCTGACCAGCTAGAAGGCTGTCAAACTTAAAAGCACACAAATCAGCGTTACCGCTATACTAACAAATACTATAGTTCCAAGAACAGCTCTCAGACAAGCCAATATTCTAGAATTAAACACTGTGCATAATAAAAATGCACATACCAAATGGTGTAAGATGCATCTAGACTCCTTAATAAATCAATTCTGCTCCAATTTATGCCAATAATTTGCATACAATAAGATAGTCCTTGAGCAAATAACTGATAAAGTAATAAACCTGTCATAGGCACAAATTGACTGCTCACTAAGGCTCTCTGGCAGTTTGTTCATATGGAGGCAGATGCTCTGGTATAGCACACTAGCTGCAGGAAAAGTTTATCTGTTGTTTGATAAGACTGGAAAACAGAGAGCAAAGATTGCTTTGATTTTACAGCAAGCTAAATATTCATTGTAGAATAAAGGAAATGGCCTTTAAATAACTGATGTATTTGATACTTGTTAAAAATCTGTTTACGTCAAATTATTCGAATCAGACAACAATTCTGTCTTCAATGGATATAAAAAGGTTAAAGGTTGTTTTCTGAGTATGGGAGGAGAACAATAAACTGAATATTTACACTGGGCATTTATTTTCTACAGAACACTTCAGTCTGGTTGTATTATTTAATGAACAACTGGAGTAGCAAAGAGCATGAATAACAATCTACGCAGATAATAACTTCGAATATAAAAATATATATTTAAAATGTTAACCATCATTGGTCAGAAAATACTCCTGCTCTCAATACATCAATTTTACATATCGTTATACTGACACATTTACTCCAACTGTAGTGTTAAAGCTCTGTTCCCACAAGATGTCCAGCACTGTCCTTTCACTTATTCAATGGAGCATTCACATGAAGTGTTTCTTGCTCTGAGGCAAGCCTTGAAAATGACACAGCCCTGGTCTGTAACTACATGAGATCTACTCCAAGAAAAAAAAAAACAAACAGAAAAATACTGAGGAAACAAAGCTGTCAAAGGTAAGCTACAGTTTCTGTCCCTTTCCCTGCCCACACTTTGCGACCACATGGCTGCTGGGAAGACAGTTCATACAAAGATGATAAGGTATGTGCACTCATGGTGTTAAATCATTCTGACAAAAATGTTATTCATTTTGATGTTTAATTTCCAGTGTTGATATTCTCCTTGAAATATGCTATTAAATCATGTGGAGTGAAACTAATTTGAAGAACGATAGTAAAAATTCAGTGTTTCTGAGGTTTAATCAAATAAAAAGAGAAAAATTGAGGATACTACTAGCTTTTTTCTGCTCTTACCCTTAAATATATATAGCTTTTTTCTTAAGCTACTATTGAAAAGCTGAATAAATTCCTGAAAGCATATTAATTTTTTTTTTCAGATAAACTCAAAGTGGATTAGAAGAATGGTGGACTTCTCAAACTTCTGGGAAGGGCGATTTTTCAAGCAGTCTGAATTGATAACTGCCATTGATAATGCCAACTGTTTATGCAGTTGCGTCCAGTGAGAAAAGTAGATTTTCAGTATGCCTGCTCCTGATATACTATGTATGAATGTGCCTCACAAGCAGAAAAAAAATACCAAAGCGATATAAGAATCTGCTCCAAGTAGTACTGAGGGAGGGGTGTCAGAATCAATGGAGAAAAAAGTTGCCTTATCAGCAAAAAAAAAAAAGTCAGAACTGGTTCTGTCCTAAGAACATTATAGTCCCCAAATTTCCCCCTTAAGGCTGAAGGCAGCATCCGTATTCAAATATCTGCTTTTACAAAACTTCACTTTGCGGGAAATAGTTATTGCAGGAAAAATCTGCTATATGTATATATACTGACATAATTGTTCAAGCAGTATGCATAACCTTCATATGTTACCTTACAGTATAATATCAATACTATTGAAAGTTAAACCCAAAGCAATCAAGTTCACATGTGTTACTGTAATTTATCACTTCTAGTTATAATGAAAAAATGGCTCTCAGCTCTCCAGAGCTTCTCAAGTTGTGCTGTTGTATATCAGTGGAGAATTTAGCTGTTTCAACACAGCCCTAAGACATAAGAAGATCCAGTAATTTTCCTCTGATTTGGAACTACACACTGCTACAGCTTTCCCCAAGCAGCTGAAATAAGTAATTTGGGGATATGAAACAAGCACCAAGCTCCAGAACATCAGGGTGGACAGAAATATTGTCTCATCCAAAAAGTATCAGCTTGGGCATCAATAGTGAGGAGAAATCACCATAGGCTCCAGCAGGCCCACGTATAAGCTGCTCTTAGCACATTTAGAACTTAATCAGAAAATACTTTCTTTGCATTAAGCTCTGTGATCATCCTTCATAAGAACTGGAATAGTGAGCTTTTCTTCAATATCACATATCCTTTTTATTTTTTTTTAATAAATAAAAACACAAAGATGACCTCAACATAAAAGTATATGAACATCCATTTTGTATAGTAGTTAAATATTTTTGAGGATATGGCCTTCATATTATATCTATGCTAGTTTTTAAGAGTGGGTACCTCACACAAGGCTGATTACTGCCCCTAAATCCCCTACTAGACTCAAAAGCAAATTACAAGTCAGCCTGAACCTGCAACAGCTGGCTGCAGTGCCTCTGGAGTCATGAAGAAAATAGAGACTGCAGTATCTATTTCATTTTTTCTCTGCTTGACCTTACCATTTCCCACCATCGCAAGGGATCCTTGTGTCACAAAAGTCAACGTATTAACTGTTATACAGAATCTATATATGCTTAGTACATCCTTTACTGTGATTTCCACTATCCCTAAGCAGGGTTTCAGACTCTGACTTTGCTCTTTGTGCTGTCAAGGGAAAGCAGGGTAAAACAGGGAGACCACCTGAAATTTTTAAGCTATGTTAGGACAAATCAGAACTCAAGGAAGAGAGTTAAAAAGCAGCAGTAATGATTTAGTCAAATAAAAGAGGACTAAATAGTTTTTAAAATCTTGCTTGATAAGCTGCACCTAGATGCAATTTAACTATTAGATCACATTGGCTATTACTCCACGTACATGAGAAGAGATTAAAGTAGGTACAAAACACTTATACAGAAGTGAGGAATGCTTAAAACAATTATACCATTGTATTCGGGCTATATTGGCTTTTATAATAAAATACGTAAAGAAAAAAATGAGTCACTTTTAGCAATTATAGTTTCTTTTACTAAAGGTATGAATTATGACTCTAGCTTCATAATGCTCAGTGGAGGTTTCATGTTGATTACAGAGTCTCCATTTGTATATTCTCCAAAGGAAAAGGAAAACAAAATGAGTCCTTCCTTCCTGGCCACAGCCCCTGAACTTTAGCTGTTATGTTTGAGAAAAGGAGGGAAAAAAAAAAAAAAATCAAAGGAAAGTATGTGATATGCAAATGCATATATTTCAGCTCTCTAAAAGGCAAACTTGGGTGGATTCTGAGCCAGTCAAAAGGTTTCAGTATCAAAAGGTTTGCAACCCTGAAGTGAGAACAAGGATTCACGTTGCTAAACTCTCTTTGATGTCCTACTGTCTCTTTCAAGTGCTTAGGAACATTGTACTTTAACCTCTGGCATTTCAGCAATGCTTCTCCACAGGAGCTTTCAAGAAACAAGCAGAAGTCACATGGACTGCCACTGAGATAATAGCACTTGATTTACTTCCATGCTTAAATTGTTCTCTGAAACAGGGGTATCACTCATTGCATCAAGGAGGTCTCAAAGCAGTACAGCTATAATCAGACAGAGTAAAATCTGCCTCAGTTTCATGTTAAGCTGTCCTACATATGAGCCAGTGCTTCTCATGCCCCAGCTTGGCATTGTACTTAGGCCCTTTTGTTTAGGCTTCAGCAGAGGGTTCATTCGGACATTGGGCAAAGACCAAGGGGGTTTATGCTCATAGTGGAAAAGCATTTAGTGATTTCAGTATAGATTAAGTAGGAGAAGAGTTAGAGAGGAAACAAACACACACACACACACACAGTCACTCACAAAAAAACCAACTCTTCCAAAATAAAACTATTCATGACCAAAACATCCTTGAACTGCAAACTAGCAATTTGTCAACTACTGGGGTAAAATGAGATTGCTCAGGCCCCTGTGAAGGAAAAAGGGAGAGACGGATTGTTGCTCAGTCTGACATGATGTGGATGTTACTGTGTGGTAAAATTAAAACAGTGAAGTAGTAGTCAAAATATTACAGCTCAGTAGTAACAAATAAAGCACACAAACTAGCTCTTCAGCTGGGTGAGAAAGTAGAGCCACGGTGATTTACACAAGCAGAGTCTCATTCTAACACATTGATGGCTTTTAATCAGTTCATCAGAATTGATGACTTAATGTAAAAATAAAGTTTGTCAATAGAAAAGTAGTTAAGTTTTGCAAACAAGGAACATTCCTTCCTCATCAATATTGTGCATCATCTGAAAGCTCTCTCAAAGAATTAGTGTTGCACTCTTTGGTTTTTCTAACTTTCTGAGTATGCAGAGATACAATTCTTAAAACTTAGTCACACAGGACCAGAATTAACAGGACCAGAATTATGCTTACAGGCCCTGGCCCAGCATCTCTCAGAACTGCAGAATACATTTCTTACTTTGGATAAAAATCTCATTTTTAAGTGAATTTAGTAATCACTGCTGTAATGGTTATTCAGACAGTTTTTAATGACCTCACTGGTAAATAGCTGTGTAAAGTAGGATTCTGTCAATATGTTTACTCATCCACTATTTTGAAGGATGACTGAATAAATAGTGAGGGAAAGTTTTTGAAAAGGAAATAAAATACATGGGGAATATATTCTCCCATAACTACTCTGACTTTTAAATTTATACACAGATGCAAGCACACCTGGTTTCTGCTGGGAATAAAACCATGACCATCTCACAAGGAGGCATGGGGCCAGGTCCAATAAAGGACTTCATTGCCTACAATTTAGGCACTGTAAAGCCCATACTTAAGGAAGTTGGCCCCAAAGTGAAATCCAAAACGATAAGAAGCTTCTAGGCTTTCTACACATTCTAGAAAGCATCTAAATCTTTCTAACACCCATGCTGATCAGAATTAACCAGTATGAAATACCGAGCACAGAGGCACCAGTGGACCCCGGGATTATTCCCCACCTTCCTTCAAGTACTGTCTAAAATAAATAAATAAATGGGCAGAAATCAGTCTTGCTGTCAGGGTTTGCCAGCTAGGGCTTGCTTCTTTCACTTATCTGGATACTTGAAACTCAAGATCGTTCCTGCTAGTTTCTTCGCCTTTTAAATATTGCAGAGCTTGTTGTTGCATAGTGACCTAGATTTAACAAGAGATAAGCAGAATAGTTTGGGATACTAGAAGTGCCTTAAAAGAATGCCCTACTTGTACCCAAGGAGCTGTTAACTGTGGGGCTCTTCCTTAGGAAGAGAACAGTGTGAATTTAATTGCCTTCAGCCTGAGGACGACGATAAACCGTACTAGTTAGCATCTTGGGCAAGCAGCTTCAGCTAATAAATGGTGCTTAAGGGAAAACAACTAAGTCGACATGAATTTAAAGCGAGCACACACAATTGCCTTTCATGAGAAAACCAGTGGGGTCTGAGCAGGAGTCAGATCCTTGGGGCAAGGCATTTTGAGGTATATGAACAATATACAAACATAGACATCTGATAATTTTTATATCAAAATGAGTCATAGGGAAGAGCTGTTTTCTAGATAGTGATGCTTTGACTTTTGGCCAAGGACACTTGAAGCCAGAATAAAAGAGACAGTTTAAACACCTGTGGAGGATTTTGTGCACAATTCCTTTTTTTTTTTTTTTAATATTATAAATATGCAATGCAATCCCTTGGCATATTAATAGTAGGTAATAATGAAACAAAACTTCTTCCTCCACAGCTGTTTGCAGGCAGAGCCCACTGTCAGTATCTTACTAAGGAGCTCATCTCTTCGAATTCTGTCCCTCCATCTCTGAATATTCTGATCAAGGATCCTATTATTTGGGGAAAAAGAAAGCTGTCATTCCTCCAAATCAGCTCCTTTATTATTTCTGTTCATCAGTCATTACTCAACAGCATCTGTGATCTTAATATGTACAAATGGGAGGCCCTTCACATTTTAATTATAGATTCATGCAAACAATGACAAAAAAGAAGTCTACTGAGATCTCAGTCAATAGATGTGGTAGAACATTTCCTATCTAAGATCACAGAACAGAAGCAAGACTAGCATTATAAATGTGAAGTATTTTGTGATTAGATTGTGATGCAAAATCTGCTCATTCTCCCAGAATGCTGATAGGACTATATTATTTATCTGTGTTTGACTTGTTCTGAACATCTTATTGGTAGATAGGAATGTTTTGCAAAATAATGATTCTAAAGCAACTATTAAATGGATTGCTCTAAATGTATGAAAATTATGAATCATTTTTGATGTCTTTCCAATGGACACCACCAAGTATGCAAACAGAAGCAAAGATCTTCTAGCTTACATTAAAAATAATCAAGAAACTCAAAGACCAATATCAGGCATAACAAAATGTCTTGATTAGATAGATGAGGCATAGGTAGCATCTGCATGTTTAAAACCAGCTGCTTCTGATTGTACTATATATAGACAACTTATTTAGTTAATTACATATCTCAAATTCAGTATTTTAATAGTTTTAATTCCAGTCATTTCAGTTATATCTTGTGATGGCCTTAGAACAAGGTCACTTTGGGATTACGAACCTGAGATAGAACTGGAATGATTGTTCTAATGCTCAGCTTTACCCACCCCCTGAATGATCACATTCAGTGAAATAGCTATTGAATGCTCATGGATATCAGAAAGTGCAGGAAGTCCTCTCAAAATGTATAAAATTATGTTAATGATGTATAAAATCAAGGAATGTACTTCGATGGGCAGGGTATCTGCCCATCAGAGATAATGGATGGCAGAGTTTTATTTATCAGCTGAGCAAGTTCAGAGGGAACATGAGTCAGGTGCAGTACATAAGGAAACCCTGCAGTGCTTTTCTTTTTTATTGGGGTTGGGGGGGGAGTATTTGTGAGAGTGCTTTCTGCATAGATAAATCCAGATTATTAACTCTACGGTGTCTGATAAAGGGCATGGTAACTAATCTACAAAGGAGCCAATCTTATGTTTTAAAACTCACACTGTGGTTGCCATAGTTACTAAACATACTATAAACACTCCTTGCTACTTACATTATCTTGCCCTTTCGGAGAAACTGCAATAGCACAGATACATAGAAAACCCACACAACGTTTACAATTGGAATTGAAACAGTATTGACAACTTGCACTGCCAATTTGCCTTTCCAGATAAGACAATGCTTCTTGCTGTGGAAGCAGTGCTCAGACACTTGAAGGGCAAAAGGCAAGCAGTCTCACATGTCCAACAGTACTGTGATGAGAACCATATAGCGAGTGTTCCAACAAGAACTATCAGGGAAAGACATTAAATTAATAAAGAAGTGTTATCTAGGTAGATTAGCTAGTACTTGACTATTCAGACATGGGAACCTTCATTGAAAAGGCAAGTAATTCCATCCTCCACTGCTCTTACAATTTTAAGCTGAATTTTAAGCTATATCAATTTGGGAAATTCATGTGGAACACTAACATTACAACAGAGGATTGCACACAAATCACAACCATCATTGTGCAAAGGCTCATTACATACTACATAGAACTGTCAGGGTTCTTGCCTACTCAGTGTGGGGCAGGGGCTTGGAATTAGTTGGTCTTCAAGGATCTTTCCAACCCAAACCATTCCATGATTCTACGAAACAGCTGAGTCAGTCTTTTTGGACTACATATTCTCACTAAGCTCATACAAGACAAATTCAGTCATTGCACAGAGAAGTTGTCAAATAATTAATTTTTGTGTTAAATACTACAAATTCAAAGCTGAAATTCCAAAGTATCTTGGCATATTTGCTATCTTCTGGCACTTGAAACTAAACTATTAGAATTGAAGATCTGAAGTATCATTTTTCAACTACACAAAAATATAAAATCTCACGAAGAGCTGAGACTGAGAATTACTGCATTTCTCTTTAGTAAAGATATTAACTCTAGCACCTAGGCCAAATTGCAATAGCCTCCGTATAAAAATATCCTGAAATTTCAAGTGGAAAAAAAAAATTCTTATTTAAAATCTTGGGGATTGCCATACTTGAAGCAGGGTAAAAGGATTGATAAGGTATTGATAAGGATTGATAAGGATTGATAGGGTTAAAAAACTTCTGAAACTGAAAGAAAAAAATTATCCCAAAGGTGCAGACTTCCACAAAACCACCTTAACACCTGCCTTCTGATATACAAATTAAAGCACTGCCTCCTTAGGGATTTAGACAAATTCTAATCCAATAGAACCCAATAGAGTTCAGTTTTTCTTTACCATAAACATGGGTCTTCAGAAGTCAAAAGACAAAATTTTTGAATATATATGAAAAATTAAAGAGAAGCCATAGCAGTCTTTGAAGTATAGCAAAGTTTTCCTTTTTCATTATGTAAAGTCCGAGCGGTACAAGCATGAATAAGACCTGTAAGTAAACTAGTAGAACTAAAGCAAAAATCAACATCAAGGTTTATAGTACCTGATATTTCTGACTGTAATCCATATTTAAAATAGCTCATTTGGAAAGAACCTTCAAATAGCATCAAAGTTCAACTGCCTGACCATTTCAAGACTAACCAAATGTTAAATTATGCTACCGGTGTTCAGGGAATCCCTCAGTAACAGGGATGGGGCATCAACCACCACATGAGGAAGCCCATTCCAGTGGTTGACCATCGCCATGGTAAAGAATTTTTCCCAACACACAGTGTGAACCGAGTGAGCTAGATTTATCAGAAAATTATGTAATCAGTGAGAAAAAAAAATTATGTATGTTAAAGCTTCCAACAACAAATAAAATGAAAATCAAAATAATTTTCCTGCACTGGATTTGAAATGTAAATAATAAAAAATCAATTTGGTCAACTGCAATACTTTCAAGTTACCCAATCACATTTTTCAAATTATCATCTCTTTATACCATTTGCTTTTATGACTAATCAGACTGAAGTCTGTCAAGACCTGTCTTCACTTCTGACAGTACTGGGCTAATTTAACCCCAAGTAGACCTTCACTGAATTAACCCAATGGCTGACAAGTTTCTATGCATGCAAAAGGTGGCTGAAATGGGAATACAGTCAATTTTGGTCACTTACTCCTGAAGAGAGGGAATAATAGAAGTCGAAAGATCAATTAAATTATTTCTTGAATGAGTGTTTAAAAATATTTCACCTCTAGAGAGAAACAGATTCAAAAATTGGTGAGGGATATAGAGCTTTTCGTTGCTTGATATTGGCTAGAATCCCAAGCAGGTCAACAGTAAACGCAAGTCACTTCCACGTGGCACTATAATATATGTGAAAAGAGTAAGTAATCTGGCTGGCTCCTAGAAGACAAACACCCATTTCAGAAACATATGAGACTTAAATGAATGTATTGGCGTTCTTCTGGTAACAGGAGTGAGTAATTGTGAAAACTGAACAGACACTGCATAAGTAGCCTAACTTAATCAGAGCACATTAAATCACAATATGGGAATAACACCATTCTGAACATACAAGATCCAGCCTAATTCTGCCAGTTTGGCATCTTTTCAGAAACTGTTTATGGTACAAATCTCTAAAGAAATTGTAAAGGCATCAAAATCTCTACAAGACGCAAAATAAAAGCATAAATAATTGGATGTTTGATGAAAAATATTCAGTCTATTGTTTTCCTAATACATTTCCAGTTATTTGCCTAATAAAACAAAATGCTTCTAAGATGGGAACTTCTGTACAAAATCTCTTTGTATGTCACAAGTTTCTTGTGTTAGCACATGAAGACAACCTAAGACTTCTTTCTCAAGTAGGAGTAAAAAGTCAGTCATCTGAAATAAGGTTTCATCCTGTCATTTATTGCACTGAAAATTCCATTTGACTATTTGAGCACACCACAATCACTATTTATGACATTCATATAACTGAGGTTGCACTGTAGAAGTTGGATAAATTCATTTATGTTTCAAACTAGAGACAACTTCTTACCAGCTAAGCACATAACACTAGGCCAGACTACACAGGTTCAGAAATCTGACATCTTGGTAAATACACTCAAATTTGGGTAAAGAACAACAAAGCTATGGAAAACTAGGGAATAGCTTTAGAAAAATTGTTTTCTGTAGAATGCTAGTGCAGCACTGCAATGTGTTACGCATACAGGCCAGGGAATTTATGTCACTGGAAATCTTCCAAACTCAGGTAGGCAAGGCTACAACTTCAATGGAAGTCTAGACTAGATCTCTCTCCAAAGGTACGAATAGTATTTCTGTCATCTTTCCTTCAGCGAGCGATTGCTAAGATTGTTCTTATTTAATTAAAGCATTGAAGCATCAGTTCAAGGAAGCAGTGAAAGACAAACGAGGAGATGTTTTAATCCACACTTTCAATGCTAACACTTAAGTGTTCTTTGGAAATAGGGCCCCTGCACACAGACATTAATGGCTTTAGTATCACCTGAAGGCAGAAATAAATAAATAATAGAAATAACAGCGAAATAGAAGAGCGACAGTGGGGTGACCAAATATCTAAACAGGTCACAACATAAAGACTTAAATAATCTGAATAAAGCACCAGTGAAAGTATAAACAAATAAACAAAGGCAAAAACCTGTAAAGAAAATTGTATAAATAAATTACAAATGAAGAAGTAAGATAGCAATGCATGGGAGAAGACAGAAGTAACGCCCAACAAAAATAAATACCCTCATTAGAAACAAAAGAAGTTCTTGAAAAGATGATAAGGCATGTGTTTGAAACAGCACTGCTATACTGTTGGCAGATGCAGCCGAAGCAGAGTCCACAAAGGCTAACTAGTTGGCTAACTGGACTGAAAAGTTGCCATTTACATATTGACTGCACAGAAAATAAAGTAAAAAAGAATGAAAGGAAAGGCAAAATGGGGAAAAGCTCTTTCTAAGCTATTTTATTTATGACTAAATCAGTCTGTTTACAACAGAAAAGCTCTGTGGCAAAAATTCTGTTCTACCACTTCTCATATCCATAGGAGGGATGTTTCCCTTTTGGGAGGTTTCTTCAACATCTTTAAGATGACCAAATATTTTAGGCTTCTCATTCTGTGCTACTCTTCAGCACTGCCTCTTCAGCTGAGATCTTGCCTACCAAGAACTTTGTTACTAGATTGCTCAGAAGGCTTCTGCCTTTTTTGGCATTACCACACTCCCGGATTTTAGCCTACACATGCTGCTCCTTTTTCATAACAGGAAAAGAAATCTAACACTGATTTCTGTGAACCAAGACAAGGTTTACAGTACACATCTGCAGCTATGAAGCCAAAGTCTTGGTTTACTTTCAAAAGCTTCTGAGCAGTCCGTGCTGGAATCTATACAGAATATTGTTCGCAAGTTCTCCTCTTTATGTGCCTGTCACAAGGCACTACTACACAATCTTTTGAGGATAGTAGACAAAGGAGCAAATATAAAGAACAGAGAAACCTCTGAGGATAAAGAATCATAAATCAACTGCTATTCTCAGGCTGACAAAGCAGACTTTAGCCAGGTGCCTTCAAATTTTTATGTTTCAGTCAGTAGGAAACTCTGTTTAGTATATGCTGCTAAGTATTACAGAGTTACCAGGTGTGATTCACAACATAGCCAAATATGTTATTCAGTTCATACTCCTCTCTGCAATTTTCCTGCATTGCCTGGATCTACGCCCACTGTTTTTCGTTATTCTTGTCTATAGGCATAACTTTGCACATTTGCGAGAGACTGCTAAAGCGTACCATTCCACATTAAGTATCCAAAGATAGAGAAATAGAGACATTCTAAGTCCCCAGATTGCTTTGACCCTTACTTGAAAGCAACATCTGTTTTCCAGGTTTCCAGCTGTGCTCCACTAGCCAGAGGTAGCCAATTGGAGACATGTGTGACATTTCCTCAGTACAGCATTGACATCACTGACATTCACCTTATTAGAACAATAGGCAGCAAAGCTTCTCAACACCTTTTTTCTCATGTAGCTCCACCCCAGCAAAGGTGAATACTTCTCAGTGGCCTTTTTTTTAAATTATGATTTTTTTTTTAATATATTTTTGCTCCCTCTCTTGGAAATGCTCTATGCTCCTAAAAGGCAGTACTTCACTTCTTTCTAATTTGTACATTCGGAGATATACATTCAATAAAGCTGGCATAAATTAATCCTTATGCACCATAAAAGCAAGGGAAATCCCATATGAAAGCACTTAGCAGAAAATGATTCATTATCAATTCTCTCAATGCAATTTTATTTTTTTCCACCACATAGTGAGCTGATACTACAGCAGGAAGCCAAGGGTACCCAAGACAAAATGTTTGTTCGGGCTGCAGAGAAATTATTCAAGCAGTTTAGAATTTCAAACCTGCAATTCTGTGGAATTTGAAAGACAACTAGGAAAATAGAGATTAAAATCTGTATGCCAGTTTTAAGACTCCAAATAAATGATCACGCTTAAATGATCAATACCCTACTTTAACAGGCTACAGAAATAGAGGTGTCCAAATTGATCAAATGTGTAAACAGCATCCTTCACAGGAACAGACATTTGATAGCTCCACCTGGGACATGAGATACTCTCACGCAAGCCACAAAAAGTGTAGTGACAATAGCCTAATTCAGTAGTGAAAGAGAAATAAATGTGTGACTGCTTCAAGATTACTTTAAGATTAATGACATATGAGACTCAATTCCCCTTACTCCACCTCTCTCTAGCTGCAGCTCTTGAGCAGGTAGCAGGAGGTAGCAGCTTCCCATGGCTCTGACAGTTGGACACTTGGACTTACTGCTGAGAATGCAGTTCTGATTCAGCTCACCCTGGAGTCAGCAGCATCATTTCAGTTTATGCTGCCTGAAATTTACTGTCAGACACAAAGCCTGATTACTTCAGATCTGCATCAGGAAACAATCTGCTCTTTATCCTATAATATCAATTGCTGCCAGTATTTATCCTTGGTGGCAATGCTAATGGCCTTTTTTGCTACTTTAAGCCTATCCACTTCAACAACTTGGTTGGCTCCCATTTTCTTGAAAAATCCACCCCTTCTACCATATGTAAACTAAGAGGCAATTCAGTCAGCTTTATGATCAAGTTTCATTTATGGCCAGATTGCAAAAGGATCCATGTGCTTTGTGCCTAGGATTACAAGCCTACGTGGCAAATACATTGGCAGAATTGAAAGACTTTCTTTATTCTTGACAGTGCTACTGCTACTAAGGAAGAACAAAAACAAGATAAAACAGTTGCTGTAATTCAAAGAAAAAAATTCCATTAAAGGGAATAGGCTTCTGCTTATTTAGGTGAAATGTATTCCACTTTGTTTAATCACAGTGAATGATTTAGACACTTTTAAGCAGTCACCGCTACCCGAGCACAAGTTAATATGTAAAACAGAGCTGGATAAAAATAGTTATTTTAATTGCACCATATGCAGTTCTAGTTGGGTGTGTAAAAGACAAAGAAGCAAAGTAACAGCTCAAGCAGACTTCACAAAGCTCGGGCCTAGAATTAAATCAGTATTCTAGGATGATAGCATTCTTTCTATACCACTAAATAGACTTAAGAATTAGTGTAGGTAATTGAAGCAGAAAATATCAAATTTTCTAGTAGTTTCTTAAAAATAAATATACCTAGACATATAGCATTTTCAGGTTTTGGATATCTATAGATTTCATGTTACAGGAAAAATGCTAGCTTTCAAAATCTGAATAAGAAAGAAGTAAATCTTTGTTTCTATGATGTATATCACCTTTGATTACCGAACTTAAAAGAATGCTTTAAAGTGATCTTCTGTAAGACCACTTATTATGCTTGCTTACTCTTCCCATTTACTGAGGAAGCAAAAATAAACTAGCCATTTATATGTTTGTTTAGACTTCAAAATGAGTTTCATTTTCTGGTTCTAACGTAGTGTTTGGGTTATATGCATCTCTAGGGAATGCTTGTTTAAAGATTCATTTTAAGTGGAACTTTTATATCCTGGAAGTTGGATAGGAAAATCTGTGTTAATTTCAAAAAAGAACTGCTGCGTGTCTTATAAAATTAACAAGCACAATCAAATCTAGTTTGATATTGTTCATTTAAATTTCACTTTCTAATGGAATCATTGTTTATAGGGTATTATTGTAGGTAACAAGTGGAAGAATCTGCTCAATTTGTCTTCATTACTGAGCACATCAGCATTGGTTCCAATGGACGCCACCCAATGGATTAAGGAAGAAAAAAATTAAAAAGCCTTAAATTTCTGCAGTCAGCAGCATTCAAAAACACTAACACTATTCAAAAGTCAAGATGAATTGTGTTGAATTACTTTTTTTCCTTGCAGTTGTGATCAAAATTAAATAATTGTTGCTGGGGATAGGATGAGTAAGGATATTTTTGCCATTTCAGGGACTACTTAATTTACCCCTAGGAAAAAGCTTTAATGCTTTTTTACTTTGATTATTTGTTTATATTTGCAAACAGCTCTGCTGTCTGTATTCAAATTCATTATTGAGCTATGTTCTAGTTAGAGGTGGGACTTGAATTCCATTCTGAAAGATAAATTTGTTCAATGACATTTTCCTTCCAACAGTACAGTAATGCACAGTGCTTCCAGACCAGGAAGTGCCACTCGATAGGCCTCAATTGCTTCAAAATAATACTACAAAAGAAACCTAGTGCCCTGTGCTAAGGAATAATAAATGAACAATACTGACAGAGACAATCATGAGCAATCCAACAAAATGGTAGTGATTGCAACTGCAATTTTAGCATGTTAACTCTTTAATAGTCATTGGGAATTGCAAGCATTTTATTTACTCCCACCGGCAGCTGTGGTAAAGGTAAACTAGAATAAAGTAAGTTTTATAAACAGCAATAGACAAGAAAACTCGCAGAGTGAAGGCAGAAGGTAGTTAGATTATCAAAACCTGGAAGATGAACAAAACTTGCTTGTGTTTACTATAAAGAATGCTGTGGATTGGCCAGGTTATTCAACAGAAATAATACTCAATGGAAGGCCAGGTTTCAAGCTTCAGAAACCCTTGTGATGACACGGAGCTAAGTAGAATGGCATCTCCTATTGTTTACACCAACAACCAACAGTATTATGCTCTGTCCTTCTATGAAAGGAGTCATGAAAGATGGTCATAATATTACAGCAGTGGCAAAGTTCATAACTAATAATAGAAAAACAAGTTAATTCATGAAAGGAAAGTAAATACCAGTCAGGATACAAAATGCTACTAAAACATTTCTCTTTGTACTAGTCCTCACTGTCAGAGTGCATCCTAGAAGCATAAAAACTTGAAGATGCCTTTGAGAAAAACTGTGTAAATTGCTGTGAGATGCTACATTTCCCTCAGAGCTCTCCTACAAATTCAGCTCTGTGAATATTCATGAGTATCCTTCTCTAATTTTCTTGCAAACAAAATTTGACATAAATATTTGTAGAGAGTAAAGGGAGGGAGTGATGAAAACAATAAAAATATATTACTAATTCTGTCAAGCAAACATACTTTGAAGTCTTTAGCAGCTACTGTTTGTGAAATTCATTTGTTCATACCTTGCAAAGTGCCTTTGAGAAGACATGACAAAACAACATGAATTTCTAGGATACTTCTAAGTGTGGATACTCTATGGTAATTAAGAGAATAAAAATCCTAAACTGTAAATCCAGTCATCTATTGCTGTCATTTTCTAATTCTGTGAAATTGAAGCTGAATTTTTTGGACGCTAGAAAACATTAAACTATGGCCTAAATAACTTGTTAATTAGAACTATGTTATCTTTAGTCACAAGATCACAAAATAACACAAGTTTTATTGAGGATCTTTCTTCAACCACTAAAACTCCAAATGAAAGACTACAGATCCACTGTCTCACTCTCAGCTGTAACTTTCTTCAGGAGGGCAGTATTTCAGTTTATAAAGTCTGCCTTCTAGGACAGCCCTCTCAATTGCACTGAGTTTTTCATGGAACATTCCATTACTAGACAAAAAGTATCCCTCTGTTTTCCATTCAGTACTGACACGTGCAGAATGTTGGACTAGGATGGTGAATCACTAGAGAATTACTCAATGGTGGTGGCCAGGGTTCATGTTTCCACTGGATTCCTTGACTGGGCTATGTGTATTTATATACATACATGTAATAACAATTTAAGCTTAAACAGAGAATAACTTCTTGAAACACATAGAGTTAGTCACTTTTCAAAATTTGGTTAGACTATTCTGTTATACAGAGATAGGCTGCCACTGTAATCAAGAACACAGCAGCCACCAGGTTGCCCAGGTAGCCATTGGCCTTCTTGGCTTGTATAAGAAATAGTTCAGACAGCAAGACCAGAATGGTGATCATCCCCCTATATGCAGCTTTGGAGAGGCCATACCTTGAGTACAGTCATAGACCTTTCACTGCAAGAAAGCCACTGAGGTCCTGGAGCAAATCCAGGAAAGGGCAATGATGCTGGTGAGGGGTCTGGAGTGCAAGCCTTATGAAGAGCAGCTGAGAGAACTTGGATTGTTCAGTCTGGTAAAGAGAAGGCTCAGTGCAGACCTTATTGCCCTCTACAATAACGTGAAAAAATGTTGTGGTGAGGTGGTGGCTGGCCTATTCTCCCATTTCACTAATGATAGGACAAAAGGGAATGGCTCCCAAATTCTGCCAGGAGAGGTTCAGGTTGGATATTAGGAAAAATTTATTCACTGAAAGAGTGGTTAGGTGCTCCAACAGTCACCATCCCCTAAGATGTTCAAGTAACGTATAGATATTGTGCTAAGGAACAAGGTTTAGTGGGGAAATATTGGAGGTAAGTGGATGGTTGGATGATTGTGGAGACCTTTTCTAATTTTAGTGATTCTATGAAAACTGCACAAACTCTTCAGACAGCTAAAAATTTGTTCTCTAAACATGTTTACGTGCTACGCTTTGTAAGAAAAAAGCTTAACAGAGTTGAATCTTCTAATAGACCTTTAAAAATCTCAGCTTAAAACAGAGTTTTTATCACCTTACATGTGGGAAAATAAGTCACAATACATTAAAGTCAGTGAACTTATTCTATGTCAAAACTGCATGAACTGACCCCATAATAGCCCTTTAAAATTCCCATTTCACATGAAGATTTATAATAGGAAACATTCCCCTGTACATTTTACCAGCCCCCTCCAGCCCCACACTAACTCAGCAGTTCCAAATTATTTCCTATTATTTCAATTATATTGAAATAGAAATGTATCTCCTATTAATCTATTCAGTGCAAATTCTATAGCAATTTGGAAAGTCTGAAGCCATTTGGAAACTAGTCAGTTCTCTGAAGTGCTGAGACATCATAACCTACACATCATAACCTCCAAAAGCTTAAGATCACAAGAGCAAGCAGAGTAACAAAGCAAATAGATAATCTGAACAGTGTGACAGATAACATTATTGTAGGAGTTGCTGGCCTATTCAAAGGTTGGCTAGAACTGAAGAACATTTCCATATCTGAAAAACAAACAAAAAAAATCAACTACCACATACAGACAGCATGCCTTCTTGGAATACATGATATACCAGGCACAGCTAAACTCACACTCTGCAGCAGATAAAGAATGAGCTAGCTTTAACCCTTGTAAATATCTTACATAAAGTTCCACAAAACATTTTCCTCAAATAATGTATTACAGAACTCATATATGAACCCCATATCAGTGTTCTTCAGTAAGATGCATTTTCTGATTTATTCCATATCATGAATGACACACACAACATTTAAGGAAGGTATTCACATCTGTACACTACTCCCACTCCATATGCCAAGGGTAAAGCTGGAACAATTTCAATTCTATGAAGCCATCGAATACTGAATATTTGGATATAGCTAGCTTAGAACTGAATAAATGAGTTCTAGGGTAGAATTTCCATATTATTCCACAATCTCTTATATTAAAAAAAAAAAACCACGAAAGGAAAACAACTGTCGCCATTTTCTTGGAATAGAAGTCCTTACATGTTTTTACTGTCATCCAAATCCAAACACCTACACTAGTGAAGTGACATGGTATGCCAGTATCAGCCTCTCCAGTTGCTGGAGACCAGGTTACCTTGACAGCAAAGCAAGCAGCTATCTGTTTCTCCAGTTCTGCAGACAATATGGCAAAAAGTAAAGGAGCAAGGAGATCAGACTATACAAATCCCTGAAAACAGAACAGAATTCTTTTTAAATCAGATCCAGTTTGGAACTGGAACTTGAAACATTAATTTGAACATTTCTTATGAGAACAGGGGAATAATGGCAGAAAAAAAATAATATTTTGATCAAACTACTAAATGAACACTAAGAAGAGATGGATTTATTATAACTTAGCTGTTCATACCAGCTCAGAGGCATAATGTTCATGTGAAAACTGGCCTATTCACATCTTATGTCAAATAAATGCAAACCTTATGACTAGTTCAGATTTCCTCAGATATAAATATACATAAAACTAAACCGTCCTCTTTAAAGACTGTACAAGCTGATTGAACAACATTGTTACTGGCAGTGCTCCCATTCCAGAGAATTCATTCAATAGCCCAGCACATAGTTTACATTAATTTCATTTTTTTGTTTTGTTTTTCTACCCCTTTATTCTTCTGTTGAATTCTCCAGGGGATGTTCCAGTCCTATTGTGTACTGTTGCACTCCAGCTGCAAAAGGGCTGTGACTGGGGCCAGCGTATGTGAATACTTGAAAGGTCGCAGGGTCAGAAGAAATTGGCTGCTTCTGCTCTTTCACTCTTCTCTGAGAAACTGTTCTACACCTCATCACTGAGAAATACACCTCCCACGATCGTTTTTGCCTAATGCAACTAAAACACACTAGTAGAGAGTGTGAGGTACTGGAAGGATGAGGTCACATTCCAATCAAACAGATGTTGAAAAGGAAAAAAAAATTACCTTTAGAAAGACCTTGGGAAAGTAAAATCATCTCTATTCCTGCTGTTTGTAAAGATGGGCTTTATAATCAGTGGAATAAAGTCAGGGTTCAAGAGCTATCTGTCCACACTCAAGCTTAACAAAATATAGGAAAAATGTAAATTCATAATTGTGGTAATCTTTTATTTCTAGTAGTCCAGGAATAATTAGACCAGAAACTGAATTGGGTGATTCAGCCATGTCAGCAGCACATCAACAGTGAAAGCAATGGTCATTCTCCCCCTTACTCTCACTTATGTGCCTCAGTGTTGGGGAAGCAGGTTTTCAGAGATTCCCACCCTTCAATCCTATGTCTTCATCGTGATATTTCCTTAGACATGACACACCAACATTTATGCTGACAGTTCCTAACTCAGGTAGCAGAATAAGATCTCTGCTTACTCGGGAGGTGGAGAGGCACTGTCCGGAGAAGCTATGCATGCCTCTTCCCTGGCAGTGCTCAAAGCCAGGCTGGATAAGGCCCCAGACAGCCTTATTAAGTGGGCAATATCCATGCACACGGAAGGAGGGTTGGAATGAGATTATCTTTAAGGTCCCTTCCAAACTAAGACTTCCTACTATTTCATAAAAATAGCACCAACTAAGTTCAGCAATAATCTGATCAGATTTATATCCAGCAACATAAATAAGTGCAAGTAGATGTATCTACTCTTTAATACCACATTCATCTTAAAATTTCATTCATCTTTCACTAGACTAAAGAATGTGGCATCTTTCACCTCGAGCCTTTGGAGGAATATTTATACTATTTTCCTTGGGTTGTTCTCTTCTCTTTTGTCTACAGTATTTTAATTATGCTGCCATACTCAAAATATATTTTTCTGATGTGCTGGATCTCAAACACTGGATCACTGGAAAACTCAAAAACTTATACAAAATTTTCAAGGGAGTTCACACTATTAACTTACTAATTCTAGAAAACTCTCTATACAAAGTCATTGGAAACTTCCTCATTTTTTTCAGTTATACCAATAGTAGGAAATAGTCAGTACAAAACCTATGCTTTTGTAGAATTATAATCTGAGGGATACAAGATAATGTTTATAAAAGTAACTCTTTTGGGGAGGGATTTTGTTGTTTTTGTTTTGCTTGATTTCAGGTTTTCCACCCATTGAACTTATTAAAAATTGAATCTTCTAGGTTTAGGCACGTATTTCTTAATCTATCTGGATGCTAAACTTACATATATCTTAAAATGGTGGGAGGGAAATGTTTGACATTCTCTAACAGAATGCCTATGTATACTTGAAACCAGAGACAGATTCCAAGTAGTAAAGTTTGGCTATCAGATAGATTAAATGTTCAAAAACTAGTCAAAATTGAGTAGAAATTCTCCTGCTCACATATGACAAGAATATTACAGTAATGAAAATCCATATATCAGTTTGTTAACAATGTAATCCACGAGACAGACAACATGCCAAACCCATTTCCAGGACTCAAAAGGCAAACGAAGGCTGAAGCTTATATTTCAGAGCTGTTTTTGCAGTGTGGTAGATAAAGGAGCACTCATTAGCTACACCAGTTCCGACACTGACACTGTAATTTCTAGTTGTGAAACAGCAACAAGATTCATTAGAAAGTGGTATCTTAAAATTGCAGTAGATGTTTTCACTTGCACATATGTTCTCACTGTCAGCGACAGGCTAGTCACTAGCGAGACCAGCAGAAATTTTCTAGTGTGGAGGTACTAAGATCTGATGTACAGAATATGAAGAAATTAAGAAAGAAACTTCAGATAGTTTCTTCTAGTTTGCAGATATTCAGTTGAAAATGCATTACAGATTCAGCTACATCATTTGAAATTATTATCCATTTAAATAAATCATGGAAAAATAAAGCACTGTCTCCTACATTGACCTGGTCAAAGTACACTAACAACTATTTTCTGGCTGCAGATGAATTAGGCTTTCTTAAACTGAGTCTCTGCGCATGAGTTTCAGAACTTCATAACTTTTCTTTCTTATCAGCTTGTAAAGGTAACTTATGAAAAGGCACATAATTTTCACTATTAGCTTATAGCAGCTTGGGTTAATTATTCCCCATCATTTTAAAATAAATCAGCAAAGCAATGATATAAAACCCAGTGGAAAAAAATATACATTGTTTGAGTACATTATTTTTTGTCACTTAAGAAGAGGGTTATATAAGTTACTGGAAAAGGAGACATTCTATTCCTCTCCTTGTATTTCTGGCAAGTTGGCAATTGCTCAAGAATGATCAGAGAACAGTCTATTTCTCAAGGACTTCAGGAGCTTATAATAAGTTAAATCACAATCTTAGTAAAATGCCTGAAGCATTAAAAAAAATAAACAAGAAATAATCTTCCTTTAAAAAATAGAAGAAAAATAATACGAGTTCTGCACTTCAAACTGGCTGAGAGGCAGAGATACTGTTAACAATGGTTTGAGGAAATTTTGAGATACCCCACTATTGACAATGACTCAGATAAGGCTGAACTTCTGCCAGAATAAGCACACTTTATCTGGAAAAGGAAAAAGAAAAAAGGAAACAATGTTGTTCATAAGCAAAAGTAAAGCAGTACAATGGTTCAGTGGTACAAATGAGACCAAATTAGCAAGCAGAAGGTTGAAAAGGATGGGAAGAAGGGGAAGAACAGCTTAACAGTCTTCCAAGTTTCCCATAACCATGTAAACATTGGAAGAAGTCCTTAAGGCTGAAAGTGACAACTTTACTGCACTTTCCACACTATGAACATCATTTCCTTGTCAGAGGAACAGAAACTAAGTCAGAGGAAGCATCAACCCAGGCTAATTTGTTCTCTGCTCTGTGACACAGATGCATTTATAAATAGGATATAGGTGGATGGAGTGTGATTCAGGTAGCTAGGGGCTGGTATTTATGGCACCTTCCTCCCCAGTATCTCTACTAGCACTGAGTTCAGATAGTCCACAATTAGCAGCACTATCTTTAGGATTTAACCTCGTTAGTTCCGTTCAAAACTTCATTAACAATTACACAGCAAAGAGGTCTTCCATTCTACCATATGAATTCAATCCAATACCTTCATGTATGTAGAAACTACACTGCACTATAGTGTTTGGCAACCAAATGAATACTGAAATCTGCATCTTAATTCCTCAGCGTGTTAGTGACTCTGTGACACAAACGGACATGAAAACATTTATTCTCACAACATGTTTGTGAGAAGGCCACTCATGGTCAACATCTAATGCCCTACCATAGAGTCTTAAAATGTGTTCCTTTTGGGACATAAATTACATTAATTTATTTTGGCGTTACTATCACTTTTAGCATGAGACACCCATTTAATACACAGAACATGAGAACAATTTCTTTTAACAACTCAGAAGCAGCTAGTTGGGCCTTGCATGTCAATGTCTAAGTAGTTTTAATTAGAACATGACTGAAACATGAATATTCATTACTAGTTCTGTTAAAAGTCATTATGTATATACATCACAATATGAGATATAAATACACAGACTGCATTCGTAGCTTCTACTGCGTGATGGTCAGGTATTTTGAAGTAATTAATACAATTCTGGTACCTCTGGACTTCTGTGTAGGTTTGCATAGCAAAAACAGATAGATGAAAGTAGGTGGAGTAATTGCTCAGTAAAGTTCCCTTTCTGATACTAATATATTTCAGATTATCTATTGGTGTCAATGCACAAAAAGATAACAGGCACATTTTATCCTTACATTATTTCAAAAATCAGTTTGTTCAAATTACTATGTTCATTCAGGAAATTTCAGATTTCCTGTGGGGAAGTGCAACACCAAAGGAAGGATGCAGCTATGCTGTAGTAAACATTAGAGCATCTCTTATTAAAAAAGACAGAAAACAGGATTAATTTTTAACCACTTTTAAGGCTACTTTCAAACATATCATTTTACAACTACTGGACAAATCAAAGGACACAAAGGAGCGCGCAATATCATTAGTTATTCCTATATAGTTGCTCATTTTAGTTTTTGAGTATTTTTCAAAATCAGTAAAATAACATCTCCTCCTCAGAGCATTAGACAGGTCTTTATTTTCCAGGACAGACTTCTTACATAAAATTAGAAGATACTGGAAATAAAACAGTCACTATATTTGCCTTCCATTAGAGTTTGTGTCACCTATATGCAAAGTTCTTTGGGAACAGGGATAATGAAGGAACCTTGCAGAATAGTTTACTTCACCCATTTCTTTGTTTAAATGAAGGAAGTTTATATATACAGAATATATTTATATTCTTTATTTTATATTTATTTTATATCTTTTATTTCTCACTGGTTTTGTACAAGTTGATAAATCAACTGAGTGATGTTTTTCCAAGTTAAGCCCTTATTTGTTTTATGTTCTCATTTCATGGATTAGTATCAGTGTAGGTTAAGTAACAACAATCAGAAATTATGATAACAAATACTTTGCCAAGTAGTTTAAGTGAGTAGGTAAAAAAGCTGGAAAAGAAAATCTCCTCAAACATTCTCTCCCCACTTCTCCCTGCAAAAGATCATCACTAGGTGTTACTGTGGTTAATAGCTTCAATACCATTTTGTTCCAACACCCATATGTTTTTGCCATCCCAGGGACATTTAACACTATAGCTTTCTGTGCATCTGTGCATGTGAGTTAAGTGTGACTGTTGAGTTCTCCTGCAAAGGAAAGAAACGATGAGAGGTCTTATTGAAATAATGTGACAGACTGTTGATATCAGTGACAGCTAACTTGATTTCTGTCACGCACAGCTACTTAAGCTTTTAATTTTCTTTAAGAAGAACCACCTCCTCAAGTTAACTTTTGATAATTCTGACCACAATTATTATGAACTAATAAGAGACCATGAAGATGCACAGAATTCATTTTCCCCGGGCAATCTCAAATAGAGCTCAGCTCAGCCACTAACAAACAACTGTTTTCATAAAAGTTGTGAACACAGTATTTAACCAAAATATTATACAGAATGCTCAGACATGCTAATCTCAAGCATGTTGTTTAATAAATGGTAAGAATGGAAAAGTCATCAGAGGTGGTAATTATAAAAAAAAAAAAAAAAAAAAAAACCTCTAGTGGGTTTTTTTGTTTGTTTGTTTCCTGCTAGGTAGAATTCTGGTTAATGAACTATATAGAAGGTATACTTAGCCCAGAGTATTAAGATTCAATACAACAGGTCTGTGCTAGAAACATACATTTTGTTGAAAATTGCTAAGGCAATTAAAATCTGCTGGATCTCTCTGATACAAATCCATAGCCATCCATATCTGTTCAGTGACCAAGGGAGCACTTCAACTTGTCTTGTCCTTCTGCAAGTACCTTATTCATCACAGACGTTTTAGAAAATGAGAAGTAGTATTTTCACTTCTTTCCCAAACACATTGCACATATGCAGTTATGATCAGCTCTAATGCATTTTCCTTGACAGCCTCACAGAAATGGAGCTGGATGCAACTGTTCTGTATTGTCACTGTTTTTAGAAGATGAATTGCTCACCTTATTTGTAAAATTAGACAGAAATAATTTCAATTCTAGAAGAAGTGGTACTGTTCTTTTTCCTCTGTATTATTCTGTTGGAGTCTATCATAAGAAAGAAAATTTTATGTAAATTGTAGTATTGAGTTAAATGTATATGGGGGCTTGCCAATCCCCAAAATTCATTGTATCAAATAATTTGAAAGCATCAAATAAAATATAGCTTTCAACCTTTCCGACTCCCCTAATAGTTAAGAGTTTTGATCTACATATCTAATGGACCCTTAGCAAAATCCACAGCAGATTCATCACTGTACCTTGTAACCTACAAAAGCCATCTGTATCAGTTAGCAAGGTAGATTGGCTTCATGCTGCTAGACACCATATGACAAGAAAGTCTTTATCACTAACTACAGTTGATCAAAAAAAAGCCCATCACAAACTACTTATGGAACCTAGCATGAGCTATCTATGACCTAATAATAATTTGATTGAAGTATTTAGACCACAGCAAGAATGAATATATTGGTTCCTGGCCGATTCATTCAAGTAGGAGAATGCTCAGCCAATTTGGATGACAACATCAGTCAGGGCTTTAGAGAATTTTCACTTGTGTCTTTATGAGCAGCTGGGATAACATGCTATACATACTACCTATTAATTCTCTACAGTCTTAACCCTGATACCACTACTCAATTCCTTTATATAGAGGCAGCACACAAATACGGATGAGAATTCAAGTAAGAACTTAATTCAGATGTTATCTTCCATGAAAAGAAGATGAACACACTTTAGAGCACTCTGGCAATTTAATTATTTACAAATATTGCTCAGGAGATGGAAAAGAACACAGTGGGAAAATTATTGAGTGAATAAACATCTCTGAACATAAGTGGCCTGTTCAGGATCTGACTAAGCATAAGATGCCACAGCAAGTCATGTTATCCCATCTCCACTTGTGCTTCCAGACAATCTGACAACTATAGCTCCAGGACACTCTTGTGACCAATACAGAAGATTCTGACACAAACATAATATCCGTAATTCAGGTAGAAAATATACTTTGAGATTCTCATTTGGTGACGCATGAAGCACAACTTCTTGAAACCAGCAGGTTTAAAGGAATAGCACATTCTCTCAGACTTGAGTGAATTCTGTTAGATTTCAGTCACAGTAAAGAACACAGAAAAACAGTGAGCTTAGACAAACATGCATGTTTTCCAAAATCATGACTTAGTCTCCTGACAAATGTAACACAAACATAATCAGTAACAGATATTAAATACCTGGCAATGTAATCCAAATATATGATTCCTTGATCATATGGAATTACTAGCTGAACTAGTAGTTACACACAACCAGTAAATGATATTTCTGCTAAGGGTTATATTAGACCACTTAGTGTGGATGCTATCGGAAAGATTGACGCCATGCCCCTAGTGCCATAAGTTTTTAATCAATTAGCAAGTATCCAAGTAGCAAGTGTATACACAGCTCATCAGAGCATTTGTCTGTTGTAGTTTGGGAACTGAATCCTGAGGTCAGGTCAGTGAAACGACCACTGATAAAATGGGATATTTCAGAAGAAACTCAGTTATGTGGTTTATCAGTAACGATGCACAGAAGACCCTTGTAGAGTCAGTGGCATGCAAAAACTTTAAAAAGCACTTTGCTTCCTGACTGGTCCTTAACTGCAGCAAAACACCTCAAAGGAAACACCAATAAACACAACAAACAGAAATTTAGCGAGTTTTTTATATAACTTAAATTCAAATAAGTACATAGCCTTTACACTTTGATTATTTATTTTAGAACACACAAAGTTTGAAAACAATAGCGAAGGGTATATTTTGTTTTTGTTGTTGGGTGTTTTTTGGTTTTTTTTTAAAGGTTGCTATCATGTTAAAAAAAGAAGTAGGTAGTTCTCTTAAGAGACATGTCGATTTGTTGATGAAACTGAAAGTATATCCTTAAGAAAATGAATGTTTTTCTCTTGAAGGTACAGAAATATATTCTGTACTGTCACATGTAGGGACCATCATTTGTGAAAAAGACTGATAACACACCAGGCATAAATACAAGTAAATTAGTGTTGTCAAGTTTCCCTCTTCAGTCTCAGAGAAGAGGTAATCAAAATAAAGATACTTTGTAGAAAGCAGGAGAAGGATTTCAGAGATTTCCCCACACTAGGAAACACACTGCAGACAAAGCAAGCTTCAAATAATCACTAGTAAAAGCTATCATGAGTACATTTTAGAGGTTGTACATATCCTTTACTGCCTCATAGTTTCCTTGCATTTTGGTTGACAACTCCTAGCAGATAAACTGGAAACATTTAAGAAGGGTATGAGAAGAAAACGCAGAAGTCTGATGAAGTGGGAGGAAGCAGTAGTTTCAGAGCTTACACCAGAATTTAATGAATGACAGCATGTTTCGATAGAGTGAATTACAGGATTAATTAATAATATTGTGTAGCTAATAATTAATCTCTCTCAGATTTGGCATTGTGTTACTCGAAGAAAAAGATGACTTCAGGGACTGAAAATATAGGTCATGAAAGCATGGTAAAGACATAATTTAGGGAAGTCTTTCAGGAGTGCCATCCCTGAAATGAACAGTTCTGCCAATTCATTGAATAGCACTTTTTTCCTTGGAAAGATTTAGACAGCACTAGCTTGAGTAGTCTTTTACTTTTGACTTCTTTTCTTTCACCTCAATTCAGTGCATTAGAAAAGACATAGCATAATTCTCTCCTTGTCTTCTTGGCCTTCAGTCTTTTTACAGTGAAGTCACTGGCAAAATTCCCATTGAGCAGAACAATGGGAATCAAACTTTAATTCCCCTTTATTAGGACTGTCACATTTAACATTCCTTCCTTGTTTCTCATCATCTGCCACTAAGTTGAGGAAACAAATGTTCTTCTTCAAAAAAAAAAAAACACCACAAAAAACAAAAAAAAACACCTGCTGCTTTCCAACTTTAGTGACATAAATAATGAAATAATCTACATGTAAGACTTAGAGATATCTTGCATAAGTATACCACTATTATACAAATGTAGAACTGGGATTTACTTATTTATTATTACACATTTTGACACTGTTTCACGATCCTACAAGAATATTAATCTTGAACAAACTAAGAGTAAGGTAATAATCCTGGAGGAATCATCCCATTATAAGATAATGGCTGGATTTTCAGTTAATGGACCAAGCTGAAGACAAGGGCAGTTAACACTATAACAAACTACAGTAATATAACCAATTTCAAGGGGATTATTGCTATCATAAACTGTATTAAATGGTTTATAAAAGCAATAGCTTGAGCTATTTTTTCTTTTTCTTTTTTTTTTTTTTTAAGTTACATGAAGTAGAGTGAATGAGAGACTGCTTAGTTAAATAGGTTGTTTCCAACCAATTTTCTAAGCATTTAGGACACAGGGAATGCTTCAGTAGTTGTATAATGAATATTTTAAATGTACCAGAGGTTGTTCTTTGTCCAGTGGGTGGGGGAAAAGCCATTAACTCTTATGAGATGAAGCTGGTCTGTAACACTATGTAGAAAAAAGGCATGAAAATCAGACTCTTTTACAGCAAGAGCCCATCACTTGACTGTTTAAAAATCTCAATCTGTCATCTGATTACATTACAAGGTCAAAGGAGAGAGGAAAATATAAAGAGACCTGCTCATCACTCAGTTTTACAAGTAAACTAGAGTAGTAACTGACAAGGAAGAAGTCAGGCTGTACTCACTTCTGCACTTTGACTACACAGCAGAAGTAGAGTTTACCTCATTTACTTCCAGAGATAACTTTTTACTTAGAATTAATCTAAGATGGAAGTCATTCATTCAGATAACGTTTCCAAGTGGCTTAATAACCTTCTAACTCCACTGACCAGTCAGAAATTCTCATCTCCTATTCCATCCAAACATAAAAGTAATCAAGCTAATATTAATAAAATACTGAGGAAAAGAAGGGAGGAGAGATGAGGGTAATAAGAGAGATGGGAGGGGAAAAGTAAGGGGAAAATCATACAAGGAGAGAAATACATAGCACTGAGCCTTTACTATGTACCAAATAATGCTTGAGCTACTCAGATAAACATTACACACCACAGACACAATGTTATTTTATTACCACATCCTACCACAGATGCAACTAGCAGCAGAGCACTAGTTTCAGACTCCAAGATTAGAAAAAGTGGCATAGCATTTTTCAGTAATTTCACAGTACAAAACATTACCATTTTTTCTTTAATCTCTACTCTTCATCAAGATGAGAAGCCGTCAGTGAACTACCAGACTGTGCAATACTATCCTAATGTCCTTCATATCATATACATATCCTTCCTCCAGAAAATGACCTTAGTTTACCATAAGTCTGCCCCTCCTCATTCCTTTACTCCACCATGTAGGATGTCTGTTTGGATTACTGTGGGTTAAATATGTACCCTTAACAGTACCAATTAGGTATCACAATTTAGGTTAGTATGGCTTTAAATCAGTTTCCAATATATAGATGAGAGATGGCATTTGAGAAACGAAATTACTTGTTCATTAAGAGGGAATTAATAGCAGGATAGAATGATAATGCCTGAAGTTCCTTAGATAGTTACTTGTACATAAAAAAAAAAAAGCCCTGAAAAAAAAAGTTTCCTTGTCTATGGACACTGTAAATTGAGTGCAGTTAATCACGTTCTTTTGTGTTATCTGTGACTCAAATATTTCCTTAGAGCATCTATTTGAATAGCTGCATCAGAGAACAGAAGAAAATGTCATGCTGTTCCAAAAGGGCAATCATCATAGTGGGATACATAAACACAAGCATAGACTGCCGGATGCATGGTGTCTTTTTGCTCTCTGCAGCACTGATAAGACCTCAGCTAGAATATTGTCTATCAAGGGAGATGTAGCTCAACTGCATCATAATGCAAAAGAAGGCAACACGAGTTGTCACTGGTTCAGAAGATGTGACCAATTAAGAAGAAACAATAGGACTTATTCAATTTAAAAACAGAAAGGACTGAGGGAGAAAAATCTTCAAATGCAAATCTCTCATTCAGGAAGAAGAAAATACTTCTCTGTATTCATACTCAAAAGGTCCTAAAGCAATAAGGCTAATGGAAACTCTAGAAGCCTGGGACCCCAAGTCTTATTCTGACCTGTCACATGACTTCAGATGTGTTTGAGGTTGTTTAACCCATCAGCCTAAAATATCCCCCAAATTTGGGCATGGGATTTTTTGAGTCTTAATATACAAAACCCACCACCCTCTATTGGTAACTAATTCTTATTTCAAGTAATATTCACCTTATAACATTAATAATTATGAATATTCAGATATTTAATCCACTAGCTTTCTCTACAACTAGTTTACTTGACATAAGCCTATTAACAAAGCATCAGCAATATGTGAATGTGCTGATTCAATACACTTTCAGGAAATAAATATATTTTCCTTTTTTTCTACGTAGCAAATAAAGATATGCAGATGGAAGAACACATGCACTGAATTCTAAGTTCTCATATTAACTAACATACCAATAAGAGGAACAAAATATCTGTAATTTTGCACTGCATGAGAAGTACTTGCTTTCTTAATAAGATAATAGTTTCTCATCTTTATAGCAAAGTTAGAAATATTGAAATTAGATCTTTAATTTAATAATCAGGATAACAGTTCACTACATATGCTCCAGATGTTAAACATCATCAGCTGTAGAGCTTTATAATCTATTTACTGCCTTCCCCACACACTCGTGCCATAGATTCTTTTCTGTGCCAGTATTATTTCATTTCAAAATCCTTCAGTGTAAGATTTTTTCTTCCTGTTCCTGAAGTAGCTAATCCAAATCCTTAGTAGATATAGCACGTTAGCTTTCTGGTACTAACTTCAGACTTCCTATTACATTTTACATCTGTTCTTTTGTCCTTCTTTAAGCCTTACACCCTATAAGTTTCTACACAACTCATGGACTACTATATCTAAAGCATAAGCAATAGTTTAGAAAAGATTTACCTAATCTGTTCTAATTTCTTTATCATCTCAATTATAAGTGACTGTCTCCAGTTGATTCAAAACTATTCAAATGGACATCATATGTCCCATGATGTCACTCTTTATTCTAGTCTAATCAGAACAAGAGATAAGCATTTCTCATTGCCAGGGTAATAGAAGAGAATGGCATTCACCACCTTTACTCTTCCTCTCAAAGAGGAGTATCAGTGATACCATGCTCTTCCACATTTTGTGCATTCAGCCATGTACTGACATGCTGCAAAATGAAATAGAGGGAAATACCACTCACATTTTCAATGGCATTTGCTACTGACAAAAATTCTAGCACATATACACTTAGCCACTAGCAGCCCTATCATGTGGCCTTCATAGTAGTCAGCTTCCTTCCCCAAATGGAATATCAATGTGAAAGATTTTTCACTGAAACAGAGCCCATATTCCTCTCTCTCACAAGTTGTATTTTATTATTTTCTGTTTTCTTATTTTTGCTGCATTCTTCTGTATAAGTTTGCTCTCTCCAAAGGGTTATTTGCTATTTCTTGAACTGAAAGTGTCATTAGTATGCTGGTTACTGCCTCTTTTTAATCATAAAAATGGATTTAACCCCAGTCACAGCAGTACTCCTCTGGAACACCTCATCACTGACTGCGATCCTTTTCAATTATGTACTGTGAACAGGCACATCAAATTCCCTTTTTTTTCTTTTTTTTTTTTCTTTTTGGTACAAGATAGATCATTCACAGTTAGAAAGCTCCTTTGACTTTACCAGTATTGATTAGGGAAGATCTGGACTGTTTCCATGCTGCCTTACAACCTGGGTATCTAACCGGCTCACAGGCTCTGCATCTATATTTCTCTGCAATCTGATTACAACAGACAACTGATTTTTGCTTCTCACTACTATGATTTCAAGGCAACAAGCAGTTAGGAACATACAGCACCATTGCTAGAAGACTGGGATTTTTAAGCCTTCTAAGGAACCAGCTGACCTCTGACTTGCAACTGGTAACTTTCTGATTTTTAGAATCTCAGCAGTCTATGCTGCATAAAAACTGTCAGTTAGCTTAACAACCTATACACATGCAGCATAACGTCTTTCAATAACACTGTCTGCCAGGAGTCACCATCTGTACTTCTGAGAACAGCCAAACTATTACACAATGTTATACAGTAAGATAACATGGGAATAACAGACAATATCTCTCATCAGAAATATCAGGGTGAAAGAAGGCTTCACCTTGACTTTCCAGGTGCACAAAGATTCAGATTTTTATGTAGTTCTGTTAAATTCCAAGGCAGATAAAGCAAGGAGAGTAAAATTACTGGAGCAAGGCCTTTTGGAATGTAAAGCTTTTCAAGCCTGTGACATCCAGTTATGCCTTCCTAAGACATGTTCTGAAGAAGTAAAAAGCAAAACTACCTCATCTATCAGCCTTTAGAAATCAGAGTGATTGAGGCATTTAGATGGTAGGGCGGGCATGTGGAAACTCAGGCTTTGTTTTGACTAATGCAGGTGCAGCTGCTTAGCTGGTATAAACTGATAGGGTATCAATAAAACATTATTATTAAATGGGGCACTCAGAACAAAATGCCTATTTATTTCCACGGAAACTACACAGAGAAACAAAGAAACACAAAGAGCACAATAACACTATTTGATAGAGGAAATTCTCAGCTACAAAACACTATTTTTCATTAGCTAAACTCCATGGATGAGCTACTAGAAACGCTCTCCACTTTGTGGTGTGACAGTTGTGCATGGTATCTGAAATATGGCTTGACTTTCATGTCACTGTCATCAGTGCTAAAACACACCATCCTCAGCCTCACTGCTCACAACCAC
This sequence comes from Cyrtonyx montezumae, assembly GCF_038088225.1. Lineage (NCBI taxonomy): Eukaryota > Metazoa > Chordata > Aves > Galliformes > Odontophoridae > Cyrtonyx > Cyrtonyx montezumae. The sequence goes on along the minus strand of NW_027072056.1, from coordinate 6,676,751 downwards.
TGTCTGGACTCCAGAATCATTCAGCAAGCATCTGTGAATATCAATGGGTGCAGTTTTTTCCCCACAAGGAGGAATTCAATGACACGCCTTTGCTTCATATGCACTTCCATGTCAGACGCCATTTTGTCAGACTGCCCCTCTGCTGCCATCTGTAGCACAGTAACAAAACGTAATGGAATTGTGGTGGGAAAGTTCAACCTCTACTGCCTACCACCAACATCTACCCCTGATTTCATGGGACAACATAATTAAATGGGAGTCATTAGTTTTTGATCAGCCCTCATATATATGGCTCTCTTGCTACTGAACTTCTCAGTATTCTGTAAATGTTTTAAGACTGTGATCCAACAAACAATACCGTGAAGTTTCTCGACATTAAGAGAAAAGCCTTTTATTCCTGAGCATCCTTATGGCCATTGTAAAGAACCATACATGGCAATCTGATGGAGAAGAGACAATTGCAGTTCTCAGCCAACCTTTTTTTTTTTTTTTTAATGGTGTGGACGACTGCCAGGACACAGGAACACTGGAATTTGTACTCTGCGCTTCTGCTGCTTTGTAAAAAGTACTTCTCTGAAGAAGTTACCTCTATACCCCTGGAAACACAATCTCCCTGCCAATATGACCATGATGCGCACTGTTTCTTTGCTACTGTCTGAGACAAAGGATGTTTGGGGGAGGATAAAACTCACGCAGAGCAGGTTCCGAAGGTACTAAATTTACCTTAGAACTTCTCTATCATTTGTTTTCTTTATTTCTGTGCCAGAATAACCACCATCATTAAGCCTTCTTATCCCCTTTCTCATTTTATACATACACAAGTAACATGTACTAAAGAAACATAGACTACAGAAGAATTTAGATTTTAAGATTTAAAGGAGAAAGTTTTATAAGGTTTTGTTAACAGGTAGCCCAGGGAACTGGTGAAGTCACTGTCCCGGGAGGCGTTTAAAGAAAGGGTAGATGTAGAACTTATGGAAATGGGTTAGCGGGCAATACTGGAGGTAGGTAGGCAATTCAACCAATCTTAAGAGGTCTTTTCCAACAATATGATTCTATGATTTTATTACAAGATACAGAGTAATTTAGCATTTCTGAACAATGCAAATGTCTCATCCTTAGGGCTTCTAGACCAAACAACATTAATGGCAGACATTTGATTTTGAAACTATTCACTATAGAAAATATGTAGTCATCCACATTGCTGAAAGCCAAGATTTTCAAATACGTTATTACACCCTTCCACAATCATGAGACTTATTGAGGATTCAGTTGAACTCTGGACAGATAGCTTTAAAAACTGCATAAAAAAGGCACACAATGCCATGCAAGTTTACCCAAGCCAGCTATGCTTGATAGAAATAATCTACTCACAGCTAAGGAGCAAAGGTAGAACACAACACTGACACAGCTGTTTCTTCCAGTTCCTCAATTAGCAAGATATAAGGTGCACCTGGGATCTCTACTGAGCCAGGAGCTTACGGTCAAACGCACATTCACTGTTCTAAATGCAAGAAAGAAATTCACGATCACAAGGAGAACAACCTCCTCCATTTAACATATTCAAAAAGGAAGCATTAAGCCTTTAACAATTCAATCATTTGTTTGTAATAAAGAATCCATCAGTCATATATTTTACAGCATAATTTACAGCACTAAATTACTATTGTGTATAGAAAATGAAATAGAGCTACAGAGCTTGTTAGAAAGCTTTTGACTGCAAAGGGATTTGCATTTCGGCTTTTTATACAAATGTTTAGCTTTTAAAACAAGTGTCACCAAAGCAGAGGACAGGCTGCAAGCCAGCTGTTATTGGATGGGGAACCAAGAGCTCAGAGGCACACAGAAGTGCTAACAGGGCAATGCCTGAGAAGAACTGTTAGCGAACAGTAACAATTAATAATGTCTAAAAATTGCACATAAAAAAACCGAAGCTTCCTGAAAAGGGCTACATAGGGAGCAATGCTCTGTGAAACACAACAGACTTCAAATTTCTTACTTTGCTTTTAATCTTTTAAGGATCCTCTCACAGATTTTAAGCATTTCTAAAGCACTCTCTCTTCTTTCCTGATGCTTGACACAACAAGTGACTACTGACACCATAAACAAGTTGAATTACCTAGTTTATATCTTGAATATCCAGACAGACTTAGAAACACTAAACACACCACTTCTACATCAATAATATTTACACACTGAAAAGTATGCAACTAACTACTCTATAATTATAGAGTCCATACACATCACTTTAGAAGTCTAACAGGGCAATACTATAAAACACTGTGCTGGAAAGGAACATTTGCTCAAACTGCAGCAAACCAACTTAATCATCAAATTGGCTGCCAAAATTCTCAAAGGCCACACTGCACGTGCTACTCTACCCCCAAACAGATAACCATTTATTCTTAAAAATCCATCTTACCTGGAGCCTATGACCATTCTTCAGCTACGAGAAGTACATCTATTCTTTCCGGAAACCGGAACAGAGTAGTTCTTTCTATTCCTGTAAGGACTTTCTAATCCAGTTAAGTTTGACTCACCTGTTCCTGATTCTTAATCCCCTACAGCTGGGCCAATTTTCTACCACTCTCCAATTGCAACTTGGGTTAACACCTTCATTACTGGAAAAAAGTAACCAGTACATACAGTACTTAGAGAAATAAGGACAATGTCCTAATAAGTATTACAATATATAGATCTATTTGTAGCCGTTCTTTATTCATCAGACTTTATAAGCCAGAGAAAAGACTGGACCTGTAGTTGTATTTGTGATTTCTCTGCATCAGTTTCTACATTTCACAAAATTTCCAGGACTGAACACTTCAAGCTTTAAGTATTGAATTTATCAAAACAGCTTTACCAGCAGGCAACAAATTGGCAACCGCTACTTGGAAAAAGTCAGATCCAGTAGTAATTTATCGCAGATAGATTTTCACAACCTCTGACCATTTGCATAATTCAGTAATTCAGTCTTTACCACCATTAGAGTTTGCATCTATTTTATTTTATTTTCATTCTGCTCCTCAGCAATGCAAGAAGTCATTTCCTTAGTAGTGTTTGGTGGGAAACTTACGGAATCCTGAACTTCTTTCTAACTTCACAGAATTCATGAGAGACACATGAAATTAAAGTATATCTAAATTCTGATTTCTTTATATAATCAAGAAGACATAATGGTGTTCTGTGAAGCTTACCCTACGTACCATCACATACCTTTTATTACCTAGCTGGTAGCAGCGTATGCTAGTACTACATTTGCACTTGAAAAAATGAAGTTAATCACAGATGGAGCAATACTTTGAAATACTGCTTTTACTCATGTACATTTTATCACTGAAGACAAGTGGGCTTCAGAGACCTTCGCAAAGATGGGATTACGGTGTTCTAACTTAAAATTTTAGGAGGTTTAAATAAGCATTCAAACTGTCAGAGACTTCTCCAAACATTCAGGCTTAAAGAGTCAGAATGGAACTGATTTTCATGAGCTAAATTTTGCTTGAAAAAGGCAGGATTAAGAGAACTGAAGCATGCTGGAGAACTTCAGAGGGAACTCACAGAGGATTCAAGGGGATAATGAAAGAGATCACAGAGGAGAGCAGTTTGTATTTTGTTTAATTCAGTAATCTACTTCAATCCCTGCAAATGACTGCTTACTTAGGCAAACTGCAATCAAATGAGGTCTCTATCAGCCAGCTGCTAGGCTATAAATATTAAGATGAACCACTCTTACAGTCATTTCAATGCTTTCCAGCCCTCCTAAGGAAACACTGCTAGCTGACAGCACAAGCTATGGTTTGCCTTGTTCCCCACCTTATTCACACAAATTCTCCCATCTCTAATTCTTATACTGATTCCAGAATTTGAAATGTCTCTTTATGGATGTGTTTTTAAGGAGTTTTACATTCTCAAAAGTACCATGAAAATTGAGATAAAATGGAATGAACTGATACGTATACCCACAGGTTTCCAACCATTCTTCAAAGAATTTTTAAAGGTGGGGATATTATAGTGAGTTTATCAACTGTTAGATATGTACTCCAGGAAAAAAAAAACACAACAACAAGTGGTTAAACAAAGGCAAGAACAATGGAAAAGGGGCACAGCTCATAAAAAACAGTCAGTTCATAGTATCCTCTTCTATTCATCACCCTCTGTAGCGTCTCTGTAAGTTTTAAACTGGCAATTGTATTTAAGATAAATTAGAAATTGCATGAATGTTATGGGTTGGCTCAGCCCAGTTTTGTGACTAAATGGGGTGGAGGGACCCCTGGCCCCAGGAGAGGGGGAATGGGTAAAAAGGGGAAAGGGTAGGGAGATGGGCCTAAAAACAAAACAGTGGCAATGAGCTAAGGGAAAAAACTACAGACTGTATACAATACATTAAATCTATGGGAAAGCAAAAGATAGCTGATCTGATTTCCCTACCCCATGAAAATTTTATTTCTCCTTTTATTAGGCTTTTGCCCAGGACCAACCTACCCAGCAGGGCAACAGCTTTCTTGTCATGTGGCCCATGTTAATTCTCATGATTCTGGGTCCCCTTGGGTGACTGCAGTGAGTCTGCCAACTGCAGCCCAGGTTTGAAGATCCTAGTGTTTTTACTGTCTGTAGCTGCCTTATTGGCATGTGCTGCTTCAGTCACTATTCAAATATTCTAATTAGCATTCACAATAGCCTCAGAAAAGAGAGTAAGTGTCTGCTGTGACTTGTTTAGACATCTTCTGTTTCATAAACAGGATTTATCCTCAGAAAAATTTGTGATGATTGACCTTGATAAATCTGAAAAATTTTGCCTGGGCATGCTGCCAGACATTTTGTTCGATATCTACCATTTTTCTCCCTCTTGGCCTTCTTGTATTTTCTTTCCCCTTCTGGCTTCTTCACTTTTTTTTCTTTCATAACTACTTCAGATATCATTACGTTTATGCAGAGGCATTGAAACTAAAGATCTTTCCAACCATATCTTTTAAATATTGATCATAGTAATCTTGAAAAAGCAGGAAGAAAGTTTCTATAAAGATATTAAAAAAAAAACAACAACACAAAAAGCTTTCATAGAGAAGCAGAGAAGACATTTCAAAAGCATCTAAGTAATTTAGGAACTTCAAGTTCATTGACTTTTGATCCGGCAGCTACTGCTCAGCTGTAGAATAATAGGCTACCATGATAATATTTTACACCTAGAGTTGAAAAAGTATATGTGGCTAAATATTTTGTGTATCATCCCCTTTGACTGTCACTGTATCTTTCTTTCAGTACATTTAACAACAACAACAAAAAAAGTGTTATATAAGAAGATACAAATGCTCTTTCTGATCCTTTGCTCTTGTCCTTTCAGAAATGGGATAGTTTACTGATAAGATTGTGTATCTGTTACAACTACAAATTTTTTCTTCTACAACACATAAACACATTCCTAATATCCTAACATCATATGAAAAGGACCCGAAAAACCATCTAATTTCAGCCCCACTGCCGTGGGCAGGGATACTTCCCACTTGAGCCAGACTGGTTTTGATCATTTTCAAGGAAGGGGTATCCGTAGCCTCTCTAGACAATATGTTCCAGTGCCTCACCAGCCTCATGGACACAAATTTAGTTTCTCTTTCCCAGTCTCGCTGCCAACCTATTTTTGCCATTTTCATAAAAATAAAAAAATCTGCTGACAAGATCAGAATGTTTATTTTGTTGTTCTACATGTTTCAATTCACAGATAGAAAGAAATAGTCATATACAGATCACTTCTATCATTTAGGTGGGATTTCAAAGATTACCAATAAAAACTGTCACTGATCTAAATATTTTTACTTCTTGTATTTCAAATAGCGTTATAAATTCTTAGTTTATAAGTACAGTAGTGGCACAGGAGGTACTGTGGCAGAAATAGGTCCTGTGATGTCATCATTAAGAGCTGTTTTCCTCTAAAATAACTGATGAGAGGACTACTCCCATTTTTGGAAACTGCTATAGAGCTTGCATGTTGAATTTCAGCACAAGTGCAATACAAAATATTTTTGTTTATATTACAGCCAAAATTTATCAAAATTAGGTCTATTAAAGAGGTCTATGGGATGTGTATTTCTGCTCTGAAACTTAGGTTTTGAGTCTTTCCCCCCTACACTTCCTCAATCACTTTCTACAAAACATATGAACTTCCTTCTTCATTTCTATTGTATATAATCTTTTAGTAGAGACTTCAGTATAAGTATTCAAAGAGAGTTATTCAGATTTACTTTTTAGAAAAACAGATCTGAATGATACACATCACCATATTTAGATTTACATGCAAAGTGGATACAGTCCTCTTATATCTATTATTCTGCAGATTAAATCAGATTGAGCATTCTTTCCACAGTTTGCATGCATGTTGCAGCAGTAAGAGTAAAATAATGCCCCATATTTCCAACTGTGATCCTCAATCTTTTCCTATTGTTGCACTATAAGTAACCACTTGACACTTATGCTCGCTCAGTCAGAAGGCCTGGCTTAAAGAATTTAATAGTTATAATTAATATAATTAATGTAAACGAAGACAAATTTGGAGAGTACAGAAAGCTTTCAGTTTTTCAGATCAAGGGCACTGAGCACCTTTGAGGAACACGTAGGAAAAGAGCACCATGCACTTTCAAGAGAGGCACTGATGTAAGGTCTCATCTTTCCTTCACCCAGCTTTGTTTTGTCAAATAGTGAACATCTGGCTGTGTTTTTACCAGATCAGATCCATGTCATTGTGTTTATAAAATAATGCATACCACATTGTGGGTACATCCTATGCAAATACAAAATCAAGGCACGCTTCAATTGATAAAACCTGCAGTCTAGCTTTAAAACATGATGAAGGTGAAAAGAAGTGATGGTGCTTACATAAAACATGTCATCCTGACAATATAAAACACTTATTATTTCTGAAATCGAGACGTGTTCCCTCTACTGTTTTGCAGTCCATTATCTTTAGAACCTTCCACAGCTTTATAATATGTTCCTTCTATTTACCAAACTTACTGAATTATTTTTGCTTTCATCCCCATTCATATAACATGATTACATGACTTAGACTGGTAAGTCCTGGCTTATTTTATTCCTATGAGTTCTGCTAAACATCAAAAAGCTGAAGTGCTGCTAATTTTCTGTAGTAGGGACCCAGGAGACACACGAAGTTCAAGAAAAAAAGGACAATGTAGCAAATCAGAACCTTGAAATTTGAGGCACTGGGAAATAATAGCTGTCACCAGCTTGCCAACACTTTTGTATTGATGTGCTGAAGGTAAATTTTTATGAATCTCTGAGCCTGCCAAAAGACAGACAGTATTTGAAGGAAAGCTGGGGAAAAAACCAAAACAACAAAAAGAGATTGAGGCAGGCAGACAGATAGAACCTTGGAAGCTTAGACAGAAAATGATTTTCTAATTTCTTTTCAGTGCTATGGATTATCTAGGCAATTGCATTAAGGGAGATGCCAACCAACTACTGAAGATCTGTATGGACAGGACTAAAAGTCTTGAATTAATCCTTAAAGGAAAAGACAGTGAAAAAACACTATCAAGTCATAGCCTGAAGAAATGAACAGTTCCATCTAGAGAGAAATAAAAGGCTATGCAAGCTCGCATGCTCTCTGAAGACAGGATGTGCGCACCACCCAAACTAGATCTGCTCAGATCCTTAGGAGAAACTGTAACTTTTCAAGCTTTATACACAGTTATTAAATTACATGTAAGGTGAAGGGAAGATTTGCTTTTAAAAAGAAAGGAGGATGTCTGCCTGAAGCTATAGCAAATTAATATTGTTGACCTTGGCCCTGACTCTGCTCCTGTTTAAGTTAACAGAAATACTCCTATTGATTCCACTGAGACCTGGATCAAGGCTCTTGCTGAAGCAAAATTGAAAACTGCAGCTTAGAAAAATTTCAGGCAACTCTAGGATTGCTGACATAAAACAGGACATCCTAATGTCAAAGAATTTGTGTCTCCAGTAGGTTTCCTTTATTAACAAGTGTAAAGGCAAGGGGACCAGCACAAACAAGGAGATGTTACAAAAGGAAGGAAAAATGAACGCTCACCCATCTCCAAGCATCTAGGCTCACCGGGAAGGAAAGAACTCCTAAGGAAGGATCTCCAACAACAGATCCTTCCTCAGTGGCAGTCAGCCCTTAAATGCATTCTAAGAGCAGTGGAGCCAGGCTCACAGGTCTTTTGTTCAGGTTTCCAATGAGTGGTTCAGGCTGTGACTCAGCAGTCCCCATATAACAAGAAAAGATTGTTTATGCATCCAAAAAGACACTGGAATCTTGGTAAACTGTGATAAGAAGTTTTATAATTATTTTCAGATGCAAATTAAATCTATGTCTTCACGTATGCAATAATGTATAGATACAGCATGTGACAGTCCTGGGCAGATTAGGAAGATTCAAGTACTCCGATAATATGGGATAAACTCTTAAAAGTACATCCTTAAAGTGATTATTCTAACTCAGTGTCTATGAGAAATCTCTTTAATAGCCTAGTGAAATTTAAAGATGTAGAATGTACTGCTGTATTACTAACCTGCTAAAATGAACCACTGAATGCTTACACTGAGCTACTGTACATGGGAGCAGAGTCACACTACTGTATCTATTTTACATGAATGTTAGTTTGGAAAATTTGTGTAGAAAAATAACATTTATCCTTTACAGCTTTTTATACTAATACAAATAATATATTCACTGCATGTTTACAAATCTTGTTTAAGGATTTCAAATTGTTATATATGGTATTTAACGTTAACTCACATTTCCTGTTAACACCTGGGTGACCTCATTCAATAACCTAAATCCTGTAAAGAGCTTTCTACTCAGTGTGCACTTGTATGAGGGAGAAGCAGCATCCTCAATAATTTTTTTAATCTTAAGAATGATAGAGTGTAAGAGTTAATTTCTGTTTGTCATCTCACTGGAGGAAATGACCTATTGTGCAGCAAAAAAAAATATATTATCTACCATACAAGAGGAGAAAAAGCACTAGATACTGTAAGCTCTTGACAGAGCTGGTTCTTTAAGTTGAGTATCTTGATTATCCAGTAATGCAGAGCACAAAGTATAGTTATGATTGTGGAGTTCTAGACAGAATAAAACAACTTCTTATTCATAATTTTCACTAGCTTTGATTGCCTGTCTTCAGAGTGTGTCGCTTATAATTTTAAGTAGATCGTTTCAATGGCTTATATTAATAAAAATCTTTACAAGGTGGAAGCAAATACCACTTTAAGGACATACGTCAAAGAAAACAAAACAATTCTTTATTTCTAAGTAAGCAGGATTTATTTCTACTGGTAACTTTTTCCTGTGTAGTGTTATTGATGCTAGTAGGTATACAGTTGAGTTAATAAAAGACTGTTAAGATTCAACACAAGAATATCCACTGGTCTTTGTCACTACCATAAGCAGGAACTGTAATTTAATGAATATTATTGATACTTTGGCTTTGGACTCAGCAAGAGTGACGCTAGTTCCTCCTCATAATACAAAAAATGGGGCTTATCTCCAAAAGTGCAGAGATGCAGGGGCTTCAGCCTCTCACCACATCACTGTGCCTACAACAGGCAAGGGACAGTGACTGGAGTAGTGAGACTGGGTTTTAACAAAAGAGAAAGAGAAGGAAATAATAACGAAAGAACAAAAGGATGATGTGACATACACAGAAACATTTCATTATGCAAAAAGAAAAAAAAAATATGTATGTGATTAGCATTATTATTAGTTTATGTTTTAAAATGAACATGTAACAGCTGAAAACACATCGTCACTAAAAGCTAGTTCTTGGAAGCCAGTAAATGCAGAGTTAAAGCCAAAAGATCAATGTTAATTTTGTCCCACCTGCTTTGTACATTAAAATATGTCATATGATTTTAGTAACTTCGCATTTCTTGATTAATTCAGGTTATATGGAAAAATCTAACTTTCTCACAGTCTGACACACATGCATACAAAATGCATGCAGTGCACTCTATTTTTGGCTTAAAGTCTCAGTCTCACTGAGATCTAATAAAAAAGTCCAATTTGAAGGAATTTGACTTAATAACATTAGTTCTGTCTATGTTTGACATTAGCTGGTGGAAATTTAACACTGGCTCACCCTGACAGTATTAACATATTTTGATTCGTTTTGAATGCCTTCATTCTGGATGAACCTTTATCAGAAGAAATGGCAGCTGGTTAAGATGGGATAAGTGAATGTGGGAGCAAAGAAGTAACTGGAACTTGATTTCCTTTAGATTTACATTCTATTCTAACTCCACCACCACGGTATGTCCATTCTCCATTTCCCAGAGTACCGACTGTGAACAAGAACTTATGCAGCCTGAAGCTGTGTTGCCAACTGACTCATGGTTGTCTGCCTGCTGCTGGATGAGTGAACTTTCACCAGGCAGAGTACATGGTGTCTATGTCTCCCATGTGTTTTCCTTTATGAGCTATGGTATGAAACTCTTTCCTTTTCCAAAGTAGCCAATTCTCATACAATTTGAAGGTGTGATCCTTCTAATCTGCTGCAGCCAACTGAAGGTGACTTGCAGCTAGGAAATTGGTGGAGAAAATAGGTATGCTCATGCCATACAGGATCCAAATATGAAGACTGGAGATGGAAGATAAAGCTGCTGAATACCCTATAGATTTTTGTGTGCTTTTATGATATTTTAGATGTGTAGTGTAATACACTGCACTTAAATGAGAACTACATGTTCAAAAGTATTATATCACCCTGAGTAAACTACAGGATTTCATATACCAGTAGAAAATAAGGAAAAAACCCTCAAACATCAGAGATTCATAATCCATCAGTGATTCATAAGACATCCTCTATTTTCTTAGACCATACAATGAGCAAACAACAAGGTATTTGAAGCACTCAGGGCTTCATTTAGCTTGTAACTTTTAAACAGATTCTCAAGGTCATCACTTAAACAGAGGGAACTGTATTTTCTATTCTGGTTTGGCTTTAATTTGGACAATCTTTCCTTTTAAATATAGCTATTTATGACATTTGTTAAAAGCTTATAATGCTAATTTAGCTAAAAAAAAATCTAATGGAGTTGTATTGGAAGTTTTCCATAAAATTAATGTTCCAGACTTAATGGATGCCTAAGGTATCATTATTAACGGGAATATTCCATAAACTAAAATCAGAGCCTTTGAGTTGGTGATCTGATACTGTTAGATCAGAACTTATTGAAAACTGGAATTGAGCCAAAGTACCCAGGAATTCAATTTAAACACCTTATGGAGGTTAATGCTTTTACAGTATTTACTCTAATTAGTGTTTTATTAAATGCTCAATTTCACTCGCATACTTGGACAAGTGGCAAGTCTGCGAGTAAAGCAAGTCTGACAGAGGTAAGATCACTTTACCTTCTACATCTGTCAAAGAACTTCTCTACAATTTCTAGGGTCATACTACCTTTGGATATATATTCACATCATTGAGAAAGCCACATGCATATGTCATAGAATGTACCACAACTCTTTAGGTACTCTTTAGATTCCAGTCTTAAACACAAAAACTGCTTCTGGGTGTATTCAGAGTGTCAGAGGGCACTCTCTGGTATTCCAGCATGCAGACAACAGATTTAGATGAAGGACCACTCATCAGAACCCCCTGCACCCAAGTACACCCCTGGGTGCCTATATGCCTATTTTGTGTATGTGGCATGCAGCAGGGTAGGCAGGTGGCCTGCAGGCTACACATGAGCCTCTGTGCAGACAGCAGATGCCACCATACAGACCACTTTCCTCTGACCAGCTCATACTGTGGCTTTCTGCCATGTGAGTCAGATCTTATTTAGGTCTCCATTAGTCAAATAGGACGAAAGAGGTCCACATTATCTTTTTAGTTTGGATCAAGATTTTGGTTTTGAAGCTGGTCTCACATACTGCACTTTTCTTCTCATTCCATCATGGCTTCAGGAGCACAAACTAGACTCTGTTTGGGTGTCACTCAAAGCTCTTCTACTGTGCTCTAACTCCAAACAGGCATTCAGACAATTAGAATTGGTCTGAAACCAAAAACGCTCATTTAGTGCTGTCCCACGCACATTTGTGCAGAACTTTCTATGCTTCAGTTTGCGGCCATTTCCCCCCGTCCCACCACCAAACACTGCTGAGAAGAGTCCAGCCTCATCCATTTGCCTTCTGCTCCTCTGATATTTATAGACATGGAGCAGATATCACTGAGTCTTCTTTCCTCAAGGCTGAACAGCCCCAGGCCTCTCAACCTTTCCTCATAAGGGAGGTGTTCCACACCCTTTACTATATTTGTAGCCCTCTGCTGGACTCTTTTGAGGAGATCCTTGTCTTTTCTGTACCAGAACTGGACACAGTACTCCAGATGAGGCCTCATCAGGGCAGAGTAGAGGGGAGGATCACCCCCCTTGACCTGCTGGCCATGCTATTTTTAATGCACCCCAGGATCCCATTGGCCTTCTTGGCCACCAGGGCACACTGCTGGCTCATGGTCAGCCTGTCATCCACCAGGACACCCAGGTCCCTCTCCTCAGAGCTCCTCTCTAGCAGCTCATCCCCCCACCTGTACCAGTGCATGCGGTTATTCCTCCCTGGGTGCAGGATTCTACACTTGCTCTTGTTAAACCTCATCCAGTTCCTTTCTGCCCAGCTCTTCAGCCTGTGCAGGTCTCACTGATTGGCAGCACAGGCCTCCAGCATGTCAACCATTACTCCCAGCTTTGTACTGTCAGCAAATCTGCTGACAATGGACTGCATTCCCTCATCAAGGTCACTGATGAAGATGTTGAACAGGACATGATGCAGGTAAGAGCCAAAGTCAAATTTTCTACACAGAAAAATATCAACAGTTGTTATTCTCTTATTTCCTGGCAATATAGGATTCAAAAAAAGAACAAGAGCCTCTCATAGAAAGCACATTCTCAGCTACCAAGTGGCACCTAGCAAAAGCCACTAATGTAGATAGCTGCCAGTGTACTCTTCTGTCATCTACCATTACAGACAGCTGAATTCAGTAACCAGTTCTAGCAGACCTTTGTCAACAAGGAGATTTTTTTTTGCTTGATTTCTTATCATATCCTTTTTATTACAAATACAGAAGAGTACATAGATTAAGGTGTACATACTATATATATATAATTCACAAATTATTAAGATGGAAAAAATATCTCTGACTATTCATTTTCAGTACTAGTGCAGAGAACAAAGGCTCGTGTAAGTTCCAGACCTCACGATTAGCAGAGTTTAAATAAATGAGACTTTTGGAAGAGACTCTTTTCTGAAGATGAAATCACTGTGGAGCTAATTTGAAGGCACATTTAAATATACATACGCCTGATACCTTGAGGTAAACTATCAAGTGACTTTCTAATATTCCTGCTATTCCTTAGTAACTGCCAACGATGAAAGAAATTAAAAAGTATGAACCTCCTAATATTTACAACAGCGTACTGAAACAGAGGAATATGTACACAGGAAATAACACTGAGTAGTTAATGCAGTCAAGACAAAGTTCACACATTATCTTATCCCCGGGAAAGTTATTCATATGCTAAAATCTGCATACAGTCTGGATTTAATTCTTTTCTCCATAAATAACTTTTTGTAGCACTGATCAAAACATTGTGCTGCATTTCTTATACCCAGTAAATTAAGGATGTGCCTACCAGAGAGGAACTGGAATGATTAATCACTCATTGTTATTAAATGGGTGAATACTTACCGATAATAAGGTTGCAAAAATATTTGGATACTGACCAGACATTACAGCAAAGAGATCAGAAGGGGAGAAAAAAGGGAATTGGGACATATGCATTCAGCTCTTTGTGACTGTGCACACCACTCTTCTCAACCAAACGTGATTGCTAATCTTCCTCGGTAATGTAGTTAAAAAGGGCAAAGCTGTGGCAAAACTGTCTGCAGCATGTTTTCAGGTGGTTGTCTATGCTGAGCTCCACAGTGCTAAGACATTATAGGGACTGTAGAAGATGGGAGCAAAAGTAAAAGCGGATAAAAGAGGAACACGATTTCAGGACAGAAGCCAGGCTCTCCCATCACTTCTGGCTCTTTTAATAAAAGTATGCAACATATACAATGTAAGCAGTACTTTCGGAGTGTTACTTTTTGTTTTTTAAGAAGCTCTCCAGTACAAGAATTTGACTGGAACATCATGTGTAATTTTCCTCTAAGGTCTATCTGGCTGCAGGGGGGGGAGTGGTAACTAAATCTCCAACATGGCTTTAGTAGCAGGTGCAATCACATTAATTCCTTAAGTAAAGGAAGGCCTTTAAGATATTTGCTCAACTCAGTATTAAAAAACACTCAGATGTCTGGATTTTAATCCTTGTGTTCAATGAGCCACTTACAAGATAGAAAGGCGCCTTTAAGCCATTGCACATGATCTTCTGGCTATAAATAAAAATAGTATTTCTGACTGCTCTTTGCCAGAATACAGAAATAGAACTTATTGCATTTAAGACACAAGATACCACGTATAGCAGACAATTGTCACATCAAGGCCTTTAACTGTAATGAGAACTGTCCATGCTTTAAATACCTCAATGTTTATGGACCAAAGCAGCAACTAAGTGCTTAAGCAAGTCTGCAGTGCTGTCTTCTAGACACTGGCTGAGAGCCAGCAATCTTATGGCAGACAGTAGTGATGCAGTGTACTTCCACCTACTGACCTAGACTGGAAGTTCCAGATCCAACTTCAACAAACTAGTTATGTAGCTACTCCCCAGTGAAAATGCAGGTTTATATAAAATTCTTATCGGACTCAAGGAATGGAATGATATGCCTGCCATGCTTCTTCAGCCAGGACAAAGACCAAAACAGACCAGATCAGAGGCCCACTAGAACAGTTTGAAGCAAGCATGAGGTGCCCTAAGTGCCTTTGCTGCTGTTTGGTAATATGGTATCTTGCTGTGGTATAACCTCTGCATCCCATCAGTGCCCAAGGATATGCAGGAGTTAAGTTTGTCCAAATGATTTCTAACCCAAGCCTCTTACACCCAGAAAACATCTTCCTTTTTCTGGACTTCCTTCCTGGCCTTCTGGGTCTGGAATTCCAGAAAGCCAATGTCAAGTGAATACTGAAGCAAAGAAGGCTTTCAGCTCTGCCTTTTTTGAATCTTTTGTTGCCAGGGCTTGTATCCCATCCAGTAGCAGGCTCACATTTTTGCTAGTCTTCCTTTTGCTCATGATGTAGTTGAAGAAGCTGTTCCTGTCATTCTACACTCCTTACTAGATAAAATTTCAAACAGGCCTTAGCCTTTCTCGTTGCATAGTCTGACAACATTTCTATATGCCTCCCAAGCAACCAGTCTCCTTTTTTACATTCTGTACACTTCTTTCTTCTGTCCAAGTTTTCTCACGATCTCCTTGCTCACCCATGCAGGTCTTTTGCCTTCTTTGCTTACTAGTTTTATGTTCTTACTTCTTACTAGTTCAAATGCAGTGATTCTGAGTCTGGAAGACAAGATGCTTGAACACTGACCAGCTCTCGGCTTTTTTCCTTCTGGGGCCTAATTCCATAAGATTCTTCTTAGCAGGTTCCTACAGAGGCCAAAGTTAGCTCTCCTGAAGTCTAGGGTTGCAACTTACTTGTCACTTTACATCTTCCCTGCATGATCCTGAATTCTACTACCTAATGGCCACTGCAGCCAAGGCCATCCTCCAGCATTCATATCTCTAACCAGTCCATCCTTATCAGTTAGGAAAAGTTTCCTACTTCATTTGCTACTTCCCATCAGCAAGCAGACAGTCACTACCAGGAAAACAGGCCTCATCACACTTAGAGGTTTACTGGAAAGAAATAGCCCTGAACTTTCTCCCCTTCCTTCTTCTTTCCCCCAGTATTATTGCTGAGCACAATGCCACACAGCATGGGATATCCCTTTGTCAAGTCCAGGTCAGTTGTGCTTTCTGTGTCCTCTCCCAGCTTCTTGTGCACCCTTAACCAGCCCCCAACTGGTAAAGCAGCACAGGAAGCTGAAAATCCCCTGGCTCTGTATGCACTGATCTGCAATAACTAAAACATCAGGGTATTATCATCACTATTTTCACCCAAAATCGCATAAGCCTCTATGAAGAAAGTAAAGTATCCTAGTCAAAACCATGACATATCTTTATGCACAATTTTTTAGGAAAAGCACAGGAATGTAATGAAAGGCTGAGCAATTGTTGCATTTTTCAGCATAGCACAAGAAAGGTACACGGTGTGGCAGCAGTGTAACTAGAGTGAGTTTTAATAGGATGCTGTCTATTCCATGGCACTGAAGGCTAGCAGCCTACAGTCCAACTGTCTGTTTCTTGAGAAGATGATGTTTAAAACATTCAGCCCTCTAAACCACATGAAAATTCCTGCCCTGCTGGTGGCCTTCTTGTAGGTTTTGTTGTTAGCAGGAGTGATTTGGCCCCAGGCATAGAATTTTAAAGCAACCCTTGTAAGTTGGATGCCAGGGAACAGCAGAGACTGAAAAATCTTCTTCCAGATAGACAAAATATATCTAATCCTATAATAGCTAGCATGAGGTGTTTGGCAGACATCCCAGAGTGAAGGGCAGAGCTGATCAATATTAAACATTCACAAGTAAGTGGAGCAAACCAACAAGAAAAACAGAGGAGGTAGCCACTATGTTGAGAGAAGAGGAAATACTCAGGTTAAGGGAAGCCTCAGAAGTTAGTATTAGTAACACAGATCTACTTTCTTGGTGAAATGTGGAGTTTTTCCTTCTGCATACTTTTCAGTAGTTAAACATGATAAGCACATGTTTCTACCTGTCTTACAAGACCTCTCTAGAATATAGCTTTTATCAGAGCTCTTCAAATTCTGCAGCTGAAATGTGACATTCTAGAAAGAAAACAGCTCTGCAGGTATTCTTTTAATAATGTTAGCTTGTAGATTGTCATTTATATCCTTTGTGCAAATCAGATGAAGCAAAAACAGCAATCTGCCTCACAGAACTTGAAAAAAGAACCTGAATAAAGGAAAGTAACATTGATTAATTAAAGAAAAATATTCCTCACCAAGTTAATGTATCTTAAGAATATGTAGCTCTTCAACCACTCTTCTAAGAATTCTACTCACACTATTTCAGAAAAGGATCAGTTAATTCACTCACACAAGGACACAGCATAGCCTGTGTTGCTCTAAACCATCAGGATAAGAGTCTTTTTACATAATACCTTTGATTTTCTTGCTCACACTTAACTAGTGAATGGAACCAAATTAGAGAGCGTGAGCCAGCCTATGACAGCTTGGCTATGTAGGTGCTTATTGTGAAAATTATCTTGTTTCTATCTACTTCACTTGAAACGAATTCCACTCCAGAGGGTATGAGATCCTGTCCCTTATCACACAACTCTTACTTTAAGGTAAAGTTTAGTAGAAATCTTAAAGGCTCCTGCAATCTACTATGAAGGTCACGTTATATGAGAGAAGGCTTCTGTAGTATCCAGTAATAAGCAAAATATATTTCTCTAGCTTCCTGATGTGTATTCTATCTACACTTAATTCTGTTCTACTAGAAAGGAATTATAAAAACTAATCAATAAACAAATCACATAAGAACATAGGGAGACAAGTGAATGCAAATTCATAGTAGTTATATAATTCAGAAGAAGAAAATTCAAAGAAACTTGGCAGCATCAAAATCATTTGTTACTGTGAGTTTTGGTGAATGATAGTTCTGGGGATAAAATTCCAGCAAGATTTGTCAGTTAGTCAAAATGAATGTTTGTAATTATGAAATAAAGTGAGTTTTAATTCAATTGACTCAAAATAGAAAACAGAACATAAATACAACTTGCATGGGAGAAATTGGAGACAGAAAACAAATCATGATTGTTTACAAAGTCTCCAAAGAGATCAGAGTGTGTTAGCATTTTCAAGACTTTTGGAGTGGCAAATTATTGTTATTGATGTTCCCCATAGAAATAATAGATGGGATGTTGGACACTACAGTCAAAGACACTTCTTATCCCTATGTTTATATTTACCTGAGTGGATACTATTCAGAGTTCAATATAGCTGCAGTTATAGTGATAACTGATGGAATAACTGTACAAACACCGTGTGAAACTCTAGTCCAGTCCAAAACAATAAATGCCACCTAGACACATATTAAACAACTTGAATATAATTCCATTACTGAGAGCCCAAGTACTTGCTATTCTGTTAATGAAAAAGTTACTTGGTTCACTCTGTTAAGGCCCATAGTGTTCTACTGTGCTAAGAACTGCCATTAGAATTAATAGAAGAGCCATATATGGCATTTGCAAAACAAATTAAAAATGCTATGATCCCACTTTAGCAATCACATTAGCTCATTCTGTGGCATATGTAATAATTTGACTGCAGCTACTACCTAATATGGCCTGTTTATTCTAGACCATTCTCATGACATGCCTAGGTCACTACAGCCTCTCAATACCTCTAAGACAATCCCTTGAGTTCTCACAGTTCTCCTAGTTATGAGTAGCTAGTGTCATCTTGGCATCAGTGCTGAAGGTGTGTATTCTGCTACCAAGGGCCACTTCAGAAGCCAAGCATGCAGTTTCCTACAAATAGCCCTTCATAAGTCTTTTTGAATAAGTAATAACAAACAGACTCTCTGTAAGCATACGCAGAAAGCAAAAAAATAGCTCTACAAGGATAGGCCCTGGGACTTCCTAAGTATTTTACACACATGTTCTCTCAAAGTGACTCAAAATGAATGTTTAAGAAGGACAAGACCATGGTAAGCATAGTTAGGTGAATTCAGGAACAAGAACCTGAAGAAACCACGGACAGTTTACATATTGACCTGCACAAAGCAACTGTGAGGATGTCTTTTTACATTAGATGTTAAAAGCTTCAGTTAAAATCACGTCCCAGTTCTTGGTCTCTTGAGATACGAATTACTGGCAAGGGTCCAAATGTAGCTTGACTGCTACTGTAAAGCCCAAAAGAGGCCATCTATGTGCTTTTCGCAGAGTCTCTTCAGCACTAAACAGTTTTTGGGAACATTTTTTTAAGCAGCTGTACAGCTATACAATGGCTTAGGAAGCAGCCAAAAAATTAAGAGCATGAAATATAGAAATCTGTGAATTTCTTCAGGAACAATAATAAGCAACACGACAACTTCAGGAGATTTAAACTGTGTAGGCCAGTCCTTCATTAGAACTTTACCCTCTGTTCTTAAATGTGAGAACATCTCACAGACCATATCAAAACTCTGAATGCTGTGACAAACATTGGGATCATGTATGTTCTAATAAGCCTCATTTCCCTAATCTATCTTCATTAATACCAAGCATTGGAAACAGTATCTGAAGTGGTATGGTCACATACAAAACAAAAAATCATCAAAGCAAAAAATGAATAAGGAAAGATCAATACCTTGACCTCACAAAGAAGAAACTTGAGAGTTGAATTCTGTTTATCCTTGAGCTCTTCATCAGGCCTTTTTCTCCCAGTAATGCCCTCCTGTGGCCTGGGACACTCTTGCAGAAAGTGCTTTCTTGCACACAGTAGAAGCCTTCCCCCTTCCTTGGGACATCTCTTCCACCTGCATCCATGGTATTCCATAGCTTCTGTCCCCTGGAATTTATATAAAAACGGTTACATATATGTATATGTATATAAATATATAAATATACGTTTTATATATATATATATATATATAAATGGTTTTCTTCCACTGTTCTTCAACAAACCATCTTCTCTGCCTAACCAAAGGCTCCTCCTCTGAGCTGAAGGACAAATCTCTTTCAGCTCCCATGGGACCACCTACTGTAAACTCATTACCCACTGTCTTGGAAAAGCTCTGCAGATCCCTGAAATGTTTCAAAGTTACGATTGCCAACAAAACAAAAGAATCTCAATGCATTTCTAGGAATAACTTTTTTTTCTATCACAGAGACATGTATTTTCTAGTATCTCTGCCTCAAAGTCTTTAAAGAACTGTTTTAGCTCACAGCAAATCTAGATGGAATATCGTACAATAAAGTAATTCCTATTCCCAACTGATGTACTAGTATGTTGGCTACTGAACCATTCTTTCTTTGTTAAATTCCCATTAAGAAAGTTGTATGGTTTCTCAGAAATCAAGTTGATTAAATTAGATGAAATACATGGAATGTTTCTCTAGCTGTGATATCGGGATAATCTCATCTATATGTTTTCTTGGAAATGCGTAACCTGTTATTCCTGAAACATACTGTACTGTTTGACTCAGTAACTGGTACCTAATTATTTAATTGACATCACAGGAAAATGTGCAGCATGTGCCAGCTATGCAGTAAATGGCCTCTGGTGTTTGCTCTGAAAAAAGTAAAATGCCCTGGCTCTGCCCCTTCCCCAGCTAATCTACATTAAGTAAAGATGTAACTTTAATATGCTGAGGATGAGAGAGAGAATAAAAGCTTTGAAAGGGAAACACACAACACTACTGAACAGAGATTTATTAGTGTGGGTGTATCACAGAGGTCACGTCAAGGAAGTTCTCAATCAAATCCTTATTTACCAAGGTGTAATAACTTTATGCGAAAGCATACTGAATATCAAATTGACATTCCAGCACTCTGTGACCTAAAAGTCAGGAAAATAACAGTCTATTATATGAAACTGCAGATGTTTTCCTATTTTCTCTTTCTTATTATTTAGAATTTCTCAATGATTTCCTTAATAACTTTGTATTGTTGCTGTTTTTATTCTAAGAAGTTTAATAGTAATGATCTCTTACTAGGTCACCAAATCTCCGTAAGAGCAATGGTTGACAGAGTTTGAAACAAGGCAGGAATGACCAAACACTGTCATAGACTCTAGGAAATAAGGTCCTATGATTCTCCTGAAGACCTGAAATCTAGGGATCAAATAGCTTAGGGTTCATTATTGACACTGAAAAATGGCAATAGTTTAAATATATAGCTTAAAATGAGTCAAGTTCACTAACTGCAGTGTTTGTAAGAAAATATTAAATACATCATGTTTTTGTCCATCAGATTCCTACTCACAGCTTTACAAAACTTTACAAAGTAATAGAAATTATGGGCCATTAGAAAACAGCATTCTGCCTTATTTAATGTCATGTGACCAAACTTCCCTTCAAAATACATAGCTGCATGCAATGTTTGAAAGGCAGGCAGTGTCAGTTCACTGTGTCTTCAGCCATGCAGAGATTTCTGGTTTACTAAATTTCCTAAATTTAATTCACCAAGAGGCCCAGCTTCCTGCCATCTGCTCCCATTCAGTGTATTACTGTCTAACTTTCACCATTCAAGAAAACATTTTTATTAAGAAAAGCAGTGCTGAGTGTTTTTGCAAGTTATATATAACGTAGACTCATTGATTTAGTGGCATGTGATAGCTTTTCCAATTAAAATGTTCTTCATTAAAAATTTTAATAATCCTTATTTTTCTTTAGCTTTCAGAATCTTTTCAGTGTGCCTCATTGAACATGGAGTATTTAATAAGATTTTTCAGCTACTCATAATTTGTTATGCCCATGCATATATTAAATGAAAGCAATTTTGTAAATTAAGTTACACATCCACCAGAATGTAACATAGTGTGAAATGTGCACTCAATGCTAACTTTCTGCATTCTGTAGTAGTAAGGGGCAATTGCTATATAGTGCTATTGTGATAATGTCACAAGCCAAAGCACCGCAATAATACTAAGCTTTTTTGGGGATATCTGACTGCACTGATGACATTAAAATGTAAGAAAGGGGAGAAATGTTTGGATGAAGAGACCTTGATTCCCAGTATAGTACTCAGCACATTGCCACCCGTGTATCTTTTCAGAATGAAGGCAAAATATGATCTTTGCATCAACAAAAGAACGCTGCAGTGTCACACACTTGAAATATAAACCTCCTTACATTGTAACATTCTCAAGAGCTACTTCAGAAATCCTTTCAGAAATTTGGGAAAATATTAACAGTAATGTTCTTCATTCTCAAGCCTCTATATTGCAACTACATTACTTGGAGACTTTGCCAAGTGAAGTAACAAATAATTGCACTATTACTAAACCATTTATTGTTATACAGGGACTCTCATTGGTTTGGTGTATTTACGCACACGCTATGTGATTTCAACAGAGAGGATTCCTGACTCTAAAAGACAATGTCATCTCTAGGAAAAGAGGGAAGAAATGCATTAGCTAGACCTGCTCCAGCTGAATCTGCAGGCACTGCTCTTGTGACTTCTGTTTTATTTCTCTGCTTACATCCATGGAAACATACCAACTCTCACAACACATTCATGGGTGTCATAGTGTCTGATGTTTCCCTGTATGAGATGATCTAATGAGAGCATCAGCTTTTATTCCATCCCACCTGAGTTACTAAGAAAATTTAAATAATTGTTTAAGTCAATAGTTTTAAGATACCTTTGTGATTTCTAATGGCTTAGTCCACAAGCTAACTTGGAATAACGGAGATTGACACGACTCGCGTAACATGCAACGACTGTCTCTTCACCAAGCCTTTCTAGAAAGGTTTGATCTGAACAAGGAATTATATATTTTCTTTCCATGAAAGAAATATCATCTCACTTCTCAGGAACTAAGTATATACTAAAGATCTTCAGAAACTTGGCTATCTAATATTTTTTCAAAAGCAGTCCAAAGATTAATTACTTACATAGTTCTTAGGAAAAGAACATTAATTTCCATAAATGTAACCATAACGTACAGAGGAGTATTCAAAAGAATCACATCTTTACTATATTAACACAAAGAAAATCCCAATTACTGTATTATACCATGCTGCTAGAATTGGCTTTTCAACAGAAAATAGAGAAAATTATCTTTACTCGGTTATTTTTATTTTAGCCATTCAATCCCACCCTAGGTGTCAGCATGTATGCACTGTAACAGGAAACACCATGGATGTAAATTAATGAGGAGTCAGTAACTTCCTTGTTCTAGCCCTCCTTCTTTTAATCTTTATGCTTTCTTGCTTTTAGGACTTGCATCAAGTTTAGTAAATATAATTACTCACAGTAATGCACTGGGAAACAGACAGTAAAGCACAGAACAGAAATAGGATTAAACACTAGGCTTCCTAAATTCAAATCGATGTCTCTAGTTCAGCAGGTCACATCAAGTTACACTGCTTGCAAAATCACTTGAGCCAACACTAACAAACTCATCTTACATCAATGTACTTAAACAGATAAGAGATCTCCATGCTTAGTGGCTCGTAAAAATAAGATATACTTATCTTGGATCCTAAATAAGAGAATGAACAATTCATTTTAAATAGGCAATTAAGTTTAAACTTCATAAATCCTCTTGAAAAAACAGGGTAGGTAATAACCATTCCTAATAAAGAAATGAACTGATTAGGACTTTAAAAGCATAATGTTCTGTACACACATTATTAAAATAACCAAACACTCCCTTGGTTCCTTTGTAGAATAACTTTTCATGAGTTCAAGATATAGTGGAACTCACATCTTCCATTGTTCTACAAACACCATTATTCCTTACGCAGGATATAAAACACTATAACATGGTAGGATCAGATCACAAATGACTTAAGGCTTGATAAAAATAATTAAAAAAAAAAAAAGAAAAAAAAGAGAACTGGGGAACTAGAGGTGTTTGAAAAATACTCAGACAAAGTTTTGATTTTTTTTCATGTGTTCAAATTCAGTCCACCACTTGTGATTACTGTGCACTTTTCCCTTCTCCCTTCCCACTCCCCTTGTCCTGCCTTTACATTTCTGGCCCAGTTTGGCCCACTTCCATGGCTAATTGGGGACAGAGGGACCCACAGACCCATGACCCAGTAAAGGGGGAAAACGGGTACAGAAAACACAGGGAGATGGAAAAACAAAACAGCAGGAATGGGCTAAGGGAGAAAACTGATTTACTAAATATAATAGTGGAATGTGAGATAACACATTATAATACAACAGAATTGGAATTGAAGCTAATAAATCAGATTGATTAGAGGGCCTTCAAAAGCCAAAGGCCTTACTTCAGTACTGTAGGCAAGACAGACAGCGGGCACACTGAGCAAGGCAGACAAAAGAAAGATGGTCTTGTGACTCTGTCAGTTTTATCTTTCCCACCAACCAGAAAACAGACACAGAATAATGAAGACTTCTGGAGCCTGTATTTCATTCTTCTCTTCCAAGACAGGAGCTGAAGCATTAACTCTTTAACTCCCAGTGCACTGCATGATGTTATGATGAGGAATACTGGTAAGACAAACCATAAAACCAGGACACTCATTTACTTCAAAAATTTCAGATTTGGGGTAACTGAAGACTTGGTATTTTTCACAAAGACGCATTGTCTAACAGCGTTTTTACAAGATAGTTTAATAACAAAAATGTAACTGTTATGAGAGTATTGATCCCATTAAAGCAAGTTTAAGGCTAAGTGCAAGGTCCCACATCTGGCTTGATGTACACAAGTATGTACACAAGTTGGGATGAGAATGGCTTGAGAGCAGCTCTGAGAAGAAGGATTTTGGGGTGTCAGTTGAGGAAGGATTCAACGTGAGCCAGCAATGTGCATCTGCCCCCCAAAAGGCCAAGTGTATTGTGGGGTAGCATCAAGTGAAGAGTGACCAGGTTGAGGGAAGTGATTCTGCCCCTCTGCTCTGCTCTCATGAGAACCCATGTGGAGTACCATGTCAAGTTCTGGAACTCCCAACACAAGCAGCAGCATACAATGGGATTTATGCTGGCCAAAAGCTGGAAGCTTTAACACTCACACTCTGATGGAGTTACTGAAACCAGAGTGAGAAAAATTAGCAATGTTCCCTATAGTGTCACTGAGGCTATATGAGAGATCACAAATCAGGTAATATCTGAAAAAAAATAGAGCAAAATTTTCAGGAGAAACTGCAACTTTGTCCAAGCTATCTTCACCAACTCCCTATACTCTAAAGAACTGGATGTTTTGTATGGCATGCCTCAGTGCATAGCTTAACAGTAATTCATATTTTCTTGTTTGTTATTTCAACAGCCAGCGAGGGATATTCTACTAACATTTGGATTATTCATAAACTCTGGTGTGTCTTGAAAGCCACTATCTATTGCTATATATAAAAAAGAAACAGCAATGAAAAACTACCACACACAGAAGAACAAAAACCATGTATTCTCTTTGCTTTTCAACTGCATGGAGAACACGTTCAGTGTAGGACCTCTTAGTCTTTTCTTAGATGGACAAAATTAACAGAAAACTTCAGGAAAAAATACTTCAGGATGATGACACATGACTAATCTTTTATGACTTAGTACATGACTGCACATAGGCTCAGAGTTATGATGAGTGATCTCCCTGTCTACTTTTCATTTGCAAGAAAATTGCAGTCATGTCACTCATTTTCCAGTACGTCTGAGTCAAATTATCTTGTGTTTGCTGCAAGGGCCCACGTAGGGGATAGTTTCCATAGAGCAGCTGAACTGTGGTAGCTTTTGAAGAAACTGACATGTTTATAACCAAAAGGCTCAGTTAAGTGGGACTCAAATTCTTAACGCCACTTCAGAACAGAAACAGCATTGAAGAAACAGTGAACTGGTCAAGAAAAGCCTGATTTTCTATAATCATTTCAAGAACACCACCACCATCCTTTCTTAAGACCAAAGGCAGGAACATAGAAAAAAAAGTTTTAACTTAATTCTCCTCTGGTAACATTTTCCTCATGTATATTTGATGCATAAAAAGAAAAGTTGTAGAACGTACGCTTCGTTAAACCTTACAATACATCTTCTCAGACTCAACCATCATTTACAACACCTGGAAGTAGGTGTTTCTTTCCAATAATGTAAGCCTAGCATCTCTGACTGAAGACAAAGTCTATTTTGATCCCTCTAAAATGTTAAGGATGAAAGATGTCCCTTCAGCAACTGGACTCAGCATACAGCTGGTTACATTATTTAATGCATTCTTTTAATCCGTTGTAGCATCAGAAGTGTGACTGAAGGGTTGTTGTTGTTTAGTTGTTGCTGTTTAAAATAAATGAGAAAGACGGACCTGAAAAAAGTTTTAGAAATCTCAGCTTAAATCAAAGAAAAAAAACATATTTTGGCTATTTAAATGCTAGAATACACCCAATCTAAGAGTAACATGATAGATATATCAGTGGCATACTTTACACCTATCAGTAACAAAATCCCTTAGAAATTCTGCCAATTTGTAGCAGCCAGCACCTGAGCTTATCAATCATTCTGCTCACTGCTTCAAATTTAAACTGTTGATAAATTGTTGGAGGTGGCTGCATCTTCCTGTATCTTTACTGTAATGTAGGGCCCAAGCACTTTTTGCTTTATCTTCTCCCTCGGAGAAGAGTGTATGCAGACCTCTGTTTTAAACTATATAATTCAGGCAGTGCCTTTGGAAAGGAAATATATATTCAAGTAATAATGATAATAAAGTAAAAGAGAGACATGAAAAAGTAATGGAGTAAATCAAAATTACCAGCTTGGATGGTTTCTTAGGTATATAGAATACCTAAATCTAAACTTAATTTTTTAAATAACGAATTTGAACATAGTTGATCCCTTGACTATAGAAAACTTACAATTTATGGGTGAACTAACAAGTTCTGAATTCCATATTGAAATTTTTACTTAGTAGCCAGGAAGAGAAACGGATTTAACACAACTATAAATCAGGATGACACATGCAATCATTGACTCCATTCCAATCACTCAGCCTTATCTTGGTTCTAGTTGTTCTATGTACTCCTTGATTTCTATGCAATAGTTGCTCTCTCATCTGCTTTTTCCTCTATATTTTTCTCCTGCCTAATGCTTTGAAGTTGTCAAATTGCAGCAACTCATTCAAGCTCTGAACAAAGTTCAAAAGTATTATTTATCAAAATATTCTTACAACACTTAATACGCCCTCAATCAAGAAACAATAGGGACAGATTCGTTTCCAATATAATACTTTGCTTGATAAAACAAGTTTAGACACTGGAACTCCTTCCCAAGGTGAAAAAGCATCACTTTGTAGGACAAATGCCATTAAATAATCACACCATTTATTTTAAAGAAGTCTTTCATATTTGTCAACCTTTGTTGGGCAAACTGAGTAACATCTGCTCTCCTATGCAGATGTGTCAAGCTAACTAAAGCTGTCAGATTATTTTTTAGGCATCCTTTAGATGTTTGCATGTTATTGGAAGATAGTACGTACCTGATATTGTGGAAATACCATACATATTTTTCCAGAAGAGAAAGAGTTTTAGTTTATCATACTTATCATACTGGGGGCAGGGGGGGAGCAAGAGAGTAAGAGAGTGTGATTAATCTTATTTTGCCATATCTTACAGATTCTTACTTGAGCATCTCTAAATTTTGTTGTCTATGATTAACCACATAAAATACATAAAATTAGGGGTGGAATTAAACAAATACTCCACAGGCTGAGTTAATCTGTAATGATTCATACCCCCATTGTAGCTCACAAACATGAAACAAATTAGACTGATCAACATCAAATCAGAATGTGAACAGAAACTGCAATGGTGACTCTCTCTGAATCAGCACAGAAAAATTTACAGAGGTGTGAAACAGACACTTAAGGAGAAAGTAATGGAAATTTCTTCTGGCTGAACGAGTCTCTCTATTAAAGTGTGGTTTTTTTAGAACATCAGTTTCATGTTTCCTTCTCACTGCAGGCTGCGCACTGATTATATGTTTCTTCACAAATGTTGGATGAACTGCTAGAATTTGATCAGATTTGATAGATGCTTGATGCCTGGTTTGCTTGTCCAGCAAAATAAGCTGAATATAATCAACAGAGAATTCTCTTTTGCTTTACATTTTCACTGCTCTTTCAACTAGAAAGTATGGTTTGTTACCTATTTAGATTTTATTTCTTTTCCTTGGGATTGGGTTGTCATTTTTCCTGCCTGGCTGGAAAACAATACACTGAGGCACAGTTCTAAAACCAGGAGATATGTGTGTTATAGCAAAGCACTTAATCACATAGCCAAACAAGAACATCCTGGGTGCAGAGTAAAGGCTTCAGTCGGAAATGGCTATAGGCAGACCTCTTACAGGATGATTTTTTTTTCTGCGCAACTTGATGCTAAAAACTGTCCTCCTGGCAGCTTGTCAGAGGGCATGTTAGGATTATGTGTTTCCACAAGAAGCCTAAAAGCCTGCTTCACAACAGTTTTACTTGGCAGAGGATATTTGAAATATTTATATATGAGAGACATGGTCTGAGGATAAGAGAAATGCTAACAATCAACTTAGTGCCTGACAGGCAATATGCTTATCTTTTAAAAATAAATAAATAATAATCCTACATTCAGAAATTAAATATGATTTTCTCAAGGACATAATGAATGATGCACAACACATGCATGTTTCCATATATATCCCCAAAGCCAGAAGGCAGTGCCAGGAGATTTATTGGTTTTCCATTTCTGGCTTTTTCTACAAGTAGGGAAGATTAGGAGATGTGATTCACAAGTAAAGAAAACATAATTATATAGTAACTGAGATAAAGCCAAGAGTCAGACCTAATGCAGCAAACTTGGTTAGAACAAATGCTGCTTGTTATTTACCAAGAGGACTACAATGATACAGAAAAGCGTCTAATTTCCTTCTTGAAAGGAAACATGTTGATGTGAGCCACTACTTCTCAGTTCCTCGGGAGAGTGTCTCTCTTATGGCACATTTATGCTAGATTCCATTTTCTATGCCATATTAAGGAAAGGCACCATACTTTTCTACAAGACTGAGCCTAGCTACATATATGCAAATAGTAGATGTCACTGCTTTATTTCCACTGGATAGTCCTTCAGCTACATTGCATTTGTACCTTCAATAACACATGAAACTGAAGTAGATAAACTGTTCACAGAGGTTATATTATCCTTTTTAGGAAAGTAAAAGTAATAGCTAATTCAGGAAACATGGTTTTGGACAAATGGTACTAAACCAACAAAACAACAATACGTTACTGGCTGAGGACAATTACTAAGTATGATGTGCAATTTACTGACTTCACAAACATTGAGTCACTCAGAATTTATAGACAACAAGCACAGTCAACAACAACTTGCCTCATTAAGAGGAAATGTTGGATCACTAAAGAAACATATTTAGTCATTTACCTGTCAAATCTAGTTTTTAAAAAATACCCATGAACTAACTACTCCTCCTGAGTGTGGGCATAGTGTATAGCCATATAGTTGTGGCCCTCCTGTCTTCAGCCTCGGGCTGGAAGTCACAACATGACAGAGATACTAACTGCTGTACTGACTCCATGCAGAGCCAGAATAATCTTAACATGCCGTGCTCTACATGCAGCCAGCCTCTTCTCTGAACTACATCACACTCTGCTATAGAAATGGACTGTAGCTCAACGTTCAAAATGAAACACCTTAAGGTGCTCCCTTCATACCCACTGTGATGCATAGACCTTCTGGCAAAGGAAATAGTCAGGAAGTCAGATGTTTCAGGTATAAAGTGGTCAGAGAAATGCCACCTTTTGAACATATACTGAATATTTATTTGAGCATGTTTCAAGAGACTTATTTTATATCCATACAAAGCAACCAGAATAATTTTATTTTAAATATGCACATGAGTATTTAAAACAATTTAAAAAATTAAGATCAGCTCCTCTAATTCCTTTCAGACATTCTTAACTCCCTACAACCCAGACTTTTTGGATAAGAGCAGAGAACATTATGACATCTAAAATTTCCAGAATTAAATGGATGACAACACACAAAACTATTGGATAATGTTAGCTTAGTGCATGCCGTATACTGAAAAACGAGATGAAATAAGTACAGTTGGCATGAAAAACAAAACAAAAGGTATCACTAGATACTGGAATACTATAGACCTATAAACAGGAGATGATAAGTAAAATGTATGGATTAAAACTAAAAAAGGCTTCTGCAGGGTAAAAACCCAGTGCTATAGTTGCCTGTGCCATGTCCTATAGCTTAACATCTCATTCAATAAATTACTCTCTTAAATTTACCTCCAGCTTATATTGAGAATGAAAAAACAATACGACAGCAAGTCCTACCTATATACATGTACAATCTTATCTTTAGTTTTTTTGTTTGTTTTCTTTCATATGTAAGGTTTCATTTTCCTTCACAAATATAGTAGAGGATGTTTAAAGGCATATAAACATGTAATTAATATAGTTATATATGTATGTATGGGTATATATACCTTGTACATGTGCTCCTATCAAATGAGCTGTAATAATCAAGTACGTATCAGCACACTGAGTGTTCTTCCAATAGTGAAATATCTTCTTACAGCAAACAATCAGTTTAGCAAAATGGATAATTTTAATTGACACACTGCTTTAAAACAACTCTTTACCATCTGTTCCGCCCTCTAATTACAAATGCAACAAGAATATAATTCGCTATTGCATCATTAAAAAGACATAAGAAATGTAACATACAATCCTGCACCATTTTAACATAGCATGCATCTGTTCTTCTGGTTCTAGAGATCAAATATTTATATATACATATAAATATAAAATAATAATAACAATAAAAATAAATCCAAGGAAAACTTCTCTCTTTTAATAAATAAAAATCTCTCCCTCTGCAATTTTTCCATGAAAGGCATTATTAATATAAATGTGATTACTGAACATATGTGGAATGCATTTGAATGCAAGTGCCTGCCTGTCCCTTATCAGCTTGTCTTATATATATGCACTTAGAGGAGACCATAAATAATCCCTCTACGTATCTGGCTCTATCAGTAGACAAAGTACTCTCAGACAGTCATGAATCAAGAGCAAAGGAATCAGTAAATCTGAACTAACTTCCACATAGTCTAATAAAGTAAGGTGTTGGATGTGCTTAATTGATTTGAGAAAATGGAAGCTGAAAGAAAACTGCTGATTTTCATAAGTATTTAAAACAGAAAACACTGATGGATGTTTCATTTTCTCCCAAAATGACACAAATCCCACCAGGATCTTAGTGCAAGTCCTTAAGTATCTTTTCTATCACATGCATAGATCTCGTACGTCTTAGGTTCTCAAGACCTAAAAAGCTGTCCTTTTTAGCAAAAGACATAACTATAAACCATCAAGTTAACTGAATCCATTCTATGTGTCATGGTTTTATGATTTTTGGTACTGGTATGACACTATGACTCAATGATTCTATGATTCAAGCTCCCCTTTTGTTTGAAGGTGTTATGTGTTAAGGCTCATCATCAAATATTTATATTCAAAGACAATACAAAATAATCATACAGTGTACATTCTTATACAGTGTATCAGATGGAAAAAGTTGAAAGATCAAGTACACAATACGGGGAATTCTAAAGATAATGTTGCTACAGCAACTCACCCACACAGTGAATTCTGTTTTTTTTTACTATGTTCCTTCTACAACATAAATGGTAAGTTAATAAGGAAGAGTTTTAACAAAGAAAGTAGGGGAGGAGTAGAGGAAACAATGCAAATACAAAGTCATCAAGTTACAACTGGCCGCCAAAATTAGTTTTATTCTTAGAAAGGCACTGTGGAGCTTTAGAGATTTCAAGATCAAATTGTTTGATTGACAAGTTCTAGTAATGCAGTTCATTTTTTTTTCTTAACGTCAGCCCTCAATACCCCACTGGAACACAGAGTGCCAAGCCGGTTCCTTACTTTTGATCTCTTTCATCTCTTTTTCATTCCCTTACGCAGCAGCAAATTCATGCAGCAGAGAATGCCTTAAGCTGCTTCTGTACCATCCCGCACCCTTTTAGGAACTTATCAGTAAAACACACCATTTCCTTTGTAGAAATTAAATATTAATTTTACTGAAGGGTAAGAATCTGCCTCTATTCGTTTCAAGCATCAAGATGATCAGTCTTAATCACCTGCATCAATTTCTACAGCATCCTGTTTTTGTTCTTTAATGTTTTACTGATATTATAATGACAAACAAGTTATATACTCTTTTAATATCAACACTGAAATCATTAGCAGCCTAAAGAATCATTTTTAGCTATTCCTCTGCAGTGGCACTGGTATGGAACATATGGAACCTTACAGAACATTGCAACAGACACTTCTGATAACATTTTGAAAGGAACTGCAATACACAGTGTGCAGATATGGTCTGAAAATCTAGTCATCTAGGTGCTTAATGCAAAGCCAAAGTCTTCTGAAAGTCTAATCTCAAGTTCTTCATACAAAATCATTCACAAAAAAAAAAAAAATGCAGTGTTGTTTTCCAGAGGATATAGTTATCTTTTTGAATGTATAATATGGTAGAAATACTATACCTGCAAGATATGCCTACTAGAGGACACGCTGTTAAGTGGATCCTAACAGCTGTGAGATCTATAGCTCCTGTTTCTTCCACTCTGCAGTACAGAACACACAACTAGCCTGTCCAAGATCCATCCAATTCCTGATAGGCTGAGTGGGGAAAATGTGGAGAAGGTATACATGGGTTACACTTGCATTTGAAATGCTTGTGCATAAGCATGGCCACGTCAGGTACCACCTCAGAATTCCACGGAACAAAATTCCATCTTAAAATAGGGCTAAATCTTACTTAAAGATAGACTTAATACAAGTGTAGATCAGCTTCACCAGAATATTTTCTGATCCCCTTGCTGAATTGAGCATCATGAAAAGGAAACAGGTATTGCAGATCTATCGTAATCCAGGTTCATAATTTTCCTAGCGATAGTAGCTTATAGTATGCAATTGCACACAGGCAAACAATGGACTATTCCTAGATGTCTCTGGTGAAATGTGTTTCCTTATAAACATTATGTGTTAACATGTTTTATTTTAGTGTACTCATGGAGAGGGGAAAAAAAACAAAAAAACACACCTAGATTAAACAAAAGCTTACAAAGTTTAGACACTGCAGGAAAACCAAAACAGCAAAACAGCAGCAGGTGTTCCTCCTCACTTTGTGCTCTAGCCCAGTAAAATAAACCACCATACTGCATGAGAGAAAGTGTGAGTCACTGAATATTGTAAATTTTCCTAATGTATCACAGCTACAGAAACACCTGTGCTAAACACAGTAACTTTGTGCTAATCCTCTGTGAATATTTCAGCAGCCCCATGGTGTTTTCTTTCCTTACCTTCACGTCGGGGCGTTGGGAGTTTCTCTTTCTTCCTCTGCCTATGCACTTCCAAGATGCCCACGTTGGACATGCCCCCTGCCCACCCCTGCAGACCCTGTGGGCAGAAGCAGGCAGGCCAGGCAGCTGGGGCAGCCCTTAGCACCTGAAGGCTGATTTGCCCTTCATGGGCAGCACAAAGCCGATGTGAGTGCTTTATTGCCTTAGTCACACACAAGGAGTGGGGCTGTTGCACTGGTGCCTTTTTCTATCCCCACGTAATAAAAGATGTTAAACCTGAAAGGGCAAGAGCCCTACGTTTTAAAACGACTGCTTCTGTGTTACCCTTCTTGCACACTTCTTTAATAAAAACCACGGATGGAAAGCCACCGCACAGTGCCACATACTGCACAAGAGCACAGAGCAACTCTCAGAGGAAAAACAATGCAACAGCTATTAAAAACAGCAAGGATCGTGTCGGACTGACCTTCCCCCCTGCACTGGGACAGCCCAGGTACCCAGAACAGTTTCACCCGGGTTCCCATGTCTGGGAGTGACTGCCGGGATCACGACAGGCTGCACCTGCGGGTTCCTGTGGCGGCTGTCCCGTGAGGGAGGGAGGGGCGCTCCAGAGAAGGTTCCGGAACCTTGCATTAAACCCAGCCCCACAGCTCTCCGTTCACGGGGGGCAGGTGGCAATATGCTTCTGTATGTGTTTTACCATTTCCCCCAGAGGCTGTGGGGGGATGAATAGGTCCTAATGCAAGCCCAGCAGTATTTTAATTGAGTACAGAGGAGGAAAACAGCTCTTCTGCAGCCAGGTAGCCTCCCCAGCTCATCTGGGGGTCCCTTTACCCATCCATTTGATAACAAGCACGGGATGGGGTTGCCATTACTGAGAATTTGTTCTGCAGATTTAAGCATGTTCCTAACTGTTGTGAATGAGGAAGGAAGAGCTTTGAACCTGAAGGGCAGAAACCCAGCTCCTGGGCCTCAGAGCTGGCTTGCACTACAGTTACACCAGGACAGCTCCTCGCACTGCTGCAGCCATGAGTCTCGGGCTGATAAACTGCTGGAGGTTAATCACCCTCACGTCATGGTGCATCGGAGGGAGACACAGCAGGGATGGAGAAATTAAAAGGACATACAAATCAAGGACTGCAAAGCTGCGGTTTGTAAATAGATTACACGCAGCTAAACTGAGTTTATTGCACCACTGACAGGGTTAGTGCTGACACTGAGACGTGGAGACAAAACCAGATTTTGTATTGCTAAAAAAATTTCAGTTTACGTGCCAGCTCTTTTCTAAAACCAGGCTTTACATCAAAAAAAGCAGTGGTTTATATCTGTCAAAAATAAATGAACGTCTAGCATAGCCATAATCAGTTAGTCCTCTTTCTTAAGATGGTTTTATTAAGGCCCCAGGCACTGCTGCTCTTAGTTCTCCACCTTACTCCAGCACTTGTACCAGTCTGGCCCCACAATTTTGTTTACCTTAAGCACAATACAGACAAGTTATTCTTTTTGCCATTGAACTAAGAAGGAAAGAGGTTTGGAGAGCTCTCAGGCATAGAGATGACATGCATAGGGCACAGATGCCCCTTTTATAGCTGTTAGCTATGTCGATCACACTTTTCAATTAAGAAGGATTTTATAGGAATATAACGAGTGAAACTCCTACTTCATCAGTTAAGTATACTCCTCCTTCACACATGAATTTTTTATTTTATGGTAAAAAAAAATGTTCTATTGCTTTCAGAAAAAAAACAACAACACTATCCATAAAACTTAAGCTTGACATGTATTGATTATATAAAGCAAATAATATCAGAGAAGGGGAATGGGATTTCTGGATTATGCACAATATTGCTATGGCTACACTTAATAACCACATGATTCTATTAGAGTATTTTCAGAAGTATCTATGATTCTGGGGTTTACCAGCACTTCATTTCAAGGGATTCGCCACAAATATTCTGGCCCTGATCTGAGGATTATAACACAGGTTTCATCTTCTTATCTTAACTGGGAATATCCTACCCTCCAGAGATTTCTTCCTGACTATACAAAATGGAGTAGATAATGAAGACATTTGAGAGTGACCCACTTTAGAATACTTTGTTGTGGGATGATATGAATCTCTCTTGCAGGATAGGAGAGAAGGGTACAAATCTCATCCAACAGATTGATAACGAAGAATCTCTGCAATAACATGCTTCCCATGTTCTCAATTTATGACAACAGGTTGGCTCCTTCTGTCATATTTTGACATACATAAAGAAGTAGCTTTTGCATTGTGAGGGAGATTTTGATTAAGTATTTATATTCCATTTCAGTTCTTACCAAGACAGTGCAAACATTTTAAAAGATGTTAATATGTACACTAAATCAGGAAATAAATCCATTTTAAATCGTAGTGAGGTTGACATTTTATTGGATTTACAAGACTCTAAGATTACTCCTGTGTTCTTTATTCCAAGTAGAACTCAACTATTTCTCAAAATCTGTGAAAAAAATTATTCTATCACCCATAAAATAATTCTGCTTTGTTGTCTGTTTCCTAGTTTCATATCAGCAGTACAAAAACCTACTAATTAATACCAAGACAAGCTGCAAATGCAACTTTTCTATGTTATGAATGACTTAAAATATCCTTCTATTATCTCAATGACATCTCCAATTAGAGTCCACAGTTCTGTCCTTATTTTCCAACCTGTTTGTATTCTGGGAAAAAGTTTTGCAGGCAGTGTTGAGGCTTTTCTTATTAGAGACTAAAAGTTAATGGGCTCATCAGAAAAGCACTACACTGTGTATAAACATTCCTGCTCTTGCAGTTCTACAAAACTATCATAAGGTGCAGTTGTATTTTACTTGATTGGACTGTTGTAATTCCTCAAATCATCTAGGATCAAATGCTTTCATAACGATAGACACATAAGCATCCCTTTCTATGCCTGAACACCTCCATGGAGTCCTAGTAACTATATTTTCTTTCCTATTAGTCTTCATTCAATAAAACAGTGTTGCACTCCCCTAAGTATGACTCTGAAATCTGCCTTCACCTTTTTCTGAGCACCAAATGATTGGTAAATAATAGTTACTTTTTTTTTTTTTTCCAAAAACACTGGTTTCCTTTTTCACAGCTGATAAAGAAAAAGTCTGTAGAGTGTAGAAAAAATTCTGTTCTTCAAAGCCCTGTAGCAAGCTTGTGCCTGGCTGTACCAGGACACTCACTATGTAGCTCTTCAGTAATAAAGCCTTCTGAAATTAATTTATCTATACAACAAAGAGGAAATTCTAAAAATCTTCAGCTTCTAGAAGTTTATGGAGCTTGAGGATCTGTTCTGTAATAAAAATCCATGCTCAAAGTCCTCTTGCAAATGGCTGAACTTCAGAATTACAGTTCTTAGCAGCATGTTTCAGACCACAAGGTAAAAGAGTGGCAACTAATCAATCATTCAATTGCCATTTGCGAAGACTTTGTTTTCTAAGATAATTAGAGTTCTTTCAGGAGTTGTCCAAAGGCATTGACAAAGCAAATCAATAAATCTATTACTACTGTTTGTTCAGATCTGACTTAAAACTTTTTTTACAGAGGCTTTATCAGAATGAATCAGAAAAAGAAAATAAGACAGCAGCCTGAGCTTGTCATATCAAAAGCTGTCAAGTTTAACTATGGTTCCAATAATGTCCTGTGGCATTTAGCTTTAAGTAATTCTTCTCAAAAACAATGAAATTATCACTCCAGGTCAATATAGGTTTCATCTCATACCCTCTCAATCCATGAATACTTTATAGGAAATTCTTCATCAGGACACACAAAACCCAAGATGAGCAAGCCAGATCTCAGACCACTTTATAAGCTCCTCAGCAGTATACAGATACACGTTCTCTATTTATATAGACAGAGATACTGTTCTGGAGACCATGCAGTATAGTGATTGTCAATTGCTTTTTAAAAACTGTTCCACCTCCTAGTTACCTTTTTATGAATTGCCTACTGATTAACATTTCACTATATTACATTTATTGCCTTGCATCATGAATCTGAAGCCTGAAAATATAATATATTCTTTTTCTTCTCTTGACTTTCTAGATATCATAACTTTTCTGTAATTTGTTCCAATATGACGTTAAACTTAAAGCAGCTATCTTTCCTTCCCCATAGAAACTTTCTGTTCTTTTGCATTGTCACATTATGCAATCTTTTAGGGCTGTAAGGAATAAGAAAAAGACCTTTTTTTGTTCTTTTTTTTCTATCTTTGTAGTATCTTTATGATACTATTGTGAAGAAATGAGCATATTTCTTCTGCCCATATAGACATTAACCAAATGGATAGTACATTTTCTCCCTATGTATTTGAAGGATGTTAAATTACTTGTGTTAAACTACTTCATTTGGCTCCAGCTTTTACAGTTAATGTGCTTATCTAAAAAGAAGCAAAAATATTAAACAAAGCTCCCTTCCTATGTAGGTTTGTGCCACAAGCTTTAACACGGATAAACTGTATTTCAGGAACTTATAGACTTATATATAGACTATAGACTTTAAACATCAAGGTCAGTTAGGAGACCAGACTTCAACTGTCTTCCTGAATATAGTTAGGATAGCGATGCTGAAGGGAGGGGAAGTCCTCCATTCCCAGTATAAGTAAGCATCATCAAGACACTGTTGCAAGACATGTACAAATTTGCAGTAAGATCTTTTCAGAATCTTGTGGACCTCTTTCCCTAGAATGTGTCCTTCCTCGGCACAGTGAAGAAAGCTCATCTCTACTTTTGTCACTGCGCTCTCGATTGGGCATAACCAAAAGAATTATCTAAGTTCATTGTCATTTCTACAGTAGGATACTGTTGAATGTGAATATTATTAGTATTTGTCCACCTATACAGCACCTATATATGCCATCCTCACCACACTGTACAGTAGCGATATCTTGCTATCCATGCAGCAGCTCATAAGAACCACAAGAAACAACCATAAGAAACCATAAGAACCAAAAGATAACAACCATAAGAAACACAACCATGTGCATGTGAATTCCCTACTATCAAGATCATCCACTTGATAACTATAAAAATAAATCAATCAAATAAATGGCTTCACAGTAGCCAAAAGGCAGAGTTTGCAGAACATTACTTTCTCACCAGTGGCACCTCACAATAAAGAGTACAAAATGTAAAAGTAAAGCAAGTACAAGGTGTATTAGAGAATTCATAGCTGATTACTGTATACATGTCTCAGTTTTTGTTCATATGCAAGTATTGACTGATGAGTCTGACTTCCCTCCTACCTACCCTGGAATTCATTAAGAATAGCAGGCTGACTGCCTCTCATTAGTCTTGCAGGTAATTCCAGAAGAGGAGAACCTGACTGCCTGAGAATGATATTGTTCATCTTTATTGAAGGACTTTTCTTAAGTAACCAACTTCCTTTATCAGTGTAAAATCAGGCTGTATGTACATTCTTCCATATGCATACATACGCAGAGAGACATCCATTTCAGCAAGTTGCTTTATGTCAGCATACTTTGCCTCTACAGTCACGAGATTCAAGGAGCTGCATTTAATTACTGAAAGACTTAGGCAGAGGCCCTCATGGAACAACGCGCTCTTGTTAGTGCAGTGAGACACAAAGATCCAATGGTACTGTGTATGGTATACCAGTTGCAATAAAGCTAGGAAAATGTCACTCTAATCATTACGCACAAGTAAATATACTATGGCAATGGGTTCTATTTCTCTTTAAGATAATGCAGACAACAGCTTCAAAGAAATTCCAGTTCTTTGCTTAAAGGAATTGTGAGGACTTCTATACGTGTCATAAAAAGCATCGTTTTTTCATGTTTTAGTAATGTTTAAGAAACTGACTTTTATAGTGCTTTGGCTATGGAAGTCACATTTCATTATTTTTTAAGGGTGTTTTGGAGAACTGTTTATAAAAAGGCTAAGCATTGTATTACATGTGTACATTTTATGTCCCCACTTAAACACTGGAGGAGTCTTGTGGTAATAACACACTGTGGGGCATTTTGGAGATATTATTCCACTTCATTTTTTGATTCTTTATTGTAAAAACTCACTGATGAGAGTGTTTCTTTCCTCTATGGAGTTGCTTATGTTTGGTCTTGGATTTAACAATAATGACACAGAACTATACAGCCCTCACGCCATTTCAGTTTCCCTAGGATTAAGGAATCAGACAGCATTGCAACATTCCCTAACAGGGTCAATACTTAGAAACTATTTTGTTTTCCTTTGGCTGGCACTGATTCAGTGATGCACGCTGGATACTGCAAAGCAAATAGACTGTATTCTCAAAAACTGTGATGACCACATAAATGAGTTTAAAATTTGTGATATAATACCTTTCAAGTTGTCAGCATCTGTGCCAAAAATCTGTCTGGGTTTAGGTTGCATGTCACATATTTAAGGTATAATCTACATAGCACATGTAAACCAGAAAGCATCTATGATATCTCAACTTTTCCTTGGGGAAAGGTGCAAAAATTTTACCATGATGAAACAAACTGCAGGTGGCCATGTGTTGAGCATTATGTTTCCAGGGCCAGCAAAGCTGAATGAACATTCCAGAATGCACTGGGAATCAATATACATATTACATTTTTTAGAGAGAACTGTTACTTTCTCATTCTCAATGGATGCATTAACTGAACCTGTGTCTTTTAAGTACCCCTCTGGCAAAAACATTGTTTTCTAATTTGAAAGCACTGCAGACACGGCACGTTGTTGATGTTGAGCCTGGCATTTCTTTTTATACGTGGCACTGCTGTTTTACAAAAAGTGTCCTATTTTTGAAGTTCTTAACTTTCAAACCCCCCTTTGTACAAGTAAATAATGTTAAAGTGCACAAGTAATACAAATGGAGCTGTAGGCATAAATACTTGCAGAATTTGGCTCCATTTTTATTCTTTTGATTTTACTGCTCATGGTGAGATCTGTGTCATGCTAAATCACATTACGAGCATTTTATACAACAAAAAAAGGCACTTAAACTTCAGTATGTTAAATACTGAAGTAAGGATAAATGGAAAATGATTTCTGTGTTCTTGCATGTCTCTCCTTGATTTTCTGATCCTACTGAGTATTCTAACAGCAGATGCTATGATTATCTAGTAATCATCTATTAGAAAAATCTCAAGCTTTGAAAAATATTATTGCTTTGATATACTAATACTAAACATCAGCAGTTCATTATTTCTCCTGAATTCAAAATGCAGCATTATTTTATTTGAATCTCAACACAAATTCCCGCTTAAATCTTAGATATTTCACACTTGTCAAAAGTTATTTTATAGAGAACTTGTAATTCTACCTGTTTATGAGTTTTTCACACATTTTTTCATCTTTCTGCCTTAGAGTGATAATGGATTTCTGAGACAATTTAAATCCTTAAACATGCACAAAAGTGAGCAGGGGGGCAGTTTAATGTGGCTCATTTGCATCAACTACAGTACAAAAGAGCACAAATGAATCACAGAGTCAGAGCAAAATAAGGCAAATTATTTAGTGCAAACGATGCATTCATGCCAACAGAGATAATGATAATTACAACGTAACTTACAACATCATCTATGTATGTAACTCTTGTCAATACTCCGTGCCTTACAAATTCACATTATGATTTGCTACAAGATAAAAACCCTGAATATATGAAACATACCAAGATGAATTAATTAGTTTAGTATGCCATGTTTCCTTCTTATAATTCTAAAAAGTAGCCAAATATTAGATCTTTAAATATAATCTGAAAACACTTTGAACTGATCCCAAACCAGGTTTTTGGCACTTACTTTTATTTTGCTCAACGATATTCAGGCATTATATGTAGGTTGCTCCAAAAATAATGCTTCCTATTTATTTCCATGGAAACTACAATGGATACAAAGAGCACAATAACAACTACGTAACAGAGCAAATTCTCAGCTACAAAATGATAGTTTGCAACATCTACCACCATTAGGTATGCATTTTCATCAGCAATGAATCTGCATGCTCTGCTCATAAAAACCTCCACTAGTGGAGGTGAACCCCTGTTGCTGCCACCAACGCTGAAACGCACTCCCCACTACCTCACTGTGCTCACATCCACTATTTGGTCTCCACAAATGTCCATCAAACATCGGTAAATGTCAGTGGATGCCAAATTTTCCAGATTGAGAAATTCAGTGTTACACCTTCGCTTCATATGCCCTTCCGTGTCAGACACCAATTGGTCAGACTGCCCCTCTGCTGCCATCTGTCACGCA
The DNA here is from genome assembly GCF_038088225.1 of Cyrtonyx montezumae. Lineage (NCBI taxonomy): Eukaryota > Metazoa > Chordata > Aves > Galliformes > Odontophoridae > Cyrtonyx > Cyrtonyx montezumae. Next base: position 6,635,447 of record NW_027072056.1, on the reverse strand, counting down.
GCAACAAAATGTAATGGGATATGGGTGGGAAGGGTCCTTCTCTACTTCCGTACCACCAACATCCACCTCCAATGTTATAGGCCAACATAATCAAATGGGAGGCACTACTTTTGAAGCAGCCCTCGTATATCCACAATGCAGTATTAATTGCAAAGCATTGAGGCTTAATAGAATACATCTAATAATGATTCACAAACTGATCAAAACAAAAAAAAATCCCTGTTGGTGGCCTTACTCAGTTGTGTTACTGTTCACAATTCAAATCCAAATATGGTTCAGTTTCCAGTTCCCAGCTTACCATTACAAATCAATGCCCTCAAAAAAATCTTCTGTTGCTTCACCACAGGTTAAATAAATCTACTGTAAATATTAGCAATAAATAGTTTTGTAATACAGAGCCAGAGCCAACACTGTGTATGATATCCCATTACATTAGGAGTCTTCCTGATATAATCAGCAAACAGACAACAAAGATTGATTAATCAATAAGTGGGCTTGGCCTTATTACAGCACACAAATTAGACAATTCAGGATATACTGCATTATAAGCAAGATTTCTTCATTACGAATATTCTCCATAATTAATAGTAGTGACCTTTTAGCAATACCGAAAAACATTCTCAATTAATAGGCTGTTTTTGAAAAACAGATCACAGTGGGGAGAATCACGTAGTTTGCACAGTAAGACTCTAGAGAAAAGGAGGAAAATGTTTTTTAAACCTGCTCAGCAGGAGGTAGATGAGAGCTTTACTTTTTGAAGCAGTATTTGTTTAATAAAAGCAATGAAAAAGACAATTTAGCATAGATAAAGTATTTCAAGACTCACATCACCAAATGGACTTTAATCCATTGGCCCCTTTGTTTCTGGAATATATGAGAATCATCTACAACTTATGAATTATTATAAATTCCAAATCAGAATTCCTTACGTAACAAATCAGACTTTGTAATGCACACTATCACAATCAACTATACAAAGTGAGAAATAAGAACATGTGGCAATAATGGCATAGAATTTCATGTATGGTCTTCTCTGCCCATGGTCCTTTTTCCATGGAAAAGATAACCAGGTACTGTTCTAAGATGATTTTATAGCAAACTGCATATAAATTCAGAAACTAATATGACATATTCTACTAATATGACTAATAGGCCTTCTTGCCTTAGGTATTCTTCCAAGGGAAGGTATGAAATGCAGACAAAAATGGTAAAATTATTTTGACTTTTACTACTTCATGCAGGGAAATTAGAAGGAGTCAGGAAAAAAAAAGAAAAAAAAAAAAGGAACACAATCAATGGTCCATATGCAAGTGAGGTGTAAAAAATAGGAGTTTCCTCAAGATGATATAGGCTGAGCAAGAAATAGAATAATTCTCAAAAATGTAGTCAAAGTAAGGAAGGAATAATCACCTTCTTGGAAGTTGTTGTCAGCTAACCCAGGAAATTTCAAGTAAGTTTGTAGACCAACTAAAGCAATACAGCTCAGATGCTGTCCTCCTCCTAAGATGGTATTTGGTCCTACGTGCAACCCAGGTGAACTTTGTATTACCAAGCTAGCTGAAAAGTGACACAGCCATATCTATATTTTCTCTAATATCAGAAAATAAAAAAGTTCAATTCACTTCAGACTGAAGGAAACAAGCTTTAACCTTCCCACTCAGCAAGGTCTATATTGATGGCCTTGAGTGTAGCTTCTTTTACTAGTTTACAGGTAGTAAAAATTTCAGTGTGCCCTATCCTGAAGGAGTATATGTTCGCAAAGATTTTTTTTCCACCTTCCTCCCCAAAGAATAGCTAATTAGCCTTGATTTTTAGTCCTTTATTTACTGAGATTCAAGTCTGCTGGTTTTGAGTTGTACCTCCTGGCTACACTGTGATCAAGTGTCACAAAAATACCATAAAGTCCAGAAGTTGCTAATTTAAGCAACTTTACTGCTTCCTGCCCACCCTCTACCACCACTACTCTTTCCATCTCAGTTCAGGAATTTATAGAGCTATTTTAAAAGAAGGATTAGGATTGGCCACGATTCCATAACAAGAATTGATTGAAACCTTGCACAAATTTTCAGGCAAAGGATTTGTGCGAGCTGGCTTAAAAAAAAAATAAAGGCAACATTTGTCTGTTACTAATGTAATGTGAACCATTCCAGTCTGTATATTATTAGACAACAGTTCTTCCAGGGCAGTGGTAGGAGTCAAAATAATGTAATATACAGTTACAGCTACAGAATCTATTATGTGCTTCTTTGTCAGCTCTTGTCACTTTTCATAGGCATATCTGAGATACATTTGGAAGCTAGACAGTAACATGACAAGAGTATTCACAGTTTCCTTTCTCCATTCCATCCACAACAGAATTGCTGAGCAGATACTTCAAGCCAGGCTGATGTGTCTGCACCATCTATCACCTAAAACCAGCATGCCAAGTCCACCATCTCTTTGCTTGTCTATGATCAGAATAAACACTCACAGGAGCCAAGATGCATTGCAGCCCGTAAAGATGGTTGAAAATATTTTTAAAGACAAGGCAAAGGTGCAGAGTAGCAATTCCTAAAATTTCATAACATTTCATGTAGTTGCCTGTGTCTACAGCAGTATACATTGTGCACTCTAGACAAGAAAACAGCAAGACCTATAATTTGGGTTAGCAGTATTCTCTGAGTTTGTGGATGACTGTCACTGTACACATAATCCATGCTTCCTTTTCAACTGATCAGCATCAAGTGAGGCTAACTTCTTTGCAAGCAATCCATGCCAAATAGCTTACATAAGAGCTTTTTACATGTCCATAGCTTCCTCTCCTAGACACAGAAATCTTGTACCAAATGTCAAGCAATTCTAGTTATCCACTGAAATAGCATCAATTATATTCAATTATATTTAAGGTAATTTGTACTCCTAAGCAAATCAGAAGGCATCTTGACAAACCAAGGTCAGTTTTGAAGAGCAATCGAACAAATATATCTGGTTATAATCTGTCCTCAAATTTATCTTTCTCTACATTTTCTCATGTTCATTACACATTTAAGATTTTGAGTCAGGAAGGCATCCTTTGACTCCACCATAGAATTTTTGCTGGCACAGTTATTTGTTAAAGAGCCTGATTTCTTCTCTTTCAGGTACAGAAATACAGATAGGCCCAAATTTCATCATCTTGATACTATATACACAAAATGACAATCTATTTATCTGTATACTTCTACCTTTCCACGTCATCTCTTCATTCAAGGGTGTGTCACATGCTAAGCATATGGCAGAATTTATGTATATGATGGAAAGATCCACTGACTTCAGTGCACTTACTTTTATGAAGAGCTGCCAACTTATATCATGAGAAACTGGCTCACTCTATCAAGAATGACCTAAGATTAAAATAAAATTTAATGTATTAGGAAGATGCCTGATACATGAAAGTAAACACATCATTTGATAACCATGCTCCTCTAGACCTGTTCCAAGAGCTCTGCATCTTGTGCTGGGGACCCCAGGCCTGGATGCATTACTCCAAATGGGGCCTTGCAAGAGCTGAGTAGAGGGAGACAATCCCCTCCCTCTCCCTGCTGGCCACCCAATTTTATTGCAGCCCAGGATATAGCTGGCCTTCTGGGCTGCAAGTGCACACTACTGGCTCATATCCAGCTTCTCATCCACCAGAACCCCCAAATCCTTCTCTGCACGGCTGCTGAGCAGCTAAAACTACATGAATTATATACGAAGTCTAAATGTAGATCCGATGAAACTATGGACATTAAACAGGTAAATAATAATTATTACTGGAAAAAGTTGTGGTAAATATGCAATTTTTGTATTTTTTCAGCCTCAGGGAAATATCTTCTTACTTATTCATTTATTATTATTTTCTCTCTAGAGGAAATGTAACTAGATAGCTAAAAATGAAGAAAAATATCATACAACATCTTCATGGACCACACTTCAAATACTTAGTGTCTCCTCTACAAGACTGTTTCTAAAAAGTGTGTAAACACAGGTAATGTAAATATTCAACATGAGCTCCCATAGTTTTCATCTATTTTTCAATAGAGCTTGTCTGATCCCAGATAGTATAACGTTACAATGATCTGACTTTATTGGGTCTCTTTCTTCCAGGTGAAAAGCTTGGAGAGCTTTTGCAAGGCCAGCGTTTTGATCACCAGCTCCTGTGAACTGTGAATGCATAGGCCACTATGCCTGTGCCTGCATCTGCAAGGACAGGACAAAACATCACTGACAGCGATTCAAAAATTATTCTTCACAGTTACTGGTGATCAGTTTCTCAGTTTCTTTAAGGAAAACAGGGCATCTTCTGTGCAAGTAACGGTATGGGACAGTATTTGGGATCACAGTGAAGGAAAGTTTAGTTTCTGTGATCTGAGAAGCTCATCTGATCCGCTCTCTACAACCAGCATGGCAAGTCCTGTATCTGGATATCTACTCCTGTGTTGTGTTATTTTGAATGTTTTTTGTGAGTCCAAATTCCAATCCAAATACAAACAAACAAAAAAAAATCATTGCAATTTTTGCCTAGTTGTAAACTTTTAATTCCTTTTGACACCTAATTTGAAAAGAACAAAGCAATCCCTCCAGTCACACAGAATTAAAAACCTCTTTAAAAGTGGGGGTTCATCCAAGATGAAATGTATCTATTGGTATTACTGACATGTATTCAGGTTATGACAACATGGTTAATTTCGCTACTGATAGATTTCAGTTTTCTTTCCCATTAATATATTTCCTTCCAGAACAACTTGCCAAGGCATTAGATCAGCTCTGAATGAAGAGTACCACCCACTGAATCAGCTCCTGTGGTGTCCTGTGTTTTCCTTAGAGAATGTCCTCAGCCTAAGATCTAAACATCTGAAGTGATTATAGCCCAAGGCAAAAAACAAAAACAAACAAAAAACCCAAACGACAACAAAAAAACAATCACCATAAACATTTATGTGTATAACTAACGCACATATATATTCAACATATGGAAAATGTATCTTTGCCCCATGAGGCTGGAGGCTAGTACAGCTCTCTTTAGAAAAGAAAAAGAACACGTAATTTATAAAACATACACACTGTTTTTATGCTACTCCCATTCCATACTTTTAATAGAAAACCCCAAAGAAAGCAATTTGTGCTTACTAAAACCCACAGCATCCCTTGTAAAAGATAAATGCTGAATTATAAAGAGAATGGGAAAAATGTAACACTGGTAGCCCACTGGAAATTATTTTTTTCCTCTGTAGGTTTTCTTTTCAAAAAATTAAAAAATAAAAATTAAAAAAGCACAACAAGAAAATCTCTCTTCTCTTCCCAAATGGTGAAAACCTTGTCAATGGCCATGAAAAACATTTATGCATAGACAGGAGGATTAGGTTTTCAACTTGATTAAAGTTTAAGTACATCTGTTAAAACTCAATGCTAATGGAAAGCCAAATTAACATATCTGCCAACCTCTTCTGCTCCCAAAATAAAGGGATAAAAGAAACCACATCAGGTATCTTGTTTAAATGTCTAACAGCAGTTTTGTTTGGACAATTCAATACTGGAGGCAGCAACTTACTTGTTTAAATTGCTGTCTGACTAACAGGGCAAAGAGGTTTCCAGTGGAAGTCACACTGCATGCAGAAATTCAGAAGAAATAATTACAAGAAATACTATAACCTTAAAAAGCCAAGTTCTCTTTCAGTTCTGATAATCCTTTGCTCAGAGCACATGAGAAGCTTGACACTGATTTTAGAAGAAATAGGGTTTCTCACAATAAAGCTATGTAATACCAGCTCCTTCCCTAAATATTTGTATATAATTAAATAACATCCTACTTCATTATTATGGCAGTCAGGAGTCATTCATTATATACATAATAAATCAATAAATGAATAGGAATGCCTTGCAGTACTAACATGCTCTTTAAAATGACTAAATGCAAGAAAGATTAAAATTCTAAATACTGGGGAAATAAAGAAGGTATATGATTGAACTGTAGGTTATATATTGTGACAGTGTCCCATTTAGTTTCTATACCTACTGGAAATTGCCCTTAAAACATCATCTTTATCTGGCAATATTGACCAGATTGCATTTTCAGCTAGTTCTTAATGTGGCAATAGACATAAGACAGATTTGACGCTTCCTCTTCTAGTCATTTTACATATTCAAGAGGTACAGAGCAATTAAAAACAGTTTTTCTGGACAGCAAGTGTTCTGCAGACTCAGAAATGTTCAAGGTCTCTTGTTTAAACTCTTATTCAAATTGGTCTTTACAGTGAAGATCTCAAATGTGATCAGCATCTGAATTTAAGCTTGGACCACACTCACGAAATGCTACAAAGACAGCCATGGAATGAATTACCATCATGTAGCATGGTCTTGTACTCCAAGTATGTATTCTCATACTTCTGACAAAAGTACAAGAAAACTTGCAGATCTCATTTTCTATCACTGGCTCCACAAAGTAAACAAGCATGTTTACAGAATATATAACATCAGGAAAATATACAAGAACAAACCAACACAGAAGTAGGTATCTCATATCCCCGTTCAGCTGTTGTGTGCATTCAGCTTACTGATTCAGGGAACAGCACCAGGCATAGGCTAGACGTGGTATTTCATTTAAAGAACAAATATAGCATATGTTAAGCACGTAGCAATAGAAGTCTTAAGACAGGAAGAAAAAAAAAGAGGTTAAAAGCTCTTTGAAATGGCTTAGATGCTAATCCAAAGATGATCAGTGAGTTTATAAGCAAAGGGAAATTCCTCTTATTGTGGGTGCATCAAATTTTTCAGTAATCCTGACGTGTTATGTAAGTTCAGATAAGGCCTGAAAAAGCCCTCAGTCCTTTACTAAGCTAACTTATTACATGCCACATTACAATTTCCAAGGCTTTATGAATGCACCTGGCTTTTTAAAGATAAATAGGGTACTTTTGTCAAGAAAGTTACTGCTTAATAATCATAAGTCACTATTCATAGTAGTCATGGTATGTGCGATAGCATTTAAATGAGCAGACTACCTTGCGCTTGATGAAAGACAAATGAATCAAATGAGTGTGCCTCAGGGGCAACTTAAATAAATGGCTTATCAAAAAGGTACCTCTCTCCTCTGATTGCTGCTCAAATTCAACCAGTAATTTTACCAATGCAAGATAAATGGAGAATAAAATAGCTGTGAATGACTGAAGAAAGACAGAGCTAACAACAACAAAACGAAATCACCTTATAACTCCTTCCCCTCATTTAGGTCCAACCTTCAGAAAACATTTTTCGAGCCCTATAGGATGTTAGGAAGATGATGTGATAAATTTGAGGCTCATGGTGCAACTCTTTCTGGAATATATTGTGAAATAAGGTATTCGAGCTCTTTGCAGTAATCAAAAAAAAATTTCTAGGAATTACAAATCAAATGGTGTGAAATACTTCTCTTGCTTTTATTTAATCCTAAGTGGTGATTTTATTACCATTTCTTTAATTCAGTAATAGCTTTCAGAAAAATAATACCATTTTTGCGAACCTCTACTTCCCTATCCTTAAAATAATTGTATGAGAACTTTGGAAGAATTGAATGTTGCATGAAAAACTTGATCATACGTTACAGTTTAGATGGAAGGGGCTTTGAGGTGGGGGTGGGAAATGCAGGGGTTCAAAAATAACTGATTTTTCCCTATTTCATAATGAAACATCTTAGTAATTCTCAACTTTCAACTTCTGCTTTATTATCACATAGTCTGTGGTTAGGAGAGCAGCAGAAAAGACATGATTAACCACTAACATTTCAAAATTCTTCTGAGAAAAACTATGACATTATCCTGATTCATGAAAGAAATTAAAATATATTTTAGAATATTTCTGCCTCTGAAACAAAATTTTCACCTCTGGTATAAAATGCTACGTGAGGAATAAACACAAAGTTTTAAAACTAAGATTCCTCATTATAGATGCATTCTTTTAAATATATATATTATTATTGTTATTCCTATTATCAACCTTAGTTCACTACCATTTATAAGGGTGTATTTGTGGATATCATATCAAAATGCCACATTTAAATTTTTAGCTTTTAGGTTCTTTTTTCCACAGACTTCTGAAAAAAACTCTATTTTGAATAAAATCTTAATAAAAACTGAGGCTCACTAGTTGTCTATATATCCACACAGTTTAAATAATGATACAGAGAGAAAGATTTTAGAGGTAGAGTCCAAGGAGAGAAAAAAACCTGCTACAGTTGAAAAGCGATGGCAAGCAAATGAAGCAAGTGAATGAGGCAGAAAGAAGAACTGTAAGTCTTTCAGACAAAGCATAAGTACAAAAAATATTCTTTCTAGAGAGACAGCAGGAGTGAATGAGAAACAGTAGGTAGGTGCTAAATGGAGCTGGTTACAAAATCCCATCCAGATAAAATGGATTCGATACACACAGTATTTTTTCATTAATGTTTTCCCAGCTATTTATTCCAAGGTATTATTAAATGAAAAGAGGAATATCAGAAGGTTCTACTTTGAACTTGACCGTGAGAAGATAAGAGAACCAACAGAAGCGGTTAAGTAAGGTTTGATTCTATTTCTTTTTTTCCTTTATAAGTCAAGATTCCTGTCATCAATTTTTTTTTCCATTCATAATGTATGAAATGCTGCTGTATAGCTCAAAATCATCTAAGCAGCAGGTTTTTCAGTAATTTCCTTGCAATGAGGCTTTCCAATTTTCCATTAAGCAATCCAGCAGCATTTCTCTCTCCTGCATCCAGCTCCAGTGTCAATGGCCAATTGATCTCTTCAGCTTATGCTTCCCTCCACATCAATTAGTAAATATTCTGGTGAGCAAGACGGCATATAGACTCACAGTTATTCTCCAATCAGACTGAAGTCTGAGGTAATTTTTAAGGTTCCCAGACTCGTGATCGATCTGAAGAACACACATGAGTGGGTTACCCTGGCGTCGCTGCCTCAATTTTTCATAACTACGACAAGGAGTTCCTGATCTTTTGTGATATTGTCCATTGGAGAAAAAGAAAAAACATGTCATGAAAGGAGCAAAAAGCAAGGATCTTTGGGATCATTTCATTAAGTTGTTCATTTGTTAAAAAAGTACGTACATGCACAAAACAAAAATGTTTTGGTCCCAGAATAGACCCAGATTTCAGTCTCCTACTGCTAACAGCCAACCCCAGGACCATACTCTTAAAGAGTCTAGCAGCTGTGTCACAAGGTCTTGTACTGCTTGCATCCAGTGTACAGTTCCAAAACACAGCTGTGCTCACATTAAATTTGCTCTGTCTTCTTCACACAACCCAGACGATAAATCTACCACTTGATTTCCAAACAGGTTACCTCTCAATTCTTGTCACAAATTCTTAGAATCTCACTCTCATTTATGCCGACACTTTCTACTGTCAAGAACAAGCAAGTGCAATAGGGACAATCCAGGAGATAGAAACGTGCTAAAAAGTAATTATAGACACACTAGATATAAATTGTCCTGAGGCAAGTAGGTGAGCCCCTCTACTGTGTCATTCTACCTTAAGAGCGATAAAGCTCTGGATGGTAGTGATTTTGGGCTCTTGAAGGTGTGTGAACATATGCACAGACTAAAGCTGGGAGCTAGAGTTTCCACAAAGATTATATTAGCTCCTTAATATATTCCAGTTTTTACACAGTTATCTCTTGATATGGGGGATAACCAGCCACCAAAGCCAGAAAATGTTACTGTAAGAATCCCAGATTGCCTATCCTTCATGTGTTTATTTTGTAGAGGGGGCCAGTCTCGCTCTACATGCTCCTTGCTTCAGGAAACTATCAATTGTACTGTGCTGTTTTAGAATCAAGAGAACCCTAAAAGTCTGTTTACAAAACATAGTTGTTATTTTTCATTTAACAATCTTATTGCCTCGATGTTTTTAACATTTTCTCTACTGTATTTCACTCTTCCCATTTTATTGAAATATACAGGCTCAGCACACGTGTGGTTTATGGATAATAACAAGATGGAGAAAATGTGTTACTTAGCTGCCACCACAAATGCTCTAACTGTTCTGCCTTTGAGAAGCTGTTATTCCTGAATACTCCTGGGCTTTAGGCACATGCTTGTGAAGCAGATAACTTTTAAAAAAAGGTGTTTGAATAGTTATACCAAGATAATTCTACAGTATTTATTTTATAGTTTCATTGTTGTTCTATCTGTTCAATAAAACAAAAAATGAAATTGATTTCAATTTAAAAGATAAAATATTTTTAAATGTATATGCATATATACACAGCACACAAGTGTTGCTGTAGCCAAACATTTTATGGTAGAGCTTTAGATAAGCCACTATGTCCCAGGGCCTTAGGCTATGAACACAGGCTACATACTGAAATTAAAAAAAAAATAATAAAAAAAAAGAATTGATAACTATGGCATTTTAGTGAAGGCAGTTAACCCTTCAGGGTGGTCAAATATTCCAAAACTTTCCTACTAAGGCTGAATGCATTCTGATGGAAAGCATTATTAATTGCAAGCTCCCTGTAGTGACTATTTCAGATACGTTGTTGTACCTAGTTTTCATAGAAAAACCACCCTAAAAACCTTTAAACTTATTACTGTTGGCAGACTGAAGCTGCTTTCTCAAAACTGAAGAGTTCGTAGCATGATGACTTTACTGGTAACTTTTATGCAAAACATTTGTTTATTTCTGTATTAGTTCTGGATCAAGAGATACATTATTTGTTCAAGCTTACTTAAATTTTTAAGAGTCATTTCAACAATATGGTTTTCAGGAAAGTGTGTTGGGCCTTGAAAAACACAGAGCTACAGGATTTCTTAGTAGGTAACAAGAGTCTGTCATCAAGAGTGCTAGTTTCACTCAACTCTTGACTTTAAATGAGAGCCGAGAATATGCAGTATCTTGAATCACACACTGACACAACAACAACAACAAAAAAGATAAAGATAAAAATAGAAATAAAAATAAAAAGCATCAAATCCAAAACTTAAACTCATTTCTTCTTCAGGAAGTAAATACTGGGAAGAAATTGGTGGACCTCGGTTATTCCATTTGGATCAAACTATATCAATATTACTCATACAATAATCAATGTAATTCATTCGATAACCTGAAACAGGAGATATTAAAAGTCAGCAGAGCACATTCTAATAGTATGTTTAAATTCAATTGCTTACTACACACCATTACTTTTTCAAGAGAAATTTGAAATAGCACTGATGCCTCCAGAGAATAAAAGAATTCTTATTAATAACAAACTACATTCATTATCCGATACTACCATGATTACAGGTTCAATAAGCTATTTATTTGATCAAACCATCCCCTAGGCATTACAATTTAAACTTCTTTCTTAAAAAAAAAAAAAAAAAAAAAAAAAAAAAAACCTTCTTCTAGGGTTAGTACCCATGCTAATCCAGTATTCTTGAAGACATCTATTTGTTCTACAACTTTTATCAACATTTTCCTGCTTCCCCTGGTACAGCATCTCAGAGCACATTTGTGTACCTGTTAAACATTATAAAGAGTTGCAATTGCTGTGCTCTAAAAGCATGAAAGGTATTACTGGGCATTTCACCATCAACTGTAGAATCTACAGTCTCGAGTAGGTACAGTTTAATGAGCTATTTTCAATTGAGAACGCATATATATATATGCTGGTACACATTTTTCTTAAGGAAAGAAACTTTTCCCTGCAGGACTAAGAGACATGGTTTAGTGATGGGACATAGTAAGGTCAGATTAATAGTCAGACTTGATGACCTCGAGGATCTTTTCCAACCTAGATAACTATATGATTCCCATATGCTATTCTCTTTCAGTCTTTTAGTAAGGTAACTGTACCTTGATAGCTTCAGAATTGTTTTTTGTTAACAATATCTGGAACTTCCTTCTTGTAATCTAACAAGAGAAATCTAGGCATTAGGTATTTAGAATAATGAACTCATTAGAAACTCATAACTCAAAACTGCTATTGAATGATAATGATAGCATTATTACCTCACTTACCCCAAAGACTTCGCAGAGGCTTATTCCCACTTATAGACAAAGTCAGTTCTGCAAGATATCTACCCCTTGCTGGGAGTATCTCTGCACAAATTGGGATGGAGGCTACTTTAGTAAGCAAGAGTTGCAATTATATGTATTTTAATCTAGAGCTGGGAAAAAGAATTGCAGAGAAGTCACTGATACCATTATGTACGTTTATCAGTATGAGAGTCTACCTTATATAGTACATACATTAGTTTTCCGACTGTATTATTTCCTGTTTGCTTTTCTCTTTATATGCTTTGGGCAAAAACTGGTTGTAAGCTAGCAAATAGAGCACCGAAGGTTTGTGTACCAGATGTGCACTGGTATACCCAGGCAATCTATCTGCAGAATATGGTTCATACTTTTTATTTTATACAGAATGGTTGGAATAAATTACATAACACTTAGTCTGATCTCAGAAATACATCAGCAAGAATAGATTTCTTGCACAATGTCAACACTTCAGAGTGGACCCTTGAGTCTCCTAACACAGGCATGACTAAAAACTCCACACTGCCTTTAATTTTTTGCCAGAATATTGTGAAAGAAAGGGAGATTTCTGTATCTAAAACACAGCTGGACCATAAAGGCCACTAAAACACTACTAGTTTGTAATATTTCTCAGTAATCGGTTATACAATCAAGTGTTTCCTTGATAGATAATTTAGCTAAGAGGAATCAGGTGAAAAACGTTGCTTCACCTTCCGTGTGGAAGGTCATTGACTATTGTCTGACAAGCCAGTAGTAATTAAACAAAACTGCATTGCAAGGCTTAATAAATAAAACCTTTCTTTTTCTGCTGTACACAATTTTGTCTGGCACCAACAAGAAAACAGAGCTGAAATTAGGTCTCCATTCATTACAAAAATAGTCTAACAGTAATTCAGAGCTATGGACTGTCTGTTGTTTGTCAATGGTATTGAATGGTTTCTATCTGCTGTAACAAATCACTCAGCAGAGAAATAAATGGTATTTGATTGTATGCCAATGGTATATTTAACAGTACTGTATTGTACTGAATACTGCTGGAAATGTAACAGGTCTTGATAGGCAGAAAAATATATCTAGTTTTAAAAATAAAATATTGATGTAATTGGTTTTCCCACCCACACTGCTTCACAAGTCTATAAGCAAGATTGGTTTTAATAGTTTGTTAGAAAAGTTAGGGAGACTGGAGAAAAGGATATTGTTGACTTTAAGGCATTTTGAAGTATTTAATTAAGAAGAACAACTATGAGAGACCTCCTTAGAATGAATTCTCAGATTTTTGCCTACCTCCCTAACAGTTAAAAAAATAAATCAAGCAGCAACCTACAGTGCTAAAAGAAATAACTGAATAGTAATGTTCCTTCTAATGAACACACTCTGGGCAAAGAGGACCAATCACAAAACTAAGGCTATAATCATTCCTTACTGGCAGCCAGTTTCACAGGCTGATTGGCAAGCAGGCAAAGACCAAACAATGGTGGATGGTTTGCATTTACTGCAAACTTACCCTCTGAGGGTAGAATTTTCCCCTGCTGTCTTCTCTGTTTACTATTCTGCATTTGGGTCTCATTAGGTCACAAGCACACTTTCTCTTCTCCTTGACTTTCCTTAAATTCAGCTATTCTTAATTTTTATAAGCAGACAAATAATTATTCCAAGGTCTCATCTAATTCCACATGAACCAGCAAAGAGAACCTGAAACTTTTTACTTTTTCATCTAATATATGGTCAAGAAAACTTTTTTGTTGGTTTTTTTTCATTGCTTTTTTTCACCCCTTACAGCAGATAAAGAACACAGCTCCAAAATTATGAGAAAGATTTTCATCCCTTGAGAATTCCCATTCGCAAGATGCTTCATCAATTAAGAAGCTCCTGGATACTTTACTTATAGTTTCTCTCTGCTGGCCTATGAAGACATTTATTCTTAAATTGAATGGGTCTGGCATGGATAGATGATGCAGTGAACAGAAATGCATTTACTAAACTCCAACACCACATTTAGAGTAAAAAGAACAGCAAAAAATTAATTATCAGAAAGATACTGCTAATCAATATTGGGTATGCACATACCATAAAATTCTCAAGTTGAAAAATGTGTTTTTTCCTGGCAGGAAATATGAAAACTAATCAGGATGAAGAACAATGTTAAATTAATGTGCTGAAAGAGATTAACAAATTTCCATCCAGCTTATAACTACAGCCTTTGCACCTGACTCAGGTGGAGAATAAGTTAGCATATAAGCGGCTCTTCTTTCCCCACACTTTGCGTTAATGAGATATTTAAGACTCAGTTACCTAGTCAGCTGTGAGCTAGAAAACCATAATTAGATGAATGAATAATATGAAAAAATAACAACAAAACCCGGTATACTTCTACTTTTATTTTTCTTCCCTTTTCAGTTTTCAAATATTTAAGCTACTTACTATTTATTTTTCTCAGGGCAGGAAGAAAATGAGAGAAGAAAGGGATTTAAAATACTTCAAACAACTAACGTTAGTGTACCAGTTCTACAAGCAAATGTTCTGCATCACACTTCACTTGCTAATCAAATTCTGAAATTTTAAGAAACTGCTCAATCTATACATGTGCTTTTTTGCCTATACTACTAAAATACACTGAAAATACAATGCTCTTCAAAATACATGGGAACACATGCATTCAAAAACTCACTACCCCTTCTCTTTTCCAAGTCCCTTACAAAGATGCACAATGAGTCAAGTTATTTCAAGTAATAAACAATCACAATCTCTTTGTCTGCTATTCCTATAATAACACTTTACTTCACATGTCATGAAGTAGTTCAAGAAACTTAAGAACAGGGTTGTCCCACTGCCATTTAGCTCTGAAGAACTGGTGTAACACATATCAACAACTGTAGTGATACAAAGTTGTTTCAAAGTGCATGTGTGATACAAAATGCAAAATGAGTGCAAGCTAAGTCTGATTCATCATTTGTATTGAAAATATACAGATTGGGTATCATTTTGATCCACCCATAGGACTGTATCCAAGAGATAAAAGACCTACACGATGTTTTATGGTACTAGTCCTACTTTCTTGGTATGTGCACCTTGGAAGGGGTGGAAAAAAGCAAATGAGTATGTGTAATTAGTATTTGCAACTGTGGATATACATCTTCATCTCTTTATTTAAAACAACTAAAAATCATGAAAGCTAAATTACATTTTCATTTACTCTCAGATAGATGTATGGCAAAATCATATGCTTTCTCAGTTGATGATTTTTTTTAACCTTTGAGAGAAATATTACCATCAACAATACTTTTAGATTCAATTGAGTCATTTGGATGCCAACATCATAATTAGAATAGACTTAATACAACAACAACCCACATAGTGTTTCATTATCTTTCAATAGCCTTCCTTCTCTTAAACAAGAAGCTCCTATTAGTAACATAAAAATGGAGCATGCTGAGTGAAATCAGTGCAGGGCTTTGCAGATGAGCTGTGGATTCACAAAGAAAGGCTTGGGTTTATAAACTGCAGAATGGAGAATCAATTTTGCTGCATGGAGAATACTTAATTACAGTAACGTTTATGCCAAGAAAATGACATTCTGAAAACTGCATGAAAAACTGACACTGACGTCCCACTGTGAGGCTTTTTTTCTTCCCATAAATAGCCTGCAGGCCCTAGCTATTTATCGCCTGTGATACTATGAAGGCTTGTGAGGGTATGATGTAGTCTATGTTCATTGAGGAGAAGGAGAATGAACAAACGGTATTTTAAAGCTGCTCAAAATCAGCAAAAGAAGGCCTGGAGCATTCACCAAACCTAAGTGCGTGCTTTTCCAGATATCTACCCATCACCTGAAGGAACAATGAAAAGATGAGAGGATGAGGCACAGAGTACCAGGGGTATTCAAGCTGTTTTAGAAACCTTATCAAATGTGACGATATTTGAATTTCACATTTATACGGAAGGCAGTTATAAAGGTATGTTCATTCCTCTGAGGTGATAAAAGGCATGAATACCTGTAGAAAGAAAAAAAATATGCAAATCCATGGTTACAACAGCCTGCCTTCCTGAAGACACTAATATCCCTTACACTATAGTGTTGGATGTGTGCATTGGTAGTATAGGCAAGTCGCCTCTCAGAAGGAAACTGGTGAAGTAGGCTCCTTCTTGATTCTTCATAAAGAATTTTGAGAAGCCTGGAACCAGGAAGCACACCAATGCAGTACGTCAAGGATGCCGTAACAGTTAGTACTTATGTAACTTAATATGGCATGCAAGTGAAGGGAAAATACGATCAGCCCGAGAGATTTAAGAAAGCAGTTAATAAAAATCCAGTTAATTGTCTTCTTTTTTTTTTTAATGAAAACAAAGACAGTATTCATTGTAATCATTTTTTATGTTGCTTCTTTAAAGGAAAGCTCATTGATAAAGATAAAATTTCATGTTTCTTAGCAGGCTGAAATTGGCCAATGATGAAAGCTACAGAATTCATTGCTTCAATTAGTAACAATACCTTAAGAGGGAAAGTCACTGCAAAAAATGATTCCTAATCCAGACATTTTCCTATGCTTGTTGAACAACTTTCAGATCACATTTCAAAGCAGAGTTGAAATAAAATATCTAATAGAATTGAAAAATAACCCTGAAAAATGCACAAGTATTTAAATCTGCAGATCTCTAGCCCTTTTTAAACAGTATTCCCACAAGGAATGCCAATATCAGTGTACACCATTATCAGTGTAATGTAAAGACAAGGAATGCTTGCTTCCCATCCCTGCTACTTGGACAACACCATTGTTGATCTACATATTAAATGCTCTTCATGATGAAAGGTTCTGCTGTGGATACAAATTGGATCTTTGGAAAGGTGTGTGTAGGAACAGACTGAGGTATTGATTGCCTCTATGTGCTCCCTCACTATTAAACAGAAATTATAACAGAGCGTCTTCATTTACACGGTACAATGAAACTGGAGAAGTTCTAAGATTGAAAGATCTCTTACATTATTCAGAAAGAAGTGGAATTTAAGATACTATCAAAGAAAATTGTGGATTAAATTATTCCTTTTTATTTTTTCCTGATCTTTGCATGCTGAAAGCATTACTGGAATTTCATTATGATCCCTATTATTCAATCAATTATGTTGGTAGGAAGGTTAGATTTACTATCAAATGAGAATTAAAGGAATTTTAAAAAGCTGTAGAAAGAACTACAATTAGATATTACAGAGCTCTTCATGTGAGCCTGATTTAAAGAAATCATTGATTAAAACATTTTAGATTGCTGTTAATTAATCAAATTGATACATCTCAAAAAAAACACCTGACATCTAATGATACTTCTCAATAAGCCAGATCCCAAACCTATTGAAATCGAAGGAAATACTCTCATCAGTTTTGATTATGCCACAAATTGTGACCCTCATAAGTAGAGAGCCCAGTAAAGGGTAAAGAATCTGCATGACAACAATCATATTATAACAATATTATTGCATATTTTAATGACTCATATTATTTTTAATATGCCAAGTATTTGCTGAGCAGCCTATACTTTTAAAAAACCCATTCATAGGGCACAATGCAGAGCTAAAGAAAGCCTTTATACAGATTTCAATAACTGATTTCAATGGACTAATTTCAGCAGAGGATGTCAAGCATGAACAAGAGTAATAGATTTTTTTGAAGCAAATTTGATTTTTTTGTTTTTACTGTTGCATTTTCTTAAATCAAGTGTTTTCTCAAAGCAATGCTCTCCTTTTGCTTTCCCTACTTTTTCTAAAAGTGGTCTCATGAAATAAACGGGGTTATGCTTTGATCATCTCAACAAGATCTGAAATGCCAGTGAAGTTATTCATATCCTTCTGTTTATCTTCTTTATTCCTTTCTCTCACTCTTCCCTCATTCTTCCTAATTTTGTATATACACTTTTCCTTTCCTTTTCTGTAAATTAATGTTTCTCAGCAGAAAGCCACAATCATTCATTACAGAACTAAGAACTGTACGTTACCATTTCTTTGTCTGACAACAAATTAAAGAGCATTTATAGAGAGATGAATAAAATTTGGACCAGCAAAACCAAATCAACATATAGTGTCTTTCCACATCTGTATATTTGTGACAGCAATCTGCTTGTACTTTGAGATGGTTGAAAAACAAAGCAAAAAGAACAAAACACACAGTAAATCATTACCAGTCTTGGCAGTCATCTGCGGTCAATGGCTCTCTGAGGAATTACAAAGGACCTAACGCTGACAGGATTTCAGGAAGAAAATGCTTACGTCTGCCCCATAAGCAGAGGATTCTGCTACTGGCATTTCTGTAAGAAGAATGCTGGATAAAACACTTAACATGATAGACCGTGATTTAAAAGATGCATAAATACATCACTGCTGTTGCACAATAGTTTTCAGTAGGAGTATAATACAAGCCAAAATATCTCCAGTTTTCTGTTCAGAATCATACAGAATGCCTTCACAGCCTCAGAATATAACCAGAAGAGAATTACAACAAGTTTAGACAACACTGATGTGTATGAAAATGGAGAAAATGAATATAATTTTAGATCTCAGACTAGAGCCAGTTAACGTGGAACACTGAATCAGCAACAAAACTGTGACTTAATATTTCAGACTTCTAACATTTCAATTCATCACAGTTTCATGTAGTTTAGCATAACTATAGATGATATCTTCTGTAACTGTCAGTCATGCAGAAAGGTTTTCAGAATTACGGGGGAAGAGCATTTTTGATAATCAGCATCCTCCACAATGACCCCACACAATGGATTACTTCATTTACATATACAACCAGTGATTGCACGACTGCCTGCTTCCTTTGTATGTTTGCACTGTTTGCAGTGGTTAACTGAAATTAAACTGTCATAGGCTTAACATAAAATGTCATCTGAAATGAAAAAGAAATGCACTGTTTTACACTAGAAAGTGAAGCTAGTGAAGAGTAGTGGTCTTTTACTATTTTTTTCCCCTAGGGTGACATTTTCCATTGTTCTTTTTATGGGGAAGGTTTCTCCAAGCTCACCACTAGAAAACAATTTTAAATAAATCTATAATCCAATAACTTGCAGTAGGTTTACATTCTGTTCCTAAGTACTTCATATTTTCCCAAGTACTTCAAGATATATTTTAATACAGCTTGTGTAGCCAAGTGCTGCCTACTCCTGGCCATGTGCTGTGAAGAGAAACAAGCAAGCTGACTCCTGAAGGCTCTCTCTACCCAGAACGTAAAATCAAAGTTGATTTGACATACCTCGTGACATTCCAAAAATGAAGTGTCATTCTCCCCCCCCCCCCCCATTTTTTTCTTTTCTGTTTTTAGTCTTTTCTTTTGTTCCCTCCCCCAGAAAATGTGGTAAGTTGGCAGTCTGTCACTGTCAGGCACACTACCTTCTTCCACGTAAGGCAAATGCACACTAGGCACATCTGCACAAACTGCTGATGGCACAGACAACACGCTACTCCAAGTATAGATACAGACAATATTACAATGGCTTTACAGGAGAAAAGCTGGGTCATAAAAAAGTTTTGTCTCTACTTCTCAACTGTTCAATTATCAAAATATAGAACAGCCATTCACTTGTAGAATAGGCTTCTCTATGGCAAAGGGAAGCACAGCTCCTCTGTCCTCTTCCTCCCACATTTTTTGTCTCATTAAGTAGGAGCTTTCTGAACACTGCGTGTTTAATATCATGAGAACAATCAAAGCCCTTTCTGCTTAAAGACAGAGAGGCTTGAAAAGTTAGATTTTAAAGAAAAACAAACCATACTGATGTTAGCCTTGGGAAATAAGAAGGGTTTCAGAAAAATTATATGCAAGTGCAGAATTTTCACCTGTACCCAACTGACCTAAAAATAAAAGAAAAGAAAGAAAGAGCACACTTCCTAAGGAAAGTTTGTACAGAAGGGACTGTAGCTGTCATTTTCCATCCTGCAATAGTTGTGGCTTTTAGCCTCATTACCTTTGATATAGGCACTTAAAATTCCACATGTGAGAATGGAATTATGCTTCACCTGGAACTGTAGAGGGGGTTTTGTTTGCATATTTCTATAGTGTTAGTTTATCACATTCCATTTTTACTTCTTTACTTCATTTTATTATCTCTAAGACTATTTCTTTTGTGGATATATATTTTTAAGAATATTTCTTCACTGTGTATGCTTCTTTTGTTCTCACAACTGCTCTTTTATTCCATGATCTGCAGAGCTCAACACAATCAAGACAGCTAAATCAACATTACCACCCTACTCTAATTCTTTTGGCACAGTAACAATAATTCCAAATTTGTATGTCCTACACAGATTTAGGCTTTATTCTTTTTTTATTATGGAAGGTCACTTCAAAGTCATCTGGAAATTACTGAATTGTTTATTGATCTCCTAATTATTCTGTGTTTATAATTCTTCAGCTGTCTTCTCTTTGTGTTATTCTCTTACACTAGCTTAGAGGTTTAATAAATAAAATAATATTTATAAAAAGGGACAATTTTGTGAAAGGGAATAAAGACCCAATCATTGTCTAAATGAAGATAAGGATAGTTAATTCCACTGAACTCTGAGGATGGAAATAAAATAAACAGTGAAATTGAATTTTTATTTACATGACAATGCTTTCCTTAAAAAAAAAATAGCAAGGTTTATAGGTTTATTTTTGTGTCATCTGTCTGCAGAAGGTGTGCTTATGCTGCGGGAATCGTAGGGGCTTTGCTGCCTACATTTTGCATTAGCATTCTAGAGCTTTGTTTTTGTATATAATCCTTATTCCTTAACAAAATACTCCTGAGAAAGATCTTAGAATTAGCAGAAAGAAGAAAGAAGAACATTTCCTTGGTGAAATATTTGTACTGTATTTACAGCAGTTTTTAATCCCTCAGTATTCATTGTTACAGCTATTTCTACTTTGTTACAATTAAATGCATTCAACTAGCTGAATGAGACTCAAGGTAGCTGTTATTTTAAAGATGCACTAAGTAACCTCACAAGTTGAAGTATAAAATAATGTCACTGACCTCATTGTGATCTCTAGCTAGGAGCTAGCTGTATATTTTTGCAGTCTCAGCAATCAATAAAAGTAATCCAGACCTTCAGTATTCTTCTAAAGGGCAGAACACACCCTTCTTGCTCACCTGAGCAGTTTTATTTCACAAAAGACAGACAATGTTGTGCTTTATATTTAGCAATCATAGTTCATTACTGGGGTTTACTTTATTTTTGCAGAGGCTATTCAATACAAAACTCACTGTAGGACACCTAAAATTGCATAGAGACCTTATCTCCTAGAAGGGTAAATAAGGAATCAAGAAGGACCTAAACAACTCACAGTCCATTTTTCCTGCATCAGCATAACTGCACACTCTCCCTTCTTAGTGTCTTTATGTATTCAGCAAATGCAATCCACCTCTATGCTGTCCACAGCTTCACTGCAGAATTAACATATGATGCTGAAATGCAGAATAGCTACCCACAGAAATGACTCTCAGCTCCTCCTTGTAACATTGATAAATTACAGTTTTCTAAGCAATTTTGCATGACTCCAAACCATTTTTATTTTGATGCTTTACTCAAACTTGCTTTGATGTCATAATTGCTTTGTGGTCACAAATGTTTGGTTTCATTATTTGTATCTGTATTTCTCTAAGAACAAAATTTAATTAACCATCCCCATTTTAATCAAGACAAACAATATATTTGTGCCTTCTTCACTCCCTCAGCATCTGCACCTATTTACGGCTCTTCACATTCATTAGGTCATAGTTCAAAATTCCTCAGGACAAAATTACTTGGTCCAACCAAGTAGTAAATAATTAACAAAGCAGTGCTTTTTCACAGTTTGAAGGTGATATCTTGACCACTATTTGCTACTGTTACCATTTGGCCACAAATGAATGATTTACCCATGTAAATTGGTCCTATAATTCATCAAAAACTCTTCTGCTCTACTTGGAAGCAGGATAACTCTTTTTTTATTCTTCCCTTGCTCTCACAGAAACTATAAATCATTCCATATCTTCTGATAAACAATATACATTTTAGGCTTCAGACCTTCTGCTGCTGTCAGAAGCTATGCATCTGTATTTGATCTTCAGTCTTGTTTCCTTTAATTTAGGGACAGTGAAAACTAATTTGTTAATTTGATTTGGCATAACACTTCCTATTCCTCACCCGTAACAGAATGGTTTGCATTCACATTCTTCTAGGACTTTGGATTGAATTTACTTAAAACTCTTCTTACTTTTCATAGGTTTTTTACTTCCTTCTTCTTAAACTCAAGAACAATGCCATTTATGGTCACTTACAGAGCAAAGTTCCACATAAACATTTTCAGTTTAAATTACTAATAGGCACTTTTCACAGAAAGGCAGAGGAGAAAAAATAACACTTAAAGGATGGGATTTTTAGGAATACAAGAAAGCTGCAAAAAACTTTTTTGGGAACAACAAAATGGTCCTTAGAGGTAAGAAAATTAAAAATCTCCCAATTTGTTTTACAATTGTTAGGAAACCTATGAAAGTGCTTAACTGTTTGCTGACTCAGCCAAAGATATTTCTCTTCCCAATAAATCAAAATAACAGTTATAAAAATCAACAAAATACAGAGAAAGCTACTGAGCTTTCTTCCTCTTTTGAGAAAGGTATTTCACTCTGTTCTTGTTTTCAAAATTTTGTTTTCAATTTAAGAGATACTTCACATGCAGATATGCATGTTGAGGATTCTGATGCATAAGGCAGAAGGAACTCCACTAATATCAAGTATCTAATAAAACTATGCAATAAAGCACCTTATTTTTTTTCTTTCCCACACAGTTAAAAGAAAACCACGTATGAAAAAAAAAAAGCTATTACCTTGTATTTGCATTTGGTAGCCATTTCTACACGTTGTCATATTAAAAAGCGACAAACTGGAGGGTGCTAGCATGGTATGTAGAATGCTATGATTTATTTATTTTTATTTTTTCCCAGCCCCATGAGAAGAACTTGACCTTCACACATTTGCTTTGGGGTTAGGGAACACTTGCTGAAGTTCCTGTACCATTTACATCATAATCAAACAAAACTATTTTGTTTTTCTAATGAGCTCACTGAACCAAGATGACTACCATATGCAGATAGCAAAAGAGTAGCTATTTTTTAAATGTTCATAATAATTACTAATGGGTTTTCCTGTAGCTTTCGTAGTTATGTGCACAGCTATATGTTTTATAGCATAGTTGTTCATTACTACTGGTAAAAAGAATTACAGAGGTGCATGAAACAACCACCTGGGTTGCAGAGTGGTGTAGAAGAATAAATTTTATATATTAGACTTTCATTTCCTCTTACTCTTTATTTACTGTTTGTTCCCATTCCCTACTCTACTCTATTATTTTTATCTTAACAATATGAAGCTCAGTTTATTTTTTTCTACTTTTATTTAATTAACACTGTTTAGACTTATTAACACTTTAATGTTTGTAGCTACCTAGATACGTCCCTTTAACATCCTGAAAGAATTAGTACAGAAATTATTCTTCCTTGCTATTATATTAGAAGTTGAATTACAAGGAACTGAATATGCTCTAGGTTGCTGGAAATGGGCTCTGCGTCCACAGCCCTCTCCCACCAACCCAGCCCACATAGTAATCCTCCTTCATGTAGGAGGATCTTTCAACTTGATTGAGACTACCTACACAAATGCATTCAGTCAAGTGCTTAAACTTAAGCATTCATTATTTCTTTCAGATCTGGGGTATTTCAGATCTGCAGTAAGAGCATTCTTTACATTCAACAAAGGGAATATATAGAAGAGTTGAAGGAGCTTTAGTTTGGGTCTGAAGTTAGCAGAATGATCAAAAACCTTCTTAAGAGCTGACTAGTTTATTGTTTCCTGCAATAAACGGAAATGCAAGTATTTTCTGCAATGGTGTTTGGATCATAGCACCACAAATTCTTAGGCAACGATATTAAATGTGAAAAGAAAATATCACCACAGTATAGTATCTATAAACTATCTTAAATGATACAGCTTTTTGAAAGTTTCTCTAATTCACATTGACAAAAGGCAGTGACACAAGTAAGTGAATCTACAAACATGCAGCTAATTTCAAATCAAAGCAATTGAGTCATCTGACAATCCAGTTGTTATAAAACAAGAAGAGAAATGAGAAAACTGTGTCATTTCATTACTTGATGAGATTTTGTTTGATGTATTTTACTATCAGTATCTGATTACCACTTTTATTTATGTTTTTATAAATTGCCTCCCTGGCTCAATTTTGAAGATAGGAATCCAAATCACAATTAAGTTGAAACTGGATTTACTTTAAAACAAACAAGAGGAAGAATTTCCTGTGTAATGGCTGACAATGAAATTGTTTGAAGTAATGGAGTCCCATTTAAATCCCAAGAACTTGGCAGAGCTCACAGAACTGAATTTGCATAGGCTGTAAAATCTTAGGCATCCTCTGGAAGCCTGCTGGAGTGCTTCACTGAATGTAAAACTTCTTGGCATCGTTGCAAATCCTGACAAATAAATAGGAGAAAGCAAAACACTGTTTACAGCTAATTTTGTTTTTCAGGTATGGTGTTTTCTTCTTTCTCCATCTTCCCAATTCAAATTTGTCTGCCAAATCTTCCCTCTGTGCCCCTCCGTAAGCCCCACAGTAAGTACTTGCAATTGATTTGAAAGATGCCTGCTAGTGAAGGCACAGCTGATCAACAGCTTTTTCTACTGCCAAACTTCAGCCAATGAGCTATTCATGGCTCTAGTCCCTGTTTCTGCTCATTAGGCCACCAGGAATTATATGAATCATTTTCATTACCTGCCAGGAAGCAATGCCAGTGTTTACTATTACTTATGCAAAACAATTTTCCAGAATCACTTTACAAATGGTGAATGCTCAGTTGAATTATAAGGACTGAAATGAATTAATAAGAAATAAATAAGCAGTCCCAACTGTATGGGTTATCAGTTCCATGCATAAGATGAGTAAAAGCTTTGCACATTTCCACTAATCTGGAATTACAATAACCCCTTTCCTCTCAGGAGAAACAATGGCTGACGTACAAAATTAATGTGTGCCTTATTCCTCTTTCATAACAACAGAGAGTGGATTCAGTTGAAATGAATGCTACGGGATACACAAATGGTAGCAGCACAGACTATAGGTTGCCCTACCCTTCTATCTGTCTTCCTTATGAATAGGTTCTCATTCTTTTTACTTCAAAGAGAATGATAGGACACAGCAATAATAATACCCCAAAAACATAAAACTGCAGCCAGCCTGGAATGGAGAAGGGAAAAGAAGACACTTGAAAAGGCAACTAAACAACAAAATAAACATCCGTGCAATTGAAACATATAAATCAGGAAAATAATTGTTTATGATAATTTGCCCGTCAGTTAACTTGACTACATCTGATCAACTATAAAGACATTATGTTAACTGAATAGAAGGGAAATTCTATTGAAAAACAGAAAGTCTTTGTTGGAAAACCAGCAGAAAATTGTGCATAAAACCTGATGGGCGCCTCTGAATAATCTCATTAAAGTGGAACACACTTATTCAAGACAGACAAAAAGGGTTCACAGCAGTCTTAAAATCCGTTTTACGAATTTCACTTTATCTCCTTCTCAAGTAGAGTTTTCTCCCATTACTCTATATTAAACTCTATGACATTTTAATGTTCTCAGCAGGGCAAGGATTTGTCCAGAGCTAGTCATTTTAATACTCAACCTACAAAACAGATCAACCTGATAAAGACAGACCTCAAACCGTAAATCTGTCTCTGTCTTTCGTGACACAGAAGATACATTGTCCCTAACTTTTCCTCCCTTCTCACAGCAGGCTTTCTGCAGACTCTCAGAAAAGCCACTCTTTAAAGGAACAGTCAGAAAATTATGAATGAAGAAAGAGGAGGTTTGGTCTGATTTCACTGCTGCATTACCAGCCATAACTGCATGACTGATGTAGAACTGTTTTCTTTTTCTGGAAGATTTTGCTACTTTGGGTTTTGTTTTTTGACAATTTGTTGTTATTGTTGGTTTGGTTTTTACTCCCTTGAACAACAAAAAGAAATCAGTCAGATTTAGATTAAGATTTAAAGTCTAGTTTAATGCATTTATATTCAAATACAGGATTTACTGTGTCTCTGTGTTAATATATTAACTTGTTAAATCCCAGTTCTGCGGACTTATGGCCGAAGTCTCCACACTTCCTTAGCTTGATATGACACCTTATTTTACTCCTCAGAGTCCACCTTCTTCTGTACAGTCTCCACCAGGTTCCTATCTTGATGCCCCAATGTCCTCTAACACCTCACAGTATCCTCAGCTTCTTTTGCATCTTGTCTCCTTGCCCACCCTGCAGCACCAGTGTCTGGCACACTGAGGGGCTGCCTGAACTCACATCATAACATTGCCTTTACTGTCTTCTTCCTCTCTGTTCAACCACTAATTAAAATGATTACTCTGCTGTCAAATTTGGTTGTAACACTTAGGCAAAAGACAGACAAATAGTATGATGATAGTACTGTATTTACATTATGAAAACTAGTTTGAAATAAGATGCATATAATTCTCTTCAGTCTGAAATACTTAAAACAAAATTTAAACACTGTTTTGAAGCTTCTTTATTCTCTTCTCAAATATTAAGTATCTATTGATTTTCATGAAAAATTACAATAAGAATGTACTCCTCTGTAAAGTGAAGCAGCTAGAGATTTAGGACTTTTTAATTCTCAGTGCAATGCCCTCAGTACAATATTTTTCATGATCTAGCTGCATTTTGAAGACTTAAAAAAAACTGCCAGTGATTTAATTTTGCCTTCCTTAAAACATATATACAGTAATACATTATTTGTGGTTATTCGATAGATCAATGACTTGCTAGTCTTAATCCTGCAAAAATCTTTTGTTGAATAGCAAAGCACAAGTCTGTGTAGCTCCAGAAGCCTGAAAGTGCTCCAACTTCTACCTGTCTTCCTCCAGACACAGCCATTACTACCCTTTCTTGCTACCCACAGCTACTAAGGCCACTTACTTAGGATACATCCTTTCTGGTGTACTCATAGCAGCTAGTTGTTACATTCCCAGATTCTCTCTCTTAGCAACAGAGCAACTGGAAACATTTCTCTTCTGCATCTATGGACACCTCAATACCTTCTCTATACTCAGCCCTCAGACATCCACACACCATGCCCATCAGTTGATTTAGGATTGGTTCAGCAGACTCCTAACTGAAATGTGCCTGTTTTACCAGCAACTGCCTAAGACAAAAGAATATAGCTCAAAACTACACCATACTACAGCCCAATAATATACTGTATTTAGTCTCTACCTTGCAGTCTTTACTAAGGAGAAAATAAATCCAGTGACATCCAAAGCAAACTAAAATCAAACAACATTAGCATGAGTTTTTAAACAGGAAAAATGAATATGTCCACTTCCAATTAACAACTGACTCAAAACTTCACTCACTATTGACTGGATGGATGATGAAAAATGGGGCAGCATCCAAAGGATCCTGTTTGCAGCTCAGAATAGAGTCACAACGCTTGTCAGTATTCATCTAGGAGTTGTTATTCAATCATCACTGCAGACCAAAGGTTCTTTATGAGAACAAGACCTACGTTAGCTCTTAAACAAGAACTGCATCATATCCAAGGAACCAATATTGATTATTGTGAAGAAAATCGAATGTTCTTTCATGACACTTCTTCCTATTTCTTATTCTCCAAGAAGCATGATATAAAAAAAATGAGCTACACATAGGCATCAAAAAATTTGCCTGGAATTAAAAAGAAATGTGGAACAACTGAGAACAACTAATATTCCTGGTAAATTAACTTTACATGTAAGTTACACTGGAAGTAATGCTTCCTGTACATTGCCAAGGAAACCCCAACAATACAAAGAGCACAGTAACACCATTTGATAGAGCAGAGTAACCAATAACCAATATCTCCACCAATAAAATTAAGGTTAACAATTTCAATATGGACCTTCTACAGAGTATTAGGAGATAGTTTGACTTGGTTAAGCATTATATGACAATTGTACTGACCCCTATAATACCCATGCTAGTTTACATTCTCGTGGTGATAACATTCCTAACACCTGAAAACATTATCCTAAACTTATATTAACTACAGCTTTTTAATACAGCTGACAAATCATGCTGCTACCAAGCAACAAAATTCATGTCAGTAAATAGTACTCATCCAAACTATTGACATTTCTTCCAGGATTAAACTGGATTTAGAAAAGCAGAACCAGGGGATCTTCAATATGAAGTAACATTTCTAATGATTATTCATAATCTTACATACTAGAAGCAGAAATGCATTTTGGTCATAGAAGTGCAAATGATAATACTGTTTTTTGTACATACTCCACAAAAACCTTCAGGGTCAGACCTGATTGTACTTGAAGCTATGTATTAACCATTTGGGATTTCAGCTTCAAAAAGTCAAAACTGGTACTAGCCAAAACTCTAGACAGTGAGACACCACTATCTAAGTTAGCATATCTAGTAACTGTCTATCAGGTATCAGGACAGTACCAACCCAGTAACCTTATTTCACTACATCTGAATAGTATCCACTTATCCTAGCAGAAAGGGAAACCAGAGAATGCTGTTTACTCACCTTGTGACTACAAGTAGTAAGAAAGTACCAGAGGATCAGAGGCTTGCTAGTGCCATATTCAGCACAGCTTGTACTAGGGTCTGCTGTCAGAATCTAAAACTCAAATGGGTGCAGCCAGAGCCATATCAGATGTTATAACAAGTGACACATGGGACACTCAAAGGCAATCTGAGAAGCTTTACCTAATTCAGGACAAAAGACAGGAAAATTTGTTCTCTTCTAGGGGGAAAAAAAAAAAATTGAATTCTCAGTAAATCCTTCTTCTTTCAAGACTACCCATATTCCAGGACACCGAGAACACAAACAGCTACAGCTATAAGGACCTTCCTTCTACTAGACCAACGCACACTTCAAGCTGCCTTTACACAAGCGTAGAAATGGAAAAGGGACAGAATGACTCTAAGACATACCAAACAACACTGACCCTTCCAACCTGAAAGGATGTTCACAGTTTTCCACAGCCAACATCATCATTATTAATGTCACCACTATCCTTTAAATTTACTCAAAAGAAGTGTAAGTATGAGCATTTACCTCCTGCTCACAGAAATCAGCAGAAACATTGCTTTGACTCTGGTTGTTGACAGAATAACAGCTATTGGAAATCTTTTTTTGCGAAGCACCTGATGTATCTAGAATCTTTATTTTGTTTCTCAAATACAAAACACACAGCCAATTATCAGAACTCATTCTATAGGAAGAAATTTGGCATGTAACAAATGTAACTGTGAATACATATTTTGCAATGAAATGAAACGTGGTCATTCAGACATCCTGTAATCCAACTACCAAATGAAAATTGACAGTTTGAGAAAGGTCATTGCATTTTGAATACTTTGCACTCAAGAAGTGAAAGAATGCAAATGAGAAGTTACCACTTTTAAGAACTCCCGCAGAGTCCTTGAAAACTGCTGCTGTAAAATTTCTACTGTCAAAATTAAGATCTCTTTTTTCCCCAGCACCTGAAACTACACATTAAAGCAAACTCTCCTGAACAGAAGGTTAAAATGTCATAGGAAAGCTTTCAAAAGTTTTACGTGCCTACTATACCCTCACTAAGACTGACGACAGAACCACTACTCCCCACCAGTAGGAGCCGGACAGCAGTCTGGGGTTGGAGCTTGAGAATTACTCAAAGCAGATACAAGCTGTACTCACTCAGGGCATCAGTCCAAAGGATTTGCCTTCAAATCCCATTTCACCATGAGCTTCGTGTGCGATCTTAAACAAGTCACTTCACCTCTCTGTGCATCACCTCCTCATCTTTCAAAAGAGGTATATAGCACTTCCTTACTTCCTAGGACTTGTGTGCAAAATGTGCTGAAGTCCATGATGAAAGAGTAGAAATACCTACATAACAATGCTACACATATACAAACCATGTAGAGATAGCAAACCTAGACAAAAAACAAACAAAAAAAAACAACAAAAAAACCCCACAAAACATGACTAGATAAAATATCAACACATAGAGGAGAAAAACAGTTTTTGGCATTTACATCCATTACTTCCCTCTCCTCTTATCCCATGTGCTAAGAGTCAGAACCAACAAAGTAGCTGCAAACAAAGCAAGCAGCTTGTATTCTGGCATATTTCAACATATCTGGAATTGGAAACAGCACAGCACAACTATTCATTCTTGAATGAAAAGTACATAAATATAACAGATGAAACATTTTAGTAATTCACTGACAGCAATCGCTTACTGTCTGGACTTGTTTGGGGGTATTCAAACTGGATGTGGGAGAAATAAAGGGCTCTAGGACTCCAGAAATGTGTGCAAACATCTGGAGTACATACAATCTATACCTGTAAACTTAACTAAACAAATCAGCTTGCTCTGCTCCTCATTTAAAACACTTTTCTTTTACAATGCATGGGAAAACTATAGCAATATCTGTTATACCATTTACGATTAAAAAAATCAGGGGGTAGACAGCTTAGATCTATAAAAGTGATTTGATATATTTGGCAATCCAACTTGGCCTGCCTGCAATGAGCTGTTAAATGAAATTTTGCACAGCTATGCCATCAGGCTTTATTCACTTGCCACATTTTATTCTGAAGGGTAAAACTGATAGCTAGTACTAATCACCTCAATTATTGCCAGAATTGCATCAAATTTGGTGATGAGATCAACCTCCTCTTAAACTGGGAGGAGGAAAATATATAAATAAATTAGAAATCGCTGGCTAAAGTGAACAAAGGGAGATTGCCTAAAATGCTAACAACATACCCTTTCTTAGAGGCTCAAAAATGAATAGACACAAAAAAATAATATAGACATTTGAGATCTATTCAGGTTTTCTTTAAAAATAAATAAAACCATGACACAGGTTCTTCCTCCTGAAGTAATTCCTTGAACAAAGCTCAGTACTATGAAGGAATGCTCATCAAGTGAGAGAAATACCCTACATTTCCTCTCCCTGAAAATGGCTGCACGGACAACAAGAGTAGTAGTGCTACTGGAAGAAAGGATTTTAAAAGCCTCAAATCCATCACAGGTTTTGCCTATGAGTTTCTGTCATTCAGCAAGTTACTGAATTCTCTACCTTCGGTTTCATTACTACTTTCACAGACAACATGTCCTCCTCCAGAACTCCTGGATGTGAAGTAAGCAGTAGACAATTCCAGCATTTTCAGCTGCAGTTAGGTATCTTTTTCATACACAACAGATTGAAGCAAACATAATGGTGGAATTCCTCAGCACCATGTATATGACCACTGTTCTCAAGCACAAGCAAAAAAATGTAATAAAGCATTAAACTGTTAGTTATTAAAAGGGGAAGACAGTTATTCTTGCCTTGAAATCTGCAGAGCTTTTCTTTGACAGAGCCCAGAAAGAATAGCAGTTTCAGAATGTGCTCTGGTTCATTCAAACTCCTGGTGTTGTTTAAACAACTTATTTCATCATTTCTTGCAGACATCACTCAGGTGGGGCCCTTGCAGACTACATAAACAGAAGGACAACTACAGGAGAAAGATGAGAACCTACTCAAATTATGGCACCTGTAAGATTCATTGAGTCTTTAATGATTTTCAAGCACAGTCTCACTGTGAAAGCAATGAACAAAAATCAATGTAGAATCCAGATACAGTACTTTTGTAATAAAATTCAAATTACTAAAATAAACTTTTAGGTGTCTGGCAAGTAATTGTAAAATACTTTTATATATAATGTATAAACTGACACCAAACGGAGCCCATGCGAACAAGGCTGTGCTCCATGAGAGTGGGCTGTGCAAATCAATATGGGCTAAGTGTGTGGTCATATGTGGATGGTTCTGGTTTCACAAGCATGTTTTCTTTTCTTTTCCTTTCCCTACTTTCAGTTTTAAGGACAACAGCATTCTAGACATAAAAGAAGAAATACTGTCCTGTTTGAGTCTTAATAACAAGAAATTAAGTTACATGAAGTACAACTTAAATCCGTGATCTGCAATAACCTATTAGTTAACTTTGGATGCACATGGGTATGTGGATACTTTTATTTCAAAATAAGGCTTTTCTTCTGATTCAAAATATTTTGTAAATATTTGGCAGACTCACTTGCCTAAATCAAAATTGGGAATGTGGAGTTGTTTCTAAATACATAACGTGTTTATAATGCAATTGGTTGGTTTAACTGAAAAGAAAGAATGACACAAACCCAAAAATAAGATGAGACAACCAAACAACAACAAGCTCCACTTTGTTGTGCTGCAGTTATTTATGTTATAGTGGCGACTGCAAAAATCGTTCTATCAGCAGCAGCACAAGAGGAGAAAACTAGAAATGGCAGGATGTGCACAACTGCTTTGTGCAGTCAAGAAAAAGATTCTGGAAGTTCAATTAGGGATTACTTGCTGTTGTCTGGGTAAATGTTCTCCCAAGAGCATCCATTACACAGGAGTTTTGAAAGGCATTTCCAGATGAGTGGATCGTACTTCTCTCTGCATTCTAATTCATTTTCAGTTTAGCTGGACTATGTATGCATTCAGTTTCCCTTCATTTCTTTCCTGCTCCTTTGTCAGACAAACCTCAGTTCCGTCTCTTCTGCACCATATAGCTGGCAGAGAGTTTTTCCTCAAAGCCAGATCATTTGCCTCTGTGAGTAGCTTCATCTCTTTTCCACTGGTCCTGTGCAGTTTGGGGTTACTCTCTTTTCATGATAGTGCCAAGACCCTTTTCATCTATTGCATATTACTTGTTTTTCACCATTAGTTCTACAACCTATCACAGCAAAGTTCAGTAATGCCTGTCATGACAACAGCCTAAACCTTATTTCTATGAAGTGAACAACATAAAGGCAAAAGTCTCATGCAGTGCTCAGTTTTTCAGGAACAAAGCACCAAATGGATAGCTGTGAAAATAAAAGAGGCTGCTATCTGGAAGAGAGAATTACATTTCTGGATTGTGGAAGAAAATAATCTTACCCTGATTTTACATGTTTATCTAGAAATTACTCTTGGAAATCTAAGCTTATTCCCATTGCATAAGATACTTAGAGGTGTGAAACCTTCCAGTGTGGCAGCAAACAGTTAAGAATACTCATAATCAGCAACTGAGATTTCCCTGAGCCTCAGACAGTTCAGTGAAAAATAAATAAAATTCAACTGATCAGCATAGGTTACTTTTAAAAGGAGTTTTTCTTAGCGTACCCATAATGCTGACTGTGAACCACAGACTGAAAACTCAAAGAATAGGTGTTCTGACTAGTAAAAATGAAAAACGAACAGAAAGAAGTCAAAGGCCTTTCACTTTCCTAAACTCAGCAAAACAAAAAGCAGGAAAAAGCAGGAAAAAGCAATGTAGGCAAATATACAGATATATACAAATGTACATACCTACACTGACATTTGGGCCATGATGTTACAGTATTACTGATGCACTAGGAATTGTGTTGTCTCAATCTCTGTCATGTGATTAATTATTCCTTGAAAGCACCTGTTTACTCTCATTTAGGAAAAACAAAAATTGTGAAATATGAAAATCCAGACTTGAAGCGCCTGAACTGGGACAGATTAATCCTGACTTAAAAGTGCCAGAATCTGTGGAGCAGCGTGGTTTTGTGGTGATAGTTTGGCTGAGGAGTCTTATTATTTTGGCAACCATTTTCTTTCTCCCTCTTAGCCCCTTATCAAACTCCAAGCTCTTAATTTTATCCCATTTTTTGTACTCTGTTCCCTCCATCTATCTGTTTTAGTCTTTCTGTCTCTTTAACACTACTTAACACACAGATTTTTATTTTTTTTTCCCACAAAACAGAAAGGAAAATGTGATACTAATGTGACAGTCAGAAAGCACCATTGCTCATTTTGTTTTTCTTGCTCTCAGTTCCTTTATCCCTGGTCTGATTTGTCTAAGCTCCTAGGGCCCATTGCTAAGCACAGTATAACTCACCTCCACAGGGTCTTGAACCTGCATGGAATAATAAGAATATCCTTGAAGAAGGCTGAAAGTAGTTTTGGTTGCATTTTACTTTTGGGGGAAAAAATAGTAACTAAAAACAAAAATTGGCAATGTCTGCATTTGTCACATTTGTGTAATTTTGCAAATGAAAACTGATTAATGCTGACATTTCTGCTAACTCCCAAGCCATGTGAGATGCTTTTAGTAAATATACCCATTTGCCAGCTGAAAACCAGCTTATCTTGCTAAACACATAATTTTGATCATCTGTGTTCTAAATCACCTGATGAATTATGAAAAGGAGTAAACTGAACATATTTTAGTTGAAGCGATTTGGACACGTTACTGTCTTAAAGATGTGAGAAAATACCAAGATGTCTGCTTTTTAAACAAATCAGTGGCTGCTTGAGACAACTTAATTGAACATAAAGACAGCATAGACACTTTTCACATATTTAGCCTGCTCCACAAATAAAGATTGAATCCATGTTTCAAGCACTGAATTAAAAAAATAAATAAATAAAATTAAAGGCAGATCAGCTAAGGCCATGAAATGCAGTACAATGAAGTACATTGCAATTCAAGTATAAACTGTGATCCAGGTTTAACACAACTCTGTAATCCAACCTTCTCAAGAAAACGTGATGCCACATGTTGCTAAGATGATTAAGTTCTGGCAGTCTAAGACTACTTGACTTCTGTATGAGAGCATCCATACACTAATTCAAATATTTTCTGCTTTCAAGCACACTGACTTCAATCGTCTTTGGGGACTTGAGTTTGCTAGAGTACTGCACACTGAAGGCAAAGACATTAACCTGCAGAAGGGGACCATCACTTGCCTTTTGTGATCATTAGTTCATTGATGAATTCATATTGTGGTAGTAAGAAATAATTTACTCCAGCAACAGAAGTTGAAAACTATGTCATAAAGCTCATCACAAATGTCTCCAACTGTCACATTCATTTAATTCACAAAAGGCCCATTAGCTTTCTGAAATGCAAAGAGAGCAAAGTAGCTACCACAGTTGGGCAGTAATGGAATAACATGACAAGTGG
Organism: Cyrtonyx montezumae; assembly: GCF_038088225.1. NCBI lineage: Eukaryota > Metazoa > Chordata > Aves > Galliformes > Odontophoridae > Cyrtonyx > Cyrtonyx montezumae. The sequence continues at coordinate 6,600,400 of NW_027072056.1, read as the reverse complement.
GGAAGCACCTTGAAGAAAGAAAGGTATAGATCCATCTGGTCAAGGGCTAAGCTAGGAAATTAAATTTCAAGCAATTTGGGAAAAATCTGTCTTAAGACATAAGTCCCTGACAGCTGGCAAAGCACTTGACTTTTGTTTGTTTTATGTATATTTAAATCACCTGCAGAAAAAGGGATTCCTTGGTTAGGTCCCCACCTGCCATAACATTTGAAAATTCAGAAAGAGAAGTTGAAAAGAATAAAAAGAACAACATGAACTAAGTAATCAACTTCAAGAAGACTCATTTAAGGCAGCTGCCCTGGTTGCAGCTGGGACAGAGTTGATTTTCTTCATACTGTCTGCTACGATGCCATGTTTTTGCTTTATGAGAAAAGCAATGTTAATAGCAAACCAACATCTCAGTTGTTGCTGAGCAGTGCTGCACAGAGCCGAGGATGTTTCAGCTTCTTGTACTGTTCCGCCAGCAATGGGGCTGAGGGACACAAACCGCTGGGAGGGCACAGAGCCAGCACCAGCTGACCTAAGCTGGACAAAGCAATATTCCATACCATGCAGTGTCACATGAAAAAATGAGAAACCTGAGGGGAGTTGGGCAGGGGGGACTGACTGGGCATTGGTCAGTAGGTGGTGAGCAACTGCTTTGCGCACCACTTTTTTGTGTATATATTTTATCATTATTATTGTTATTTTTCTCTTCCATCTATCTTTTATAAATAGTTTTTATCTCAACCTCTCAACCCACGAGTTTTAACCTGATTTTTCAAATTCTTTCTCCCATCCCAGAGGAGGAGGGGTTTGAGCAAAAGGCTGTGTGGTACCAAGCTGCGTGCTGTGCTGCACAGCCACAACAAAGACAGTTCTGTAACTACTAATAATGCCTACCAAAAAATGTGTTTAAATGATGAACACAATACAAAGAAATCTCAGGCAAAAAAAAAAAAATAATAAAGCTTTGATTATAAGAAATGTGCCTGTACTCTCACACAAATGGTAGCAATCTTAAATAAATGCAATTCTCCATGCCTACAGGCTGTTCCTCTGAATAATTATTTAATTAAAGGCATCATTACTGACCCAGAGAGTCATGATATGATCTGTATAAAATACACTTTCTCTCTTGCAATTGTCTGTTTCTAAAAAGATGAAGTTGTTTTCCCACAAAGAAATGAAGAACAAATAAAACATTTGATCAAGACATAAGATAGCAGCATCTTCACTATTAAAGTAATAATAATAATCATAGCCATTCGTCTGCTTAGCATCTGCTCAGAAGGACCCTTAGAATGAAAGTAGCTTAGTGGAATAACAAAGACAGGTGCTTAGGACAGAGGAGAAATGAACAAGGAAATGCTGTTCACAAGAAAAGTGCATCAACTCTGATTTGCAGGATGGCCAATATACTGGCTAGAAGTCTGGAAACTTACCTCTAGGTTGAAAGAAAATTACAATTGCTGAAAGAAAGCAAACACACAAACAAAAAGTGTCCCAAAGTAAAATTCCACAATTTATCACAATGAAAACATCTTAAAGGCTTCCAGTACCAAAGGCCATGTTATTTGTGCTGAAATCTGACCAAGAAAAAGCCACAGGTATTGAATCTACTTGTATAAGATGAGGTTTGCTGCTCAGCAGGAGTCCTATGTTCTTAGAAATTGGCATACTCTCTACCATGCTTCTATACCATTTTTACAGTTAAGACCGTAGTTTATTACAAGTCTTCATTCTTATGCCAACGGAAGACCTGTCATATTTATGTCATATTTATAAGGCTGTAATTTAAGCAGTTTTGCCTCTCAAAGGATTTTTTTTTTTATGTCCAACATTAATTCCATGGAATCCATTTCACTAAAGAAATGAGTGATACAGCTGCCAACTTCCATCAGCAAAAGAATTACTTTTTTCATTCTCCCTCTTTAATATAATCTGTGGTAGTAAGTTATAGAATTATGGGTCTTCAAATACTTCTTAAGTATTTTTAGTAGATATCTTAAGAATATTTTTCATAGTATATCTAATAGAAAATATTCATAAGATGGGAAATTACTTCATTTCTCAGCAACACGAGACATCGGCAATCACACCAGACAAATCCCTTTATAAACTTGTTTAGTAGGAAGATAGACGAATATAAATTTCTTGTAATGTGAATCATGTCATCATCAGCTAAAGAAAAGGGATTAACAGAATGTGTATAACATCAAGAAGCAAATAAATAGCACTTGAATACTTTGAAATCTGTGTTGCCATTCAAAATTACTCACCACTATGGACAAATGTTTTTGCACATGCATTGTTTTTGGAAACAACAACACGATCTGCAGTAAAACTACTAATATTACCAATCTAGTCAGATTATTTGAACTCCATCAAAGTAACCAAAAGGGATGCTTGAAATTTAAGTACAAAAATATATAGGATTCGATATATTTCAAAAAAGTTTTTCTTCCCCAGTTCTGTACTTATCCACTTTTTAGTAACTATATAAGTTACAGTTATAATATACCATATAGTTATAAACTACAACTATCTTATAGTTTTAGTAATTATGTAACTATAATCATTTATATTTTTACTTGTAAAAATGGTATTTTTTTTTCATCTTATATGAATTATTCATTCCTAGGTAAAACATCAGGATCTGTTTCATTTTATCTCCTCTCAAGACACTCTTGCTTTAAGAAAATGAGAATCTCTTTCACATAGAATTAGCACCAGTCTCTTCAAAGTATATTCTCAATCTACAGAAAGCACAGGAAAGCCTATTTTAGAACATACACAGAGAATAATAAACAACTTTTACAATTTACTTCATTTTGTTCTAGTTTTACAATAAAAGCTACACAAGTAGGTACAAAACAGCTATAAAACTGATCTGAGCATTGTTGTAAAAGATTTGTTTGCCTAGAATGTCATTATATACACTGCTTGCATCCACACTGAAGTATCAACCATTTCACTACTCAATGGTGAATCTCACATCCTATTTCATACCCATCCTGCTCACTTACTTTGAAGTAATGCTTTGTTGCTGTTATTGTTGTTTTCTGTTTACTAGGGCCACTTGAGACATTAAACAGTTATATAAAGATTACCTCATGTCTAGATCACAGAATTATAGAATTGTAGTGGTTGGAAGGGACTGCTAGAGATCACTGAGTCCAACCCTGTGCCAAAGCAGCTCCCAGCCCAGGTTGCACAGGTAGGTGTCCACGTGGGTCTTAAATGTCTCCATAAAGCAGACTCCACCACCTCTCTGTGCAGCTGTGCCAGTGCTCCATCACTGCACTGTGAAGGAGTTCCCACACACATTTGTGGGGAACTTCCTATGCTTCAGTCTGTGCCCATTTCCCCTCATCCTATCACATTCATTAACTTCTAGGATACTGCTCTCCTAATAAGAATCATTGCAGTAAAACCATCTGCATTAGGTGTGGTTTTTGTTTGTTTGTTTGTTTTTTACTGTTTTATTATATATATTGGAAATATTTAACTTCTCATGTAAAGGAAATGTAATCCCTTACAGAACACTCACAAGCCATATTCCCTAACCACCTACTTCTCACCTTGCTAGGGAAGGAATGGCAAGGCAAGCCACAGACATTTGGATTTCTGACTGCGTGAATTATTTGTACAACTATTATTTCTACCAGAAGCATCTTTATCAATTCATTATACAATGATAATGTATGATTAACATAACAGACAAAAGACTGAAACATGTACATGGTATTTAGCAAAGAAAATTAATATGTACAGTTCAGTTTTGGTATTCAGAAAATTTTTAACTCTTCTGACTCTACATAGGTTTACTCAGGGAATCAAGAACTACCCTTTTGTTAAGAACAGTGTGAACAACAAGGGACTAGGAAACTTAATAGCAAAAAAATCTGTTGCTCTAAGAAGTGCTTTGCCCAGGAGTGCTATTTCTAAGAGGAAAATCAACCCCACTCTCACTCTACACCCTCCACTCCTTTGCAGTGTTAACTTAGTAACCCAGAGTTAATATGTGATTAATGAATTTCAGGCTCTGTATATCAAATGTGGAGAAAAAATCTAGGGCCTAGTGAAAACAAATCAATCTCTGCAAAGGGAAGTGCATATAGTAGTGCAATATTTTCTTGAAATACTTGCTGAAGTCTGTACTTCCAATGTAAACACAGCCAGTGCCAGTCCTAATAATAACTAGATGTACTTGCTCTGAAAGTAGATTTAACAGACAACGTCAACAAATCATGGGGCGTATTCCTGAAAACCTTTGTATTGACAAGTAACAAGTGAAAGTGGAGAAAAATTTTGTTTCATTTCAACGAGACACAGGACTTTGTGGACTTCTCATTTGATGCACGTTATTCTGGATCAGTAGCCACAAGTGGCACATCTTGATCTCCACTGGCCTCAGCCAACCCAGATTGTGTCTCATTTTGACAGGAACTACACTCCCTCAGGAACATAACTGTGTTCAGTTCTGTGGAACAATTCACATACAAGATTATGTAATTTGTTTTAGGATGATAGCTGAAGTTTTGATGATTATCTGTGACAATTTTCTTTTTATTTTCCTCCACTAATTCCATTTCATCACATTGCTCTCTGAAGTATCACCCAACAGCAGTGGATAATTGCATTCAAAGTTAATGTCCAATGTTTTTAAGTACAGCTTAGAAGACATAGCGCACCTATTAACTTCTTTACCAAGGCTCTTTTATTTCACTCTGGTTCTGTAACTGTTTATTAAATCAAGAAGAAATTTTATTAAACCTGTCTCAAAGTCTCTTTATGCTGCCAGAAAGACACGAAGATGGTCAGATAGTCGCACGTAAATGATTCTGCACATTTTGAGAAGCTGCTTACCCTCAGCTGAAATGAATTAACTGCACCAGCCACTGTCCGAGCACAAGGCAAACACAAAGCACAGTGAGTGGGGCCAAGCTACCACAGAGGACTGAAGACTATTTCTTTTCTTCACCAGATTAGGAACGTGTCACAGCACCCACCATTACCACATCACAGCTGAGGGGTGCTGATTTTTGAAGACACCACGAGCCAACTGGATGTGATTCTCTGCTTGAAAACATTTCTCCACAGTGAGTCAAATGACTGCTGATCCCTTGACATTAAGCTAGAAAAAGTCTTTTCTAAGGCTGCCTTACATTTAATTGGATATAAAAATTGACATAAAATAATTTGTTGAAAGAAGAGAACAGTGCATTCGTGAAATATGAAAAAAAGTTAGTGAGTGCAAGGAGCACAATTGCTTGGCCTCACCCTTGAGCCCAAAAGTTGCATCAACATAAAACCAACAAAAGAACAGGATGGCTCTCTACAGCAGAGGTAGACTGAAACTACCCAGTATATTCCCACCATTTTTTTCCCCAATTTCTTGAGCCAACATTTCTGTAATTTCATTAATTTCAAGATAATTTTTTGGTTTCTTTATTTTGTCACTTGTACTTAACTATCCTTTACAGGGTGTTATGGTTTTATGATTTTTGTTGTATTATTGATATTCCACATCATAACATCATAAAACCATAACACAGGGGCAAAAAGAAAGGGATAAAAATAAACATTTCATTTGGAAAGGACAGATCAGCACACTCCATTGCATTTACAGTTTTACTATGGCTTTAGTGCAAAAATCACAAGTATACAGAGAAATCTACAAACCAATTCATACAGATGTGCTTGGGTGCTGCTGAGTTTTGAATCACACAGACACAGAGGTTTCACCACAGCAATATGTCTGTTACCATTAAAAATGGTTCATTTCTCTTCACTTACACAATCAACCATACAGACCTTTTTGTTTTCTTCCCTGTAAGTGTCAGAAGGAAACTTCACTCCAGGACTTCCCTTTTAGATGACTGCATTACTTAAAATTTTATACCGTTTAAAGAAATATCCCTTACAGGTAATTTCTAATAACTCCTGTTATTCTACTTGTTTCTCAGTATTTTTTTTAACATTCAAAACTTGCTGATTTCTTTAACCATGCAGATCACAGAGTATTAAGGTGATGAGTTTCAATGAATGAATGAATATTACTCATTAAATTAACTTTCTACTGAATGTTCCTACTCCAGCTAATGAAACACATTTCCCACAAATGCTCTCTAGTTTCCATTTAAAATTTGCTGTGTCAGCAGCAAATCCTTCTAGTAATTTTCTGCTTCTAAAAACTGAGAGAGCAAACATCAAAAAATTGATCTATGCAAACGAACTTAAAAATTTTAAATTAACATCAGGAGAAAATCTTGCTGTTCTCCCCTAACAGAAGGAAATTAAAAGGCTATGAGTACACGCCATTCCTTATACAACAACAAACAAATAAAATTCCATCACACTGTTTTGAAGGACAGCAGAGATTTTGAAGGCTAGGAATATTTAACAAAGAATGAAATCTAGATAGTCTGGAGGGACACTGAGAATGATGGGTAATGTAGCTTTTGTTAGATGCCCTGATAGAAATCAGCAGGAGAATAAGGAAATGACAATATCTTGAAGTAATTCACATGCCTCTCGCTATGTGTTCGAAGAGGTAAAGCAGCTATTTCTCATTAGAGATATGAAAAAGTTCCAGGCAAGACATTTTTTCAAAGTATTAAAATAATTAGTCTGACAAACTTAACCATTAACTAGTGAATTTATATAAACAAAATCTTTACCTTTGTATCATAGGTTCATAAGTTCATAGGTTCATAAGGTTGGAAAGGACCTACAAGATCATCTAGTCCAACCATCCTCCTGTCACTATCCCTACCCAACTACTAAATCAAATCCCTTAATACATAATCATAATACATTTAATAGAGAAAGTGACTTATTTTTCTGAACCAAACAATTGTTTTTATTATTTTGCTAATGAGTCTTTAAATATTATCTTTAAAATATAAAATTAATTATTAATAGTTGAATACATAATGAATTACTTAGTGACTTCATACCCCAATCATTTTTGACTCTCTCAGAATTTAATAACTTATGGTTATCATCTCCCCCTAATTTTTTTTTAACCACTGAAACATAAAAACAATGTCAGCAAGACTTGTAAAAAATATTCTGTTAGTTAATCTAGTCTCCATGAACAAATATCCACTTAACTAATTACACTTCCTAATTATCAGCTTCATTATTTGCTGTTACTGAAGTGATCAAGATCTGAATTAGCATTATCAGTCTAATTATCTGCTCAGTCATATTAATGAACATCACACTGCTGTTAAGCAGAAAATGTCACTCTGAGAATCTCTCCAGAAACTGAGAGTTCAGCCTTTAAGGAAGCACTAAATAGGTTCACTCAAAAAAAAAGCAATGTCAGTTTAAAAAATAATTAAAAAAAAAATTAGATTCCAGTTGTACTTGACAGCTTGAACAGGAAACAAGTTTGGTTTCATTCCATTTGTGCTTCTAGCTTTAGAAGCAACGTATTTAACTTCTGGCAGAATGAACAGATGACAGTTTTCCATCAGGACAAATTTCCTATTTCACAATGACTCTACTGAAAGAGCACTACAAAAAGATCAGAATTTTTATACAGCTCTCAAAAGTATCTTCCAACATCATTCCTCAGAGGATGAAATGTTTAATCAGATACAATAGGACGCAACTGAAAATTGTAACTGTCCATCTTGTAATTACTAAGCCTGCACAGCTATAAATCAAAATTTGCTGAGGTTTTGCATCTATGAAGAGGTGCATGCCGATTAAACCAACAGCAGCCACCCGCCTGCCCTTACTACAGCCTTACAGAGGCAAGAAGCAAATCAGGACTTATCACTTGGGGGCTTCAAGGAACAGCAATTCTATTACCTTCTCAAGAATTATATTCCTCTGTTTAACTATCAAGTCCTTTTCATTCCTTGTTTACAAATGCTACAACATTTCTTCTATATCTAAATTCATCAGAAGCTGTCAAGAGGAGAAGTAGAGAATTGATCCATTAGGTAATATACACAACTGTGTATTCTCAAAAAGGTTTCAGTTCTGGTATTCGTTGAATAGGGTTTGTTTGTTTTTATATATATTGTAAACAGATTAAAATTAATTCTCATACTGGACCTCTTATTTCAGGCATTTTATGAAGTACACTGAGGATACACAGAAATCAGTTCAGTATGTTAAGAAGCAGTAAAGATAGCCAAAGTATGCCACATTCAGAGTTTTCAAGGCTGAATGCCTATCACAGCATATTCAAGTGCATCTCTGCAATTTGTAACTGCGATATGAAGGACTGACTAAGAGGATTTCCATTTTAATAAGGTCATGCTGTACTTGCTAACACAGTAACTGAAGAAAGAATTCCTGTAGCTCTAAATCATTAGACAAAGTGTCTTAATTTTATAACGTAAAAATTAACCTGGAACAAATACTACAAAAAGGCTTTTGATGCCATGCAGTGACGTATTTGTAATGCTCTCTCTCGTGTTTTATCTAAGAAAACTGGTATTCAAGCACCATATTCCCACACGGAACACAAATCACTTAAGTATACCACTCCTTAGGGAGGTATCAAATTTTGAAGAATTAATTAGATTATAAATGGAAAGATAATAAAAACTGTATGAATAAATACACAGCGTGAACTTCTGTAAACTTCTGAAAGAGCTGACATAAGATTAAGACCAACTCTGTTATATTTGTCCATCTTCTCTCGTGCATGAAGAACATAGCTGTATTTGGTACTGCATGGTAGTGTAAGACATCATAGCCCCATAAATGGCATACTGTAATAGACTGTATATTTGCTTCAGAACAAAACACCAACCTAAACCTACTCTAAGGACTGAAAAAAGACTCATCATTTCTGGCTGCCCAAAATCTGACATTCCAGATTTTAAAAAAGAGCTTATGCTAATGAGGCAGGCTATGCACTGAGAGAGACCAGACACACTCATGTAAGAGCTGGTATGTGTGGGACAATGGACAACTACAGCTTCTCCACAGAGCTATAGGGGCTAAAAGCCAGCATAATTGAAGAGACATGCATGCAACAATACTGTGAGCATTAACTTTCCTTTATCCTTCCCAGACTTCTTAGATGTTACTCATAAGATTAGCTGTATTTTGGACAAATCCAGTTCAGTCCCCTGCAGCCTTTAATATTCACTGTTGGCATTATTCTGTAAGCCTTAAGGTACTGCTCTTCATGAGGGGAGGATTAAGACAAAGGAGAAATACATGCAGGATACAGAAAGCATCATAAATCACACTCCCGTGCCTATCTTTGAAGCACAAAGGATTTGCAGAACATTGAGCAGCCACCCAAATTTTCATGAATGGTGAATAACACTAGCTTCTGAAATATTAGCAAATAAAAAACTGTTTATGAATACATTTTCTTACAGTGTCTACTTCATTCATTTTGGAGCCTCGAAATTCTAAGAAGGAAGACACATGATATTGCACTAATTAAGCCAGTCCTATGGGATTATGTCCATTGAAACTAAATAGCATCTAGTTGCTTCATTACTCATCTGTAATAATGTAATGTAGCTTTAGAGCTTACACAATGCGTTTATGAGCTCTTATACAAATGTACTGATTCTCAAAATTCTCAAAATGAAGGTGTCATAGAAAACAAATTCATTTTTGTGACAGTAAACACAGAACGCAGAGAGTTAAATTACTAAGTGAGATCGAAAGTACTACTGAATGCAGTGAAACAAACCTCTTCAGGTTGAAGAGGTTCTCAGAGGAACACATCGTTAAACACTAAATAATACTGATTTAGAGGAAGTCAATTTCATCAGGTGGTAAACACTGATTGTGTATTTTCAAGCCTTGCCTCATGCCACCAAATGCTGCACAAGCACCCATAAGGCAGGTACCATGATGAGGTCAGTTAGAAATAGCTATTTTATCACACGTGCATTTATCAAATATTTTGGTTTGGGATTTTTGCAAGTGAATTTGCATCTCCAATCTGCACTGTGAAGCTCCAAGCTAAAAGAAATAATAATAATAAAAAAAAACCAGTCCAATCAATTTACCAACTTCCTTGACATGTATATATAATGCCACAAAGGTTTCTTGATTTGGATAAAAACCTTTCAATCCAGTCATACAGTGGATTGAGGAAACGTGCTTTATTTGATGGAACACTGAAAATACATCTATTAGTTTGGTATGTTTACATATTGAAGAAATGAGGAAACGAGTTTGTTTTGTATGTCCTTTTATGAAATGCATATTCAGATTGCAAGAAGGAAGAGTAAGGTAAAAGGCTGTTTTGGTGGAGGTTGAAAGGACTCTGTAACAGGGAGATCTAACTTCAGTATAGTTCTGAGATGGCAAAAAGAAGCTCAAGCAAGAGAACGAACATGACTGTAGCACTTCAGTTGTTCTTGATTATCTTAAACTTTGTCCTTTCACAACTAAGAGAAGTCTTTTTGGTTGTTTTGTCTCATCACACATTTCAGTGAACAACTTTCAGAGGGCCAAGTTCTGTGTAGCAAACAAATCACTACATGGCATGATCAGCAAATCAACACCTGAATTTGGTAAACTCACAAACAAAATACAGTGACAGTCAGCTCAGCACAATCCCAATGAAAGCCATTAAAACTTTCTGCAGAATTGTAATATTTTTTAGTAAGGAAGATTGTAAAAAACTGTTTAAAACAAAAGAATGATTCAACTATGTGATTTCAAATGTAGTTTCATTGCACTAATTGCCTTCAAAGCTGCAACAGTTCAAACTTTCCACCAACAAGCTACAGCCATTTCCAGCACGTTGCTTGTAACGGTGAGACTGAAAGATAAATGAAATAGGTTTGTAAACTACCAAGATTTTTGTCACCCAGAGCAAGTACAAGTTTCAAGCAAGTACATTTGCATAATAGTAATGCAAATATTACCCAGGTTTCTCCCACTGAAGTTCCTATTGGCAATTCTGTGCGTACTTCTCTGCAATCTTTTAATACACAGCCTAAGGACTCCAGCAAACTCTCTTCCCCTTCAAAGGCTTGTTAAGTATGTGATGAATAAATCTGTCACTTCCAATTCTGAACTTACTTTCTGCTTTGATTGCTGCAGGATCTAGTATCCATGGCAACTTTTCACCACTCAGAATCGATTAAAGAAGTGATCAGTTTATTTAAATAGCTGTGCTGATGGAAGTGATTGTTTTTTTCTGAAAGAGCAACTGTGGCAGGTACTATAAGTTTCCCTGACCAGTTAGCTTTCCCAACACACCAAGTAACTCTCAAAGAGCACATTGTGGTCAGCTGAATGTTCAGTTCACTTCTGCTACCTAAAATAGTTCCCCTTAACTCAATACCCCTGTGGAACATATCTGCATTTTTGATTAATATACCCTACACTTACTTAAACAGGGCACTGACCTTGCTGAAGAGCAAAGCTGCATTTGTCTCCAAACAAAAAACAATTTTATTTATTTTGTCTTTTAGGACAGTAAGATTTATTTACCAAAAGGAGAAGCTATCAGAAAGCTTTCGGTCAGACAAAGATGAACATTCAAACTGATTGCCACTGGAAACCCAACTCATCAAGGCTGCACTAAAATCACCATTACAAGTATTGGGATGAGAGGCAGAGAAATGCTCAAGAAGTGCAAACTACTTCACAAAAGGTTTAAAGCTCTACTGAACAACTTTATTCCGCACAGTTGTCAAACTAATGATTTCCTAAGTTCACATATTATATGTGACGGCTCTTGGGATCAAGCATTAAAGACTAAGCATCAGCTGGGATTTAGTGATTAGGGCAGTAACGCATCTTGTAAAAATCTATAAAGGCACATATTCAAAATCTAAGGAAATGCTTGGGGGGAGGGAATCAAGTCTTTACACTTTGCACAATAAACGGGCAGGGGAAAGCTCAGTGGGCTTTACATGACAATGTATCTCAATGTGAAAACAGCATCCAGAGAAAAGCCCAACTTCAAAGTAAAAGCAAAGAGGCAGACTTCAACCATAACTGAAGCTATCTCGCTTTGAAGACAGAAGCTTAATCTGCAGTCAATATTAATAATATTGATACTGGCATGAAAAAGAACAGGATGCAAGCCACTTCAGTAACCCAGAGGAAGGGATTTTGGTGCTGATTTCCTAGGTAAAAGCTCAGAACTCCAGGTGCAAGCTCATTCAAGTTGCAGCAACTCCTGCCAACTTCAGATGGGCGATAAATTAAACAAGCATAAGCATGAAGGAGTTGCAACTGAAACAGGATGCCTGACACTAAGCCATCTTCAAAGTATTTGACAGCTGAACAAAAGGTTAGAAATTGTCTGATAACCTCTACTGCACATCATCTTTCTATGCCCCTAAGCTTGGGGCCTGCCTAGGGAGGTGGTTGAGGCACCATCCCTAGCGCTGTTCAAGAAGCGTTTAGATGAGGTGCTAAAGGACTTAATTTAGTAGTTGGGTAGAGATAGTGATAGGAGGATGGTTGGACTAGATGATCTTATAGGTCCTTTCCAACCTTATGAACTTATGAACTTATGAACTTATGAACTTATTAGTATTTATAATATATACACAATGAACACTGAGAGACCACTTAGAATATAACTAAGCTGTAAAAATAAATACTATTTTTGGTCTGAAAAAAGAAGCTTTTTTTGTTTGTTTGTATGTGGATGTCACCTGCAGCTACTCTACAGTCACATTAAAGTATCAGGCTACTAAGGCTATGCTGAAATGTGCTGAAAATAACAGTACTGTGTTCTGAAGATTTCAAATCTCCCTAAAGTGAGGGGATATTGGGAAAAAAAAGTGAAAAAATAAGATACATATATATTAGAGAATGAATGAAGGTCAGGCGAAAAACAAAGGCTGAATTGGTCCAAGTGCAGCCTACTGTTAAGCTCTGCCACAGGAAGACAGCTGATAAGAGGAATCCCACTTGTCTTTACATTGGTTGGCTTTGAGGTTAGGGTGCAACATGAAGTTGCCACTTATAAGGTGAAAACAGTCAATGGACTCAGATGTCTGTGAACATCATCACTTTGTTGCTCCTGAACAACTGGCTCTGCCTGATGGATAAGCATCAGAACCAGGCTGTTGATAGGAGAGGGCTGGGGGAATGGGATTCACCTGGCTTCAGATCTCTGTACTTGAACCATAAGCAAATTATCAGACAGAAAGAACAGACTTATTTGATTTTTTTTTCTTGCATATGACCAATATCTAAGCATATTTTTCAGTGTGGATTATCAGCTAGCTCTGACCTGGAACTCTCCTACATCAAAGCCAGAGCTAAAAATGGTAGCTGAAAATTCAAGCTCACTTTCTGAGGCATAATGAGTGTGAATGGCTGTTAGCTGTACAAAGCTTCAGGAATATCAACATTTCCAGTTATTTCTTCTGATGGCACTGAGACTGACTGGCCTGTGACTTGCACGAGAACAGCAGCTCCTCCCTCTGCTGGCTGCAGTGACTTGTTGGGTAGTGCAAGCTTATACAGTACAGCATTATAGTCACCCAAATCCAGATTAGGGAATGAATCCTTTGCCACGTTTGTTGACTCCTGTGAGAAATCTCTGAACAGGAGCAATAACACATCTCAGGGAAAATTACCTTGAACAGGACAATGACACTGCCAATACACAAACATTGACAAATAATAATAATAATAATAACTGAAAACAAACAGAGATTACCTGGGGGACCTGCTCCTTTATCTGCTTTGGCCATTTGTTGTCCCTGGGATTGCAAATACCTGACAGTTTGGACTGTCTCGTTTAGGCAAAATTGACATTTTGATTATCTACTCCAAAAATCAAAGTTTTGCAAAACTTTTAGTAGAGAAAACTGCCAGAACTTAAAACACCTTCCATGTTTTTTTGCTGCTTGTCCAAAATGTTAGTTTCAGTGGGATTTTGAGACAATATAGAGACGATAAACTTCCTAAAAACCTCCTTACTTCTAGTTTCTCCTGCTCAGATCAGACCTCAAAAGCTTCAGAACATTAAATACATGCTTCAGCAGCCACTAACTATTACACTACAGCTGCATAATTTGGTATGATGACATCTGACTGGAAATTAAACATCTGGGTGACAAATTTCTCAATGTTATATTTTCTTAATTCCTTCTTCACATTGAGAATTCAATGACACCTCTTTGCTTCACATGCACTTCTACATGCCTTTTCTTCAAGCTGCTCTCTGCTACCATCTGCCACACAGCAAAAAAATGAATATTGATGGGAAGCTTGAACTCTACTGCCATACTACCAACCAACATTACCTCTGATGTCGTGGGCCAAAATAATAAAATAGGAGGCATTCAGAGCAGCCCTTCATTACTGCTGCTAAAAGACCACGTTGGTCAGCAGATGCAAGTTATTTCATTTTCTTCACTCTTAAGTGCCTGTAATTTAAATGTCCCTGCGTGGTCAACTGCCAAATTATCCATCCTTCTGCCCCAGATCCAGATACCATACAGTAAGTCATCGATACCATAAACTAAAAGGTCAGTCTTGACTGAGTAGCAATAGCTGCAAAGTAAAACAAACTTGGAAACCAAAAAAATAGTGGAAAAGGAACCGCTAGACCTACTATATATCTTGTCCAAAGTGCAAGATACATTAGCACTCATAACACCCATATTACTCAGTTATGTTTTCCAAGAACTCTATATGCTTTTCCAAATTATGTTTCCCAAGTTTCTATATGCTACAGATGAGTTCAGGGCAATCTTGCTTTATGTTTGTTTGCTACTTTTTCCCTCCCAGACTTTTTCTTGGCTTATTTTAAATTAAATGTTTGCAGAACATGCTTGTCATTTTGCCAGCCTACCTCCGTTAAACATACAGCATCACTGATACCATGATCACCTTCATATTGGGAAGATAACTGAGTTTGTTTCTAGCTTATACTGAGCTTTATCTGTGAAAAAAGCTAATATCCCAGAGTCTTGGCCCCCACAACATAAAAGCATGTACTGGCTTAATTGCAGTTTCAAACAAATTCTGAAGCCCACAGGAAACATCACATATTAGCTTTGCTCTAACAACATTAATATTCTATACATTTTTGATAGCAAATTTTCTTCTCTGACAGGATTGTGAAATATGAGATCTATTTTCTGATAATGATGATATGAGATCTATTTTCTGGTAATGATGCATATTCAGGTCAATACAACCCAAAGAGAATTTGGGACCATTATATCTGGTTTCTGCATGCAGCTGTCCAGAGATCCTGAGTGTGTAACAGGGAGCTAGCCTTTACAGCTGAGGCTATGTGAGCTCCTAGTCTTCCCTGCTGATAGGGGCTCTAACAACATTACAGAGAACAGAAGCCTTTAACTAGCAAAAAACTGTAGCACAACACTTCACTGGGTCAGTAAAGCAGTCATAGAGCAGGTACTATATACACAATCAAAAATATTATCTGCCAAATGTTCTACTTAAGATAAATTCCCAGCTTTCATGGAAACAAAAAAGCAGGAGCCAATTGCTCAGGAAAATGCTACCCAGAATGAGACAAAAATTTTCTTTAATACATACCAACATCCTGCAATGAACGTTTTAAATAAGACTGGAGGACAAGATAACAGAGCTAACGAGGAATCTTCTCTTTGTAACCCAGTCCGTAAGAGCAACAAGGAAGAACCTGACTGTTCCTCTCAGTACACAACACAATGGTAAATCCAGTGTTAACGCAGTCATATTCAGTAATTTCAGATTGCATGTACACTTCTGCAGCCTACCAGAAACATAGGTAGAATTTTTTTCCATTTGGAAAAAGGTTAAACTGAAACACAAAGTGATCTAGGTAGTGTATGGGTGACAGAGAGAATGCTTTAATTTTTATTTTTTTTTATTCTTGCTTTGCTGGTTTGGGTTTTGTTGGTGGAATTTTTTTTTGCTTGGTTGGTTTTCAAGGTTGCCTTTCTTTGTTTAATAAGGACTGAGGACAAGAAAAGGAGTTCTAAGTCCAAATGCTTTCCATATTCCAAGGATATTGAAAGAAGAAAAAAATAATAATGGCAGGAAGAAGCAAGATGAAAATATAAACAACAAGAATAATTTGAGTTTATGGGAAATGGAAGTTACTGCTTGGAGGCATATCAAAGCTGCTTAAGTTAGCTTGTGCTACTCCAAATTTAGCTCCCTTTAATATCAGCCTTCACAGCTTTACAGCTTTCAACTATTTAATAGCCTAGGTGTTAATTGGCTATTAATGAAAAAGAACAAACCATCTGAGGTGGCTTCCTACCCTTGCTACTGTCAATGAAGCTATGCCTTCACCTGGCAAATGTACACAACTGCAAATTCCTTATGCACTGGAAATAGTCTTCACATCTAGCATACCACAAAGTTTTGGCACATATGCTATTGGCTTCAGAAAATGAAAGATTAAGACTTTACATGTGGAACTTGTTGCAAACCAACATAAATATTGTACCTACTTGATGAGATCAGATGAAACAAAGCTCAGAGCCTGGGGTACTGCAAGTGTTTTAGTACTTTGAAAAAACACGTATACATACGTGGCTGCCTGTTTTTTGAGCTAGTTTAAAAGCCAGGGTAATGGCATGGGAAAAACTTACATTAAGGAAAGTTTGTTGACCTAAGAGAAGGCACAGACCATTTTATGGGCTATTCAAAACCAAATCCGCCAGCAGGTTGGAAGTGTGTTGGTGTAAGACAAGCTGCAAATATTCAATTTTATTGAAAGTAATTGCAAATGACAGTACATACAATTATCTCAAATTCTTGGATTGTTGTTTTGAACTTAAAATCATGTTTTATGGAAGGCATCATATTCATAATTTCATTCTCAGACATCACAGAGTTAATTTTATACAACACTATGAACTGAAGAAATAGTAAAATCCTACGTTACCTCATGGCCTTCACAATTCTACTTAACAAAACATCTGAGAGTGGGATTTAGGAGGGACAAGAGGAAGGAGAAATATTCCTATATTACTTTGCACATATAGGCAGCAATTTGTCACTCCATGTCAAGGTCTTTTGCTTCTACTTCCTAGAACAACTGAAACCCCATAACAACAAAGGGTTTGGGGCCACAGCACCTCCACTCTAGCTGTGGAACGTAAGGACCTGCACAGCTCTGGCTGTTTCTACCTTACTTAGAAGCCAAGGTACTGAAATTAAACTTGCAAGTTACTGGGACAACTAGTCTAACCCAATAAGCTGTACAAAAATAAGTCCAACTTACTACAACTGTAGTCTTAATTACTCTAATTGGGTTTATCAGCAGCTGTACCCGAGACTTTTCCTGTTTATACTGCTCCAAGCCTTCTGACCACAAAGACTTCAACAGTTAGCACCTATTTGGTGGTAAATTGGACTCAGAAATTATACCTGAGACTAAGAGTTTAACCCTCAGCATTGATTCCTCCCTTGTTCTCAATAATATAACAGAACTATAAAATACATTAATTCCCAAGTTAATAACATTGACATAATTGAGATATTTCCTGTTAATTTCGCTTTCCAGTACTTTTTTTTTAATCAATCACAATTTCATATATTTATTTTTCGTTTATTTTAATTTTTCATTTTGTTACCTAAAATACCTTTATATATTGCTTCCATCTTATGGATTTCTTAAAAGTAATACTCAAAATGTAAAATAGATATTCTGTCGCAGATATTCTGTCATCCTGTAAAAAGCTTCAACAGTCGATAATGAAACTTCAAAGTAGTAGTTACATTATAATACCAATAAAACAGAGATCAGTAAATTCTCAATACTTTTACTGGGTAGTTAAGGACCTATAACCTTCCAAAGGTTCTAAGTGGTAAATGAGTTTAAAGTTACCACATTTTTAAATATTCTCCATTACTAGTAAGTCTGTCTGAGTAACCATTTAAATATTCCCATAACTCATTAAGTCCTAAAGAAAAAAAAATAATTTAACTGCAAATGTCTAGCTTCTAGGTACTTCTAAGGAAATTAAAAGGATAGTTCCCTAAAATTAAACAAGAAAAAAAAAACTGTTAACAGCTCCTCTTCTTTTAAATTGTCATAAAGAATAATTTTCAACAAGAACAAAACCATATCAAGGCTTTTCCTGAAAGTCTGATGGATCCAAAGTTCCTATTTCCTTGTAGGGAGGGTGTGCAGAGAGCAAAATAAAAAGCTGCAGTTTAAGCTATCAACAACAGCAAGTCTGGATATGATCAACGTTAGTATTAGGCTAATCACAAAAGTTAGGACTTAAAAATATTTGACAGAAGGAACACTTGTGTGACTCATACTAAATCCAAACTTCCAGAACAGGGGTTGGGTTGTTCGTGGTCAAAATGAAATACATGGAATTACTTATCATAGAAAGCTGTAAACTCGTAACATATAAAATTCCTTGCTATAGTTATAGTGAATTTCCCTGAGCCTATACCTACCTTAACATTCCAGAGTCTCCTATGGTAGGAAGTTAACACAGCCCCTTGATTTTTGAGGGACAGAGAACAGCTTGCACAAACTTCTAGAACTAGCTCTTGTTCTTTAACCAAGCAAGCAGAAGTCATCAGACCCTGACTCAGTACAGACAGCAGATCCATGCTATCATGCCAGTGAAGCATGCATCTCACACCTCAATTAGCAACTCTTTCCTTCTAACAGGCATAAAGCACACCTGAATTTCAGTTGTTCATAGGAAAAATATATAATACATTTTCAGCAAATGTATTCTCTGCACACATTTCCTCAAATATTTTCCCCCTGAGATTTTTTTTCCCTTTATGGCATCTAATACTTCTATTATTTTCCCCACACATTAAAAAAAAAGAAAAAACAACCAACCACCAACCTCAAAAACAAATATTTTTTAAACAGACACTAGATAAAGTCTTATGGAAAAAAAAAAAGTCCCCAGATTCTCAAAACTACAAAAAGGAGAAAGGAGAAGGAAAAAGATAACTCTGGAAATATGATACTACAATGGTAAAACGTACAATCAAATTTAAAAGCATTCACTATGGATCAACAGTGAAATAGAAAAAACAGGTATAAGAGCAGATGTTTTACATCACTGCTTTTAATTACATAGAAGACTTTACATTCCACATCAGCTGGCACAGAATCACTCATTGGGCAGCCACTTGTTTTCTGCTTTCTCTTAAAGGTGAGCTACAAAGCTAAAGTGAAAATCAAGCTCATTTTAGATGTGTGAGCTTCCTCCCCCATAACAAATGCTTTTCAGCTAGCCTCATGCAGGCAGCAGTAATGCACACTCCAGCTCTCATCTAATTTTGTGAATGTATTTCCCAGCATACTATGAAGTAAATTACCTCTTCCCTCAGAAGTGTAGCTGGTCACTAAGCTGGGCGCATTCTCCACACCGAGTTTCAAGTGGCTGCTACTCCTCACCTCTTCCCACTGTGCCCAAATAATCTAGAGGGCCTGCAATATGAGCATCGTGGCTATGAACATGAGCTTCACTGGCTTATGGCTCTGAAACCCTAGTACTATGTGACAGAATATCTTTGCATCAAAATTATAACTTTTGAAAGTATTTTCACCAAGCCTTGAATGCTTAAAGATTCTCTAGCTCTTTTGTTTTGCAGTTCACATTATAAGCAAATATAGAAACACAAGCCTGCAAAAACATACACATTCAAAACATTTAAGATATAAAAAGAAGCTCTAAGTGAAGTGACAAAATGGAAAATTGTATAACCTGCAGGCAGGATCTCAATAAACTCACCATCCTTTGCCATTTCAATAGCTATTTCCACTAACAATCTGTCTATCAAGTTCCACTGATAAACAGTTGGAGCACTGGCTTTCAATTTTACTCTTTTTTATAAACATGCAAACCATCACCGATTAGAGAAGGTAGCTACTTACAACACATATTCAATTTATCAGCATCTTCAGTGCAATTTCACACATGTAACATCAGTAACAATCTGCATTGGAACCAGACTCCCCACCCTTCAAAGTACCACTTATTTTCTTCATTTTCTTCTGAGTGTAAAGTATAATGAGTTCCTTGTGGGAAGTCTGGCAGATCTATAATGTTTAAAAATAAAGACTGTGTAATTCATTAACAAGCAGGCTGCTATAAATTTTGTCCTTGACACTAATTCACACTCAAAGCCTAATACATCTCTTAGTTCTATTGGTATGACTGATCTCAGTTCAGACATTCCACACTACTCAAAAACGGACCCTTTCAGAGTGTCACATATGTACAGAAGATAGTTACTCAGAACCCAGACCTAGTGTCTGGTCCTGAAGGAAAGGGCTCATTCTCATCACAGCAGCTGAGAAGAAAAGGGCTGCTCTCACACAGCTCTGGTTGAATTTCCGTGTGATTCATGAGAACGAAACAAATTCCTCTGGAGCATTTTACCCAGACAAAGTAAGAATACTCATCCCCCAGAAGTTTTTATCCCAGATGTAGGTCAGTCACTTGTATATAAGATGTTCAAATCTTCAAATGTGGAGCCTAAACCCCATACTCTAGACCATCAAACCAGACGTCTTGATAAAAGACTCAACAGAACTTCCAGAACATATCACCGCCATTTTGCTTGGAAAGCACTTCCCTCTGCTCAGGTTAACATAATGCTGGACTGGAGGTGATCACAAGAAATTCACTCTCCAGTACTGCTGGTAAAGAATGTTTGATAAGGTGTACTACCAGCATGCTTCATAATGTGCAAGCTAGACATAAAATATCACTTGAGTGACTTTACTAGCAAACGAAAATCTAACTGCTCCCATATTGAAATATATGGGGTCCATTGATGCATCTATCTAATGCCAGAGCTATTGGGAAGATATGACTTCAGAATGGATGGCAGAAGTTTCCATTCGGGGCTGAAATTAAGGATGTCTACCTTATATAAAGCATTCACAATGCTGTGATCACATTGAAATCAAGCTTTTTTTGTTGTCATTCAAGGTAAGTATCCTAAAGGACACCTTGAATAAGATACAAAACATATCACCTTCTGTTCAACTTGTAAAAGCAAATTCTTAGAACAAAACTGATTTCTGCATGATATGCCCATGTCTCCAAATTATAGGAAATCTCACATACACTAAACTGTGCTGAAAGGAGTTATGTAGTTACTCAGTTACTACCAGTCTTGAAGAAAAAGCAAAAGGGGGCCTTCAACATACGACATTTATATTGCAATATACTAATTAAAGCAGGATAGAAACAGAACTGAAGATTTACCCTGCTGTTCAGATTCAGAGTTTACAACAGCTGCTCTGTTTTTTTTTGCTTTCAAGGACAGCCAAATACTGTGTGCCTATGTTTCATTAGGATTTCAGCAGCTTCTACTACCTCCTGTTCATTCAGTCTGAAGATAGAGTTCTACTTAAGCTAGTCGTGAGAAAAACAAATATCTTATGGATGGAAAAAAAACATCAAAGAAAAAGCAGAGATGTTTGAAATCATGGAAATGGAAGGTAGCCATCTTCATAAGATGAAATAAGGACATAAACATAGAAAAGGGAAGGCTAAAAGAACAACTTTTCTGACTGTGACTTTACCTCACATAAATGCAGATTCTTTCTACAAGCGAAATCATTTACATGGAACATTTGGATACTTCAAAAATAATACAATCTATTTTGCTCTTCAAGCAGAAACAATTTTATTTCTGGCTGAAATATTCCTTTACAAAGCAATTTCATTGGAATACTTCTTTGAGAAGTATTTAGAATTGTTGCAATTTTCTTCTGAAACAATGAAAATCAAATCCAAAATGACAAAATAGTGACTAAACAAATTCTGTCTTAAATGACATCTACCTTCCACACAGCTTTGCCAGCACAATAATTACTAGCCCTATAAAAACATTAAAGGGTTATGCATCTGTTATCACTGCATTATCAGTCACTGCATATGGCAGAAGCAGGTAAAAGGGATTGGTTATATATTTATTAAAAGTAATGTTTTCTAAATACATAGGCTCTCTTCCTGATAAGATTTTACTTGACAATGAAAATGGTCAGATGTGGTGAATCTGTGCTTGAAATGAAGTTTACCAACACAGCCATGCAAGAGTCTTCACCATGAGATCTGCTCCAGTAAGGTCATGTTTATTAGTGATTCTGCAGGCCTCATTCTTCCCAAGATAACTCTATTAAAGTGAATGGATATATCTTGCCTTCTGTGTTTTAACCTCTAGAGAATACGCTGCCAGTGAGGCTAAACAGATGAGCAGATCAGTGTATCACACTTTAAAAAGATGAATGAAACACTTGGGATTTAGCAAGGTATTTATCAGATAAATTCCTCTAAGAATGGAGGTTTCAGATTGCTTTTATGGTGCATTTTACTGATGGTATCTGGCAAGCTCCCCAGGTATAGCAGCATGCATCAGGGAATGGTCTAATAAGCTACTATTTTAAATGGCTCACTGTAAACATCCCATTGCACATAAACGCTATTCCACAGAGTATTAGGAGGATAAGAGTGACTGAACCTCTAATGTAATTATTCTCACTGAAAGACAATAGTTGATTTTTCATTTCTTCCTTTTGCTTCAAAGCTTTCAATAAAAGTTGTTGCAGCACTGTCAAAGCACTTCACACTTCACATCTGAATGTAATTATAGCATTCAAAGAAAAGTCATGCAACACTGATTACACTTGGGTTTACAATTCCAAACTGCTTTATGAAAGCAAACCAAACAAACACAAACAAAACTCATATGTCTTACAGTCTCCATAAGCAGATTCATCCAGGAAAAAACTGAATTTTATTTTAGGAATATTCTATGATAACAGGAAGCTCCTGTTAGAGAGGTACCACAGT
Source organism: Cyrtonyx montezumae (assembly GCF_038088225.1). Taxonomy (NCBI): domain Eukaryota; kingdom Metazoa; phylum Chordata; class Aves; order Galliformes; family Odontophoridae; genus Cyrtonyx; species Cyrtonyx montezumae. The sequence continues at coordinate 6,577,676 of NW_027072056.1, read as the reverse complement.
CCTTGTTGCCATTAATAACAAAGCACTCGCCCCAACTCACCCTGGTTTGTTTCCCTCCATTCACAGAATCTATTAAAAAAAAATAAGTAGGAATATATGGAAATCTGCTCTAAGAATTATGATTATTCTAACTTCCATGCATTGAATCATGCTAAAAGATCAATATCCCTTCTCAGAATTAAAATAACCACTGCTTTAGAAACAATCATACAAAATGGGAGAATAATCAACAAGTCATATAATATCAGACAAAAGATACCACCTGAAAACTGAGGTGACACTCAGAAAATAAATCACACTTTCATATTTGAGATGAAGTTGAATCTCCTGATCTATTACACCATATACAGTAGAAGTCTTCCCAGAATCTCAGCCTAAACTGGTGTTTCTTCCAGCTCTCCATTCAAACGCAGGAACAATGCAGAGATAGATATGCTTGTCCTCAATGTTATTATTCATGAAAAGTAATTCTAAAGCCACAAAAGCCACAGGAAGTCTTTAAAATACATAGAATATGATATTATGCACACATCAGACTGAAAGCATGATGCCACAGCCAAAGTTATTTGGCCAAGCTTGACTGTGGAAAAATATAAACACTAGTAGAAAATCCAGATAAAACCCTCTGTAAAGTTATCTCTATAAAGAGATAGTAACTAAACCCAAGAACTACTGCTTCTATAGACTACACAGCCTGCCCCTTCCAAGTGTGAAAGTGTGGAGGCACTACAGAGAAACATTTTCTTAAAAAGCAAGGGATGATCACCCAGCCTCAAGCTACCACAAACAGCTTTATGAATACAACACCTCTTAGTTCAGCCAAATCTTTACGATGCTCTATAATAGTTTCATTGAAATTGGAGGTGTAATCCAGAGCCCATTAAAGATTCTTTTTAAACGTAATGGATTTTGCATCAGGCACCTGGAACTTCTTCAAACAGTTGGGTAGATCATTACAACTGCATTATCAACACATTTAATTTTAGTTGCTCTATATTTCAAGTCCTCCCCTTACTCTTAGGTATTAGAGAAGTGCAATGGACCCTTAGACGTGATACCAGATCCAAAGAGCATTTCCTTTCCAAAAAAAAAAAAAAAAAGAAGTCAGGTTTGTTCTAATGCAGGAATTTAAGCTATGAAAAAAAGAATAAAAACACCTAAAATCAGAAGACTTGCAGATGTGACTCCTCTCTCTCATAGCTCTCCCTCTTTCCTCATATCCCACAAAGATTTTTCTCTCACTGTTTCAAAAGACATGTTTCTTACATCCAGCGATCCTCATTGCTTTTATTCATAATCTTTCCAGAGTTATCAGAATTTCTTCAAGTATTCACATTCCCAGGCTCTGGCAATAACACCTAACCACAGCTCTGAATATTATCTAAAGCAACAAACATCAACTCGGTCCAAAAGCAGTGCCTGACCTGATCTAGTGATCCCCAGTTTACTGGGGAGCAAGAGACAACTACCTCCAACAGCAAAACAGGTAGAGACAGCAGACTCTGGCTTTGTGCTATCACTGAATCTTGAATTGCCACAGGACTGGAGTCTCTGTGTCTTGTACAGTGGCTGACCAGCTTTTTGCCTTGGAGTAGGCAATATTTACTAGATTCTGCAGAATTAATTAATTTAAGAAAGAGAAATACAGCATCACACACAGCTGTTTGAAGGTTACTGACCCCTGGGATAACACTACTCCCAGGAGATTCCCTGGATTACATCAAGAGGCACATCCCTACACAGACGGATTATTTCACATTTTTTATTGCTCAACTGCCATTTTTACACTGTATTTGAACTCTGTATATTATTAGGGCTTATTTTCTCAGTATGCACCATTAGAATTTGTCTAAATTCTAACATGAAACTCAAGCAGGTCCACAGTCTTCATGTTTCAGAATAAGTCAGGTATTAAGTTTACATATATAGCATTCAGTACTGCACATTTGAACTTCAACTTAACATGGGTGTCCACAGCTATGTTTTCACACATCTATTCTGATAGAAGTTTACAGCTTACACTTTATTACATATATTTTTGGCCACTTCTTAGAACAGCTTATACAAAATCTCAGGGAAGCTGATTTCCAAATGGCAGTTTATAGGATACACTGATTGACACCGTCTTGAATAAAACTAAGCAGAAAAAAAAAAATGATAGTCTGATAACCAGATTTCATCCCTAACATCAAGACTCTTGACTGCCAGAGGCAAGTGCAGTGATTTGCATACAGCAGAGACCAAGCCACTACAGACACAACAAGGTGAAACTGTGGGAAAAACACAATTAAAACAAAAAAACACCTTAAGTTCATTTTTCAACCCATTATTTCCATACATCTCCAACTGAAGTGGGAAAAACAGCCTACATGTAAAGACGGAGTGGAATACCTTTTCACAAACATTGCTTTGAATTTTTACTAATTCCCTGAGACAGAGTGGGCTTTTTTCTAGACAGAGTTCTGCAGACTTAGTTACAGTTTGTGACAAGGTAGTTGTGCTTAAAGTAATGCTGCACATTATTAACATACATTGGCATTCTTTTGTTGAGTTATTTTTCAGTTAATTTACAAACAGAGCTCATTTTGTATTTTTAAACTGGGGGTGTACATCTTATTATGAAAATGGCTCGATTTAGAAAAGAAGTTCCATTTTCAAATGCATCAAAAGGATGCACTCTGCTAGAAATTCACCAGCCCAGAAAATAAAAGTTGTTTATAGGAAAAGGTCTCTACTTTGAGTCATTAAAATGCTCAAGCATTATGGATAAGATTCAATGGGAAAAAAAATTCAAGACATGAGAGTTTTGCATACAAAGAACAGAAACCAGATATGCAGAGGACTGAGAATGATAAACTTATGCTTCTTCTGAATTCACATGTTCATGGCTCACAAAACACTAACCTGTATGCAACACAAATACTAGGCATACTAAGTTTGATTACGGTGTAAGCTTTTCATTTAGGTTTTATAACAACAGAAAAAAAAATTGTTAAGTATTACATAAATTGTGCTATTCTCAGAAACTAGTACCTGAGAACAGATGAGCCAAAATCCTCTGAAATAAATATAAAAAGAAATGACAAAACTACACAACTAGACTGCTCAACAGTGCTAGCATGCATTCTGTAAGACTAAAGAAAACATACACTATTTTGTTTCCTTAAAAAGTTTTAAGCTGCATAATAAAGATCGTTGGCTATCACTTTTCCAGTACCATATAGATTTGAAGTATTATAAACTCTTTAAACAACAGTTTTCTCTGAAAAAAGTGAAGCACATAGAAGAATTCTCATCTGATAAGAAAGTCTTCACTATTGGTACTTCTGTATCACCAAGAAAGCCACCTTGCACCCTATCCCTTCCCTCCCCTCCCTTGCTACATTACCTCACATTCCAAGATGAAATCTTTGGTTTCTTATTAGCTCCACAATACATGGCCCAGAGGAACAAGTTTCAAACTTCAGAGGTTTAAACCAAGCAATCACAGTTACATATGCTTAATGGCAATACCAGTAAGGAAGCAGGGAAACATCACAGAAACACTACTGCACTGGAACAGAAAGACTGCACTTCACTCACACCTGCACCACAAGCATTACAATCCTGGGATATGGGCAACACCTGCAGCTAACTTTCTCTTTGAGGCAAAAATGCTTTTAGTAGCTGCAACTCGATATCCTAATCAGCATATTTCAGTGGAAGCCATTCCCAGGCTGTGTGTTTCTGTTTGTATTACAACAAATCCTGAGAACTACCAAGACTTCTCTATCAACTTGCCCTGTTCTCTGAAACCCTTTGCAAGATCCAAATACACACTCTAGCACGTCTTACTCATGTAGCTGAGCCTAAACACAAGACAGTGCTCTCTTCTAGAATTCACATCAGATGTTATACAGGATGGTTAAGTCTCAGGTATTTGCTGGACTGGAATTTACTTAGCATTTAGCAAGCAGTCAGGCAGGAACATGACCCATTTGGTTATTTACCTGCATTCAGGATATTCAGCCACCAGATGTCTCTGCATTGAGTGCAGTTTGGGAAACATCTGCAGTCTTTGCCCAAAGGACAATGGAAGCCACATTCATTTCTTTTTACATCTTCTGAACTAAAAGAACTGTGTTTTAAACATCCAGTAGTCAAGTTATTAATTACCTACCCAATATTAATGTTTTAATACTAAAATTATTTCCCTTTTTCTTAAGTACGTAATAATTGCAGCATTCCTGTAAATTCAGTAAATGCTGAAGATGTGAGGAACACCTTGTTATAGAAGTGTTAGGGAAGATAAACTCATCCTTTAAGTACGTGAGATGTCTACATTTGCTGTCAGTCTTACGAGGCATCCCCCCCAAAAAAAACACATGATGAAGAGTGTATGAGTTTATCAGCTCTTTTCCCAGTGTCCATTCATATGGAAATCATCAATCAGTATTGATTACTTTGCTTTCAGCTTCTGTGGAAGTGATGTATTTTCATTCTATTGTAACATCATCTTCATCTATGGCAGAAATTATTCATGTTGGTAATAAAGACTATAGCGATGTAAAAAGAAATATCCCACTCAGTGCATCTACACTAACAGCTGAGAGCAGTGTAAAACCCTGACTGGTGGTTAAGAATTTAAAAAACAGAGAGACCCAGATATTAACACCCTCCTTCCATGAAATTTGTGTTTACCCAGGTATGTTCCAACATTTTGCACTGTGTGATGAGAAAGAAGTAGCTCAACGAAACATCTTAAGTACTTTCTCCAGTCCTTTTATATCATCTGCACATTCATAGTAACGAACTGATTAATTACAAATCACTAATGTAGGCAATCATTCAAGCACATGAAGCGAAGACCAGAATCAGGGCCAGAACTTCAGAGCATCTGTTTCTCAATTGAGCTACTCAGTGAGAGTGCAACACTCATCTGCCTGTTAGGCACATGGCAGCAGAGGCATATTTATTGTTGATGCTCAGGATGCTGTAATTTGTATCAAAGTATGTTCTAACTGAATTACTCTTCAGCACATGTATTTGAGAGTAACAGAAGTTTTCCCACCAATCCCCATACTTTTTTAAGCTGTAGCTAACAGCAAAGATTTGTCCAAAAAGCAGTAGTCCCAGATGGGATGAAACCTGATCTTTATGCAACAGAAAAACACTAATACACTTTTTCAAGGACTTTACACCAATACCACAAAGTGGATTTTCTCATTCATATTGATATATGAGTATCTCCTGACTGTCAGAAGGGCGCACAGTATTAGGAAACATTCAGATGCAGTGCTTGCTTACTCTCCAACTGCCCCTTTGCCCTTTCCTTCCATGCATCTTGCACACCTGGCAGCCAATTGCTAGTTTCACAGAATTAGTCTAATCTCTACCAGCTACGTTATCACCTGCGCTGTCTACAAATCCACAGCCCTCCCACCTCCTCCAATTAGCAAGTTCTTACTTGTTCCTTTCTAGCATGGAGTTGAGAAACAAATCCTATTAACTCTTAACTTAAATTAACTCTTTCCTGAAACACTTTGCAGTTTACTGCTTCCAGGTTGTGCTTCCAAATAAAACAAATCCACAGCAAATGCTCATAATGTGATGAGATAAAATATTGCACTTTCTTTAGTGACCAAGTAACTTGTGCACTTTAAGCTAGGATGTACCCAGTTCTATGCATACATTACAATTCCTAAGCCTTAATAATCCAATTTTCAAAGGTTATGTAAATTAAAATTAGATTACTCGAAATGTTCTTGTTCAACCACTTTGTAATTGATCTGTGCAATGCAGCATCCCAAGGATACTAAGTTTTCTCCAGCCAAAAGTGATGTGATTGAATAAGGAAAAGATGCATCTGCTCATGAAGACGTGAAAGTTTTACAGAGATGTTTTTTCTACCTAAATTCCCAGGAATTGTGTGATTCATACACAATTTCAATGGGTGCAGTGACAGAAAGCAGCATTGCACAACATCAAGAAAAATGGGTACAGATTGAGCAAACAGGTTTGTTTTGCCTAAGAATAATGACAGCGAATATAAGTCATCAAGTATGTGAAAGTCTGGTGCAAAGAGATATGAACAGTCTGTCTTTGTTTCAAAGTACACATAGTAGAGGGCTTAAGATGCAGAAAATAAAGATTCCACAAATCTGTGAAGATTCAGCAAGAAGCAAAGCTAAAAGCAACTTCCAATTGGCAACAGCAATGAGCAAAGTACAGGTAGGGAAACTGGGAAGCTTCTATCACAGGGAGTTCTGGGGACAGCCTAGAGGAATGTTTGTCTAGGACAGCACTACGTATAGAAGGATTCAGCCCAATATATGCACAGTGCAAACTGGAATTAGAAGCAGTGGTACACGTTATGCTTGCAGACACTACTGCTGCCATTCTAAGCCTCTTGCCTAACTTGATCTTTGGGATAACCAGAGAGGTGGAAAAGCTTCAGGGAAATTCAGATCACGTTTGCACCTGCTCGTTTTCCCATGCAGTTAGTTGTCAGGTGGGAAGTTGGTTTCTTCGGGTCTTGCAACCCAAAGAATTTGCACAATTAGTCCGGAAAACAAACCATTCATGAGGCTCTTCTGAAGTGAATCTTTCTGTCCAGATAACTAGATATTTTCCTGTTTCTTTCCCACACAACAAAAAGAGTGAATACACAATAAAAGGCAAACATAATTCTGAGGGAGAACATGTCCACTAGAACAGAGAGGTATTGAAACTAAAGAATACTAGAATTAAATGTGTCCATCTCGAAACTCAAATTGAGTGGTTTCTTGTTTGCTAGTTTTTAAAGCACATTTCAGACTGCCAACAGTTGTGAAATTCGCATAAAGAAGCTCATAATCTACTTCTGTAAGTAACCTGCATTTACAAGGTCAGGGATTACTTGTGTAATTTAAGTGTATTCTGAATATAATTACAACAAAATAGGATTAGAATGAAGTAAATCTTTCTGGTGGTGGTGAGACTCTTTGGATTGTTTTTTTTGTTTGTTTGTTTGTTTTTGGTGTGTGTGTTGGGTTTTTTTGTTTGTTTGTTGTTGTTTTTTTTTGGGGGGGGGGTCAGAGGGTGAGGGGGTGAGTTTTGGTGAGCAGAGGTGATCCTAGGTGTCTGTTTTATACACTTAGCTCCAGAAATCTGCACTGAATAGCTTAACCACATCCAGAAAAATTTTGATGATATCAAAACTCAAGACAAGTTTCTCTATAGCAAAGTCCACGATAAATGAATTTATATAAGTCCTTACAAACATGCATATCCACTTCTTGCTCAAATAACCTAAGGCCCATGACCCGCACATGAAAGCCAAGGATTGGAAATCATTCACCCAAGTCACCAAGCCATGCTTCTTCCCGGATTATTTCCTACAACATCATCTCAGGTGCCATTCACTAAACCAAATTTGAATATCCTTATGGGTAGCTTCCAGTTCTCCAAAATCCAACAAAAGTGCTTAAATACAATTAACTTATAATTCAAATACTTTTCATTTTCAAATCAATGAAATAAAGGCAAAAAAAAAAAATACTCCTGATGTTCAGCTCACTAGAATTATCTACAATATCAACATTCTCCTTCCATCCGCTGTCAAATCACTGTACCAGCTAGAGAAAACAATCTTCTAAAAGACTGAGACTTACTTGCTGATACTATAAACCTGCCAATTTAGGAGTACTTACTCTTGCATACTGCAGAGAAAATGAGCATACCTTACTTTGCCAAAAGAGCAACAAATAAAGACGCTGAGAAGTCACTGCCATATTTCAAATACAAAACATGAAAATTAAGACAACAGTGTCATCTGTGTTTTTTTCACTTATATTCTTCAGCAAATATGGAAAAACCTATCTCGCAGTCCTGGGTAGAAAATTCCTGAAACATTTTCCAGCAGTGCTTGCAAAGAGTTGACACTGACCTGCAGGGCCAGTTCTGAAATCCAGCAGCACTTGTCTAAACAAACAGTGCATATTCAATAGAATTCTTGTGCAAACAAACTATAAATATTACACCAGTGTTACAGGTTTTGCATTTGTTCATCTCTTTAAACAAGCTTATCATATATGTATTTGAACTGAACCAGCTTTCAACCACACTTCAAACTTCCATTACAGTTTGCAGTTTTATGAGATAAAATATCGTGTTACTTAATGAATCAATAATATTAATAGAAGATAAAACTTTTCCTACAATAAGGGAACGAAAATTATCTGGATCACTAAAACAATTTCCCTTCAGTGGCCTACCTACCAATTTTGTCGATGTAGCCATGTGCTATCTTCGTTTTGAGCTTTTTTAGGTTTTGTTTTCTTCATTTTCATCTCTTCAGTGCCTGAAAAGAGAAAACATATCCCAGATATCTTATGCATTCTTAAACACTGGAGACTGCAACGGTCAGATCCTGACAAGAAGAGCTTCCTCCTCAGCATTTACAATTATTCAGGTCCCAGTTCAGTCTACCATGGAACAAGGCACTAGACTGTAAATTCAGTGGTACACCATAATTACCTTCTGAGGTATTGGATCAAGGATTTTAATTTAGAGAGATTTGATCAGCTGGACGAAAATCTGTCTTTTCCTGAATGCTGAAAAGTTTTCCTAAAATCATAGAACTGTTCCAGCAATAATATCATTTTGTTTGCTGACCTATAAGTTTTAGGGATCTCTAAGAGGTACATGATTCTCAAACTGCACAGAATCACTCACTGAGACTACAGAGGATTTATTTTATTTTGTATAGTTTTGCCAGATTGCTAAATTGTAATATGTTCTCATATGTAGGAATCTAAAATCTTCTAAACCCACGGTAATTTTAGAAAACAAAGATAATAACTGCAATTAAACATTTTTGGGTTTTGTTTTTTGGTTTTTTTTTTTTGGAAAATACTAAACTCCTATATAAATGACTATGGGATAAAGACCTAAGGAGTTTATTTTTCCAGATGCTGATTTCAGCAGGAACAACACTGACACTCTCAAGAGAAACTTAACAGAAAAATTAATTTTCAGGTTTCAAAGTTATTTTCACAAAAGCCAAAGACATTTTTGAGATGAATTTTGCATTTGTGCCTTGAATTTTGAGCAATTGGTAATAAATGCTTCACTTTGCATGATACAACACTCCCTGATATGAAGTAGCAAGTTTCCTGTATGATTAGTCTTCGTAAATAATACTATGCATCCACCCTAGGTAAACTACCTCTATTCTAGTAGTTTCAAGTATTCCTACTTGTGCCATGTTTACTGGAGTTTATATCTAATCTGATTTAAATTAATAAGGAAATGCTCTGTTTGAAATGCTATTTCTCTATACTTTCTGGAAGATGTTACAAGTCACGTTTTCTAAGGGGAACAGAAGTGAGATGAGCATGACCTTTGGGAAAAAGACCAGCAATTTTCCCTCTTCCTTGGAAAAAAACTCCCTTTATATTTTCTTAGGATACAAATATATCAGTTTAACATGATGTTGGTCAAACTCTGAAGGTTATAAGGCTTTGTTTATCTTCAGTTCTGATACTAAGCAGTTCAGAGACTGATAAGCAGCAACCTGGATTTCAAGATTAATACTTGAGATTCACAAATGCAGTGTTTGTGAACATGCCCTATGATTATTTAATAGCAGTAAATTACAAATGGATTAAAGTGGTCTGTAAATCATCATAGAATTTCAAGATTCTGAGGTACATATCTAAGAGCAGAAAGAGTCCAGTTTTAGCCCCAATCCTATCTCATTTTCTAATTTGGAAATCCATGAGAATTGGCATTATTAAATATCAATTCAAGATACTACAGGAGTAATGTAGACAATACAAGAATACACAGAAACTTCATCTGCTAAGGATTTTTCCATTTTCTTCCTAGCTGCAAATTTGTTACCTACATATACCCGGGGGTCAGGCAGCCTGCATCCAAGCACATCAATGGCAGAAATATATCAGCTTCCTTCCTGGTGGAAGGAAAGTTGAAGCCACCTGTAAGAGTACTATTTAGCAAACCTGACTCACAGTGTGTACCCAAGGAATGTCCCTATTCAACACATATCAGTGGTCTCAGAACCAGAGCAGTTCATGGACAGTCAAATCCTGCTCCTTTATTCCTGGTCCCACGCAACTCAATAATGTAGACATACTCAATTGTCCTCCTTCAGAATGCTTTTCTATTGAGCAGTGCCCCAAACCCTTACAATCAATAATCTTACATTTAATATACTTAGAAGCCCGGGTCAGGGAGCAAAAGTGACAAATGCACAACTCATTGAAAGCATTTCAATAAAGCATCAAAACTGTCAGTCACTCTCAATATCCTTGCTCTCTCCTTTTTGATAAGGCTTATCTGATGGATGTAGTTCAAAATAGGTGGTCATCTCTCAAGGGAAACTTCCTTCAAATCCACGAAAGCCAACAGACACAGCTACATTCCAACAGCCATGCGCTAAGTTGTTGGGCACTGAACTAAGCTGGTCTAGCAACTGCTTTAACAAGTATATTCAATTCCTTGAATAAAAGCAATTATCCTTTCAAAAGGACAACAAGACTTGGATGTTTGATAAATGTCATATTTCTTCACTGAGTAACCAAAATATTTGCTGAAATTAGCAACTCTTTTGGTAGGTTTGGATGTAATTCTCAGACAAAACTTTATAAAATAGAATAATTTGCTAAGTGACCAGCTCTCCAGAGAGTCTGATCAAGTTTTGAATAGAATGCTTGAAATTTAATAAAACTTATCATTCTTTTCATTCTTAACATATCCCAAAACCTGAATGCCTTTAAAGGAAAACATTTGGTATTCTCAGCTACAGTTTTAGAGGAAAAAAGGCTACCATATTTCACGAAGCTTTAAAATTCAGCTCTCTAGGTTATCCTGAAAAACGTCTGAATAGAATTACTTGCAACAGCTGTAATTTTATCGCTAGCCACTGGAATGATGAATTCAGAGTCCAAGGAAAGAAGAAAAAGATACTGACTAAAGCTAAATTTTAGCCCTTCTGCCTTTTAGACTTAGAGGCATATAATAAATAAGAACTAACTTGTAACTACATTTGACTTCGTTTTGTTGTACAGCGTTTCTATGACATTTAAAATGAGTCATAAAGAAAAACAGCAAATCAAAAACCTAATAGGCCACGTGAAGATACTAGAAAATCATAGCATACTGAAGTACAGATACTAATATCATACAACTCTTCAGACAGATCTGTTGTATACAACATAGTTTGGAAAATTAAGTGTGTGACAGAAGTAGAACACAACAATGGATGAGGATGAATGGTTGAATCCAAGGAAGGGCTGTGTCATTATGGAGATGGTAGCCTTGCCCTTGGTTTTAAGTTTCAGATGAGAACAGCTTCCACAAAAATAAAACAAAATTCTGCTGGGGGGAAACAGGAAGGGAGCTAATAAAACCAGAGGGAAATTAAAACTTGGACTTTCTTATTTCACTACAAAAAAATTTAAGAGGTTTGCTTTTGGGACCAGAGTAACTATTTATGATCAAAGTCCCTGCTTTAAAAATAATACATATCCATAATTCAACATGCACCTCACATTTGAAATCTCCCCCAGCAAAACTACTGCCAGGTTTGTTACTAGTTCATAACCTGAGGCTGTAGCACAATCTGCTGTGTTGCACCACGTGGGGATCAAGATCATGGTTTCCTTTCCAGCCTCTGATCAAGGGTGAGGCTTATAAGGAGGTTACCATGGTTCATCAGCTGTGCCATGGGTACTCACCTTCCCTCAAACAACTCTGAGCGAGGCTCAAAGCCGCTTTAACACCAACAGCCTCACTTGCCTCAGCTAAGAAAACACATTTATCAGCTAAGCTGCCATGAAAAAGCTTGTTCTGTAATGCTCAGCTACTGTGGTGCTCAGTACCTGGAATGGAAAAGTTACAACTCAAAATTCATCATGCTAGCGAAGATTAAAGTTTTGTATCAAGAAAACCTTTTTTTCCAGTGACATTACTTCATTTACTAAGCCAAATAATCAGTTTATGGTAACCATAACAATTTGAAAATGGAGGTCAGCCACATTCAGAGGAAAATGAGTTCACTGACCCGGACTAGTTGATTGAAGCATTCCCCCTTTCATGATGAGCATCAGTTTATTAGTACCTGAGTTTAGTCGAAACCAGATGCTTCTGTTTTTGTTTTTCTTTCTTTTTTTTTTTTTTGTGGAGGACAATCTCACTGTTTTGGCTTTAGTAGCCTGTATTTCAGCCTTAGGTACATACACAGCTCAAGAGTTGATTAAACTACAGATCAACTATGGTAAAACTGTTCATAATTCATAGTCTGCATTCCTTGCTGAGTGTGAGATTACATCACTCATTTGAGACACTGGAGATCATGATGTCCTCTTATGTTTGTATCAGACCTCGACTGCCTCTACTGCACCTGACCTTGACTGCTTACAACAGAAGTGGCCTTGTTAAAGGGGGTTTATTTCCTATCTTTGAGAGAAACTCTGAAATCACTTAAACCAGTATAAACCTGTCATAATTCCTTTACATTACTAAAGCCTACACGTCTGTCTCCCTTATAGGGGAGACAGAAATAAGTTAATGACACTTCAAAATGAGGCAAAGCAAATAAATAGCTTTAATTCCCAAATTCTAGACCATATCACATTCTAGGAGACTCTCCTATCCTGATTAGAAGCTACTAGATCTTTTGATGCTTCGGGACAAACCATGAGATAAAGAAAACACACATTTCCCTCCTTGCTTCTGTATGCTTGCTTCATGCTGATCAGAGAGGAAATGACAAACAGATGCCCCTATGACCCACTGTTCCCCTGAGGTGACCAATCCAAGTGTAACATGTGGTCACCTCATTTGGGAAGGAGCCAAAGCCTGTTCTCTTTAATTGGCCAAACAGTCCCCTACAGCTGCAACAGATTAGGGACAAATTCTCTTCAAATAAAGCTGCACTTTTTCTTCCCTCTCCTCTCCCCTCAATAGAAGGAAGGGTGAGCTGGGGAGAAATAATGCCTGGAAAAACATATGTGCACACGCATATGAGTAAAGTTAATAAAAGCGTCAAGAAGGCAAACAAAATACCATTTATTATTAAATGGCAATAAAAGCCCACACTGATGTGTATAAGGAATCAGGCAATGAAAGAGCACAAGAGAAGGTGGTAGTATCTCATGAATCATTACGAAGGTTTGCTCTGATTTTCCATATCAGAATTGGCAGCTTTGGGGAAGCAGGAGGGGTGCAAATATTTGTAATTTCAAGTCCAAAGCCATTTCTTTCCAATTCTGTGCTGAAAGAGCATAAAACCAGCACTGCTAGACAAAAAATTGCTGCAAAAAAAAAAAGAAGTCTAAACTCTGAGCACCATCTCAGAAGAGCCTTCACTAAGCAAAGCCAAACAGTGATGCTATTAGCAGTTATTTTCAGGTGAAAAAAAAAAAAAGATATTTTAAATAATATAGTTTAAAGATAAAGACACCTTCAGGGCAGAAGCAGGTTGTTCCTGTATATAGAGATTCACTATTTGAGAAACTTCTGATGGAATGGCAATATTTGGCAGCCATTCAGCTTGCAAACAAGTGCTCAGCTATTCATTACATAATTTTCACAGAACAAAGCTCATCTTCCTAGGCTTGCAGAAACTGAGTTTTAGTGTAGTCCACTTTTATCTTCTCAAACATAGTGTGTTTTTTCTTTCACTGCATACTTCTAATCTTGGGAGTGGATTATTAACATTTCAGGGAACACATGCAGAATGTACCAGGGACACATCTTGGGACTGGCAAGCTTGTCAGCATCGATGTTTCTGAAGCCTCAAATAGATGCTGAACTGCTCTTGCTGAGTACACTCCTCTGGATCACCATAAAAATCCTGAATGTTTTTGGAGATCGTTACATAATTTCTGGAGATTCTTACATAAAATCTGAAGTAACAAAGATTACTACTCCTACTGAAGGCAATGTTACCTTCCTTTACGCATCATTTATTAGGACACTGAGCACAACACCAATGCAGGATGTGAGGATGACCATATATCTAACATTCTTTTAAACTATTTATTGAAAATAAAAGTAAAATACATTACTTTTGCTGTGTGCATTGTTGTACTTTGATAAGAACTGTTACTTTGTTTTGGGTCTGATTTGATTGCCAAGTGCCCTCAGGACAAATTAGGATATAGTCATTCCTCTACACATATTCATATTCTAAATGGCCAAAATAGTTTCTCAACTGTAGAAAATATTCCAAGTAAAATAGATATTTTCCACATCAAATTCGTTGATTACAGCTCCACAACACAGGATCAAACATTCATGAAAATAATTGGAGATGTTACTGTGTTTAAGAAACACAGTAATGTTTAAGAAAACACTAAAAAAAATCTGCAGATAAATTTGTTCATTTTACTGGAAAAGGAAGAACGCTAGTAAGAAAGTAGAAAGCTCTGAGGCTAAGAACAAACAGCCGTATACAGTTTAACAACATGAATGTGTTCAGCTATCAGTAAGATTTGGAAGTGCTCAGAGCGATGGACTTCGCTTTAAGACCCTTTCCACTCCCAAAAGATTAGACAGAATGAGAATAATCTCTTGCTTTGGGGTATCAGTTCATTTAATTCTCCCAATTCTTACTGAATATTTAATTCATTTGTTTCAAAAAAAAAAAAATCTGAAGAGGGAGGGAATCAAAGAAAAGTAAAGGACTACCCAAGACATTGTGGAGAGAAGACCTTTTAGAAGACTTGCAGTACTTTCAAGAAACCTGTCCAGGTCCACTTGTCCACACAAAAATATTTTCCCTTCACTGCATACATTAGCATTTATTGGTTTTATGTGTATCCCTTGTAAGAACACACATATACCTATAAATATTACGCAGCTTCTTCAGCCTCAGTTCATAGACATTTATTGCATATTTACCACAAGAAAAAAATGTCTTGTATCACTAAATACAGGCTTTTCCTTGGGTAGCAAAATGGTTTTACGACAATTTTTAAATAGGATGCCAAAGGGGGAGGAATGGGATGAGCCTAGCACATGATCACATCATTCTCAGCTTGCTATTGCTCCATGGGCAGATAGAGGGAAAAGAAGGGCACTCTGTGCCACAAACAATTGTTGTAATCATTTAGACATGATGACATCCTTCAGACAAAAGGCTTCTTCATATTGATTTTTCTTGTACTCAGCTAAACTTGAAGATGTTACACTGGGAAAAGTGGACACAAATTCTTTGGTGGCTGTATGTTCATCAAATCCTCCATCTTCCTTCCATAGTTACCAAGGACGACTTGGTCATAATTAACACTGAAATAAATCCATATATTTCATTCTATATGACTATCAGCATTTTGTCATAGACAGGGCTACATCATCCAGTAGAAAATCAAAGGCAAAACCATAACAATAATAAATAGGTACAATTCAAAAATATTCAAGGTTTTTCCTCTTTCTTTACTGCAGTTTGATACATAAACTGAACATTCAGCTTTGAAGCTGCAGTGACAATTCACAAAAGTTTATGGGGTAGTGCACCCCCAGTTTATCTTCTCAGTACATATCATGAATATGATCAAGTTTTTTCTATGTTTATATGCAGGTTCTGCAAGTTAAAAAAATAAAAAATGATGCTTTGCCTCACTCATCTCTAACTTGTATTTCTCTTCTCTTTTAGCAATGACTACGAAATTCCTACTGCTCTTCCAGGACACAGATTAGATCAGTTTGGTCAAACCACAGAAGAACCAGCAGACTCCATCTGCATAGTGTTCTAGGAGACAGCATGAGCTTCATGTGTGCTCCACCTGCAGCAGCCATGTTTCCACAGTTGCAGAGGTAAAAGTAATACCCATCCATTACACTTGCTATGTCTATTTCTCATGCCTCATTCTTGGCTTCTTACTTCATCTGAAGCTTTTGCTATACTGCTGGGTCACAGTACCATAGATGATGACAGCTCAAAAAGTATTTTTTAGTGCAGAACAACTAAACTTGTGGTACTTTTTGGTAAAATCCATCTTCAATAATCTGCCATCATAGTACTGGATGTTAAGGAGCCTGTCATCAGAAAATCAACAAATATGCTATCATGGTAATCAATACAGTCCTTACATTGCTATCAATAACACCAAGTCTGTGAAATTCCTGAGATGTTTTTTTGGCTTGCCTCATTTGACAGGAACTATGAATAATAAATTCTGCTGTAAAAGGGTTTCAATCCAGTTCTGTGTAAGCTGTGCCCAGTCACTTTCAGCAGGAGTCATGCAGGTCTCAGCCATATAGGCTAAGCCTCAAGGCAATAGCAGCTCTGTATTTCATTTTGGTAGAAGTCATCATTCATTCCCGGACAGATCCAGCCATAGGCAGGTTACCCAGGTAATTAGGATAAGTCAGTGTACGCAGTGAACTGCTCCATCCCCTCAGAAAGAAGGATAAGACAATAACTATTTGTTAAAGCACAGTTAACAGACTGCATGGAAAAACCTGTTCATTGCAGTTATCTCTCTTATAAGAGCATCTCAAAGAAAGATCCCAGATAACAAATGTATTACAAGAAAAGTGCATGTAAGAAAACAAGTGAATCCAACTGACCAAATCCTATATCAGAACTAATACAATTCTATAATACCTTCTCAAATAATCTGAGGAATTCTGCCCAGTTCCTCTGGCTTTTACTGAAGCCATGTGCTTTAACACTCATCCTTGGAGCAGGTTACTCTGTCAGTGTGGTTTCTCACTGAAAGCATGAGAAAAATCACTCTACAGATTGTCATCGCTTCCTGCAGAGTTTACTAGTCTACAACATTATATAGCCATGAAATTTTTCAGTGAACTCTAGATCTATTACAGCTCTTGACATTTATCTAACTTGAACGCTTGAGAATACATGTTTGGTTTGATTTGTATCTGTTTCCAGCTATATGGATCAATAAGACCTTTTTTTTCCCAGTGATAGAGGGTCTACACTTGACATCTTCTTTTAAAGTTGGGCAGACAGTTTCACTCAAACTGCAATGCTCGTAACCTCCAATATTCTTGCAGTACTCAGCAGTTCTATTGTTAACTGATGGTTCAAGTCTCTATAACAGGCCTTTTTAAAAAAACAAAAACAAAAAAAAAGGTTTAACATGCAGCTGCAAAAATTGCTTTGGGATGAACCTTGGCATGCTGAGCTGAGCCTCTCTTTATGCCTGGCCCCAGCTTTTCTAAAATTTGAATTTAGATTTATTCTGCCTCGAGATAGAAGGAAAGCAAATAATGAAAATAACCTATTCCAGAACTAATACACCAAGCCATCAGATATCAGGTATGTGTTTTGACTAAATATTAAGTATATATTTATAAAACAAGCATCTGTAAGTGTCAGACTCCAAAAAAAATCTTTATAGCATTACAAGAAAAGATTTAACAGGTAAGTTGATGTTAAAGGTCATACATCTGAAAAATACCTGTCACCACCAAGTCAGAATTCTCCTTCAGGCCTTCTCTACACCAGCCCATGGAGCTATTGAGGACACAAGGTTAACATGAGGAGCTAGCTGAGGCTGGAAGTCCTATAGCAGCATACTTTAACACTGTTTTTAACAGCAGCAGATCAATACAATTACACATATTGTATATATTATATTTCAATGGATCAGGGCATACTAGCATGTAACTGTTTGGGTACCTCTACTTGATCAATAATAAGTTCATTAAGTTCATTCTCCAAGTGATGCAAAACAGAGCTATTAAGAGGTAGGCAGTCAATTGTCATGGACATATTTTAGAAAAAGGGTAATATGTGCTGTCAATATGATGTATTCTCTGTGTTTATGGCAGTGATACAATCAGCAAACTACATCATTTTTAGAGTTAGCTTCTACTGGCACTGGAAATAATTAGCTATCAAACTGATCTCAACTATCAGAGCCCATAAATAGGATTCTGTCAAGTATAAAGTCAGCTATTCCAGCAGCCATTCCTTGTGCCTGCAGCATTAGGATGCAATGGAAAGTACTGCCAGCAACAACCCAGAATTTCTATGCATTTGGTTTCAATTAAGACTGTGCTTGGTCTGAAAAGAATCACAGCCATATTTGCCAACGCCTGGTAGGATTATGAGTATCAGACAACAAATGCTAAATGGTGACATCTTAAGTCTCAAAACATTCACAGAAAACAACTTGCATTGCTTTAGAGAGTTCTAAGACTCGTATTGCCAAGGTTAGAGGCAAATAAAAGAATTAGAGACAAAAGGTGTAATGAAACATCAACAAGAGTAGGTTGACACACACCTGACACACATTATTACCTCAAGAGATTATGATATTTTTTGAAGTTTCTTAGAACCAGGTGGAACACCATCCTCTCTTTGACAACTATAAGGCTTACACTGAAATGGCTATTTGTGAACTTGTCCTTCAAACAAAAATATCAGTCATAATCAGTATATGTTTCATCATAGATTTCAAGCCCTTTTTTCACCTATCTTACTGCTCACTGATAAAACAAATCAGCATTTTAGAAGATAAATTGTTTTGTCTTTAGCAATAGCCTGCAGCAGTGAGTTCCACAGATGAATTTAAGAAAATGTAAAATTAAGTAAAATTCTACACATCCCAATTTCATGCAAATTAAATAGAAGCACTTTTAGTAACATCCACCCCCCACACATGCTCCTGCACAGATAGATAAGCAATACTGCTCTTACCACTCCTGATTAACAGATTTGATCTTCCCCTTCCTTCTTTGTACAAGGGACACTTAAAAGGCTCCATAATTCTTAATATTAAATCAGCATTTACTCCTGAGCTTCAAAATTAAATTTTACAAACATTCTTCAAGAACTTTCATGTAACTTTACTGTGTGTGATGAAATATTAATATTTCGCTAAAAGAAGTTAAATGCTAGAGTATCAAAGCCAAAGTTCTTTAGTGAAATAGTGTCTTTAAATACAAAAAAAAAAAAAACAACCCAACACCTGCTTCTGTGCTCTTTAAGCTATTCTGAACTTTAAACCTGAAATTCTCACCTTACAGCATGGGTCCACAGAACAGAATTGAGCTCCAGCAATTACACTGGGCTGTTTCTTCTCTAAAATTTTTATCCCAGAATTCTTACAGTTTGAAGAAACATATTCCCAATCCTTTTTATTTGAGGAAGCCAATCTAGGACAAATTCCAGCATCCATCTTCCATTTAAAATATATAAAAGTGTAGAATCCAGGAAAGAGTGTAATAAACTCTTTGAAAAAGTAAAAGGACTGCAGTGCTACAGCATACAGCAGACAGAGCAGCATGCAGTTCATACCAAAGATAGCTATAAGGACATCTCTGCTTTTCTCTTGACACTATATGAACAAGCAATCTCCATTGCTAAGCACCAATACGGAAGTTATCAGCAAAAAAAAGACAGTAACTATTACTTTAAATGGAGTCAAGGCGAGGAGAAATATGAGTATATGGTAAAGTAATAAATCTGAAAACCTAAGTCTATTTGATTTACTTAAAATTAAGCAGACCTTCAGTGAAAGGTTTGCAGAATAGGTATTCTTCAATACAGTGATACAGCATGACAAGAAACACAAGTTAATTATCAACTTCAAGTTCGCTTTAAGTTCCCATTGGGAAGCTTGGGTCAGATTCTCACAATCTAACACCCACCATTATCTGGGTTAAATGAATTGTTCCTTACAGCTCTAATCATGATGTGCAACAGAATTTGTACCACTGCTGTTTCCTCTCTGTCAGACATCCATCCATAGCTGCAGTTGGAACCCATGTGCGCAACTGGATTGATTTCTTGACATTTTGTCAGTGCCACTTCTCCCTGCATGACTGCTGATCTGATTAGAAAAAGGAATTTGCCTTGGTGAAAGGCATGTGTTCCATTTCCTGCCCCTGGCAGCAACCAGCCCCGCAGGGTTCCACCAGCAGCTCTGTTCAGCAAGACCCTGCCTCAGCCTTCCCCTCACCCAGAGCTTGTAAAGAAGAAGAAAAAGTTGTTAAAAAGTAAAAGGAGGGGAGCTGGGGGTAGGGGGCAGAATTCAGGTAAACAGCCTGAGAAATTAATAGAGGCTATGACTAAATCTCCACCCCTAATCCATTTTCATTTTAGAGCAGCCTGATTTTAACACCTTTCGGTGTAGGATGAATGCACAAAAACAAAGTTTAAATGTCCTGAGAGAGCAGAGACAAAGGGGACAACAAACTTCCACACTAGGATTTCAGCAAAACTGAATAGAAATAATAAATTCTCAGATTTTAATTGTTAAGCATCATAAGCAATAGCCCAAATTTCTTTTGCTGAGTGGCTGGAGAACAGTTGGCAGAAAAATAGAATGTGCCTCTGAGCAACTACACCAACAGCACTGATCACAAAGCTAGGAAAACAAGGCTCCTCCAGGTTAGCCTGTCCCAAATCATCTTTGCTGCTTGACACAAGCTGCCAGCAGTTTATTCTATTAGGCTCAAATTAACCGTGAAAAAGGAGGACACCGAGAACAATAAAGGGTGCAAGAGGAAGAAAGAAAAAAAGGGAAACAGAGACTGAGGCAAGGATGCCCTTCAACTAGCAGGATTTATCATTCAGGCTGGTACACTTTAAGTTCCATAGCTGTTGCTATCAAGAATGAGAAAGAGGAAGAGGCAGCATACAAACATCAGTTAATTTCTTGATTTCTTTCAGATGCATTTGGATTAAAACAGAAAGAAAAAAAAAACACCAAAGATGAAAAAGAGTAACTTGGTAATTATTACAAACAGATTGGTCCTAAAGTAATGCCTCCTACTTATTTCCATGGAAATTACAACAGCTGCACAATAACGCCATTTGATAGAGCAAATTTTAGCTACAAAACACTCTTTCAACATACCACCACACATTTTTGCCAGCTATGAACAAAGCCTGCATGCTGCACTTGTAAAAATCTGCATGGCCTTCTGGAACATGGCTTGTTATTCATAACACTGTCACCAATGCTGAAATGCATCATCCACAGCCTCATTGTGCTCACATCCACAGTTGTGCCTCCAGAAACATGCTGCAAGTGTCAGCAAATGTCAGTGGGAGTCATTTTTTTTGCATGGAGGAATTCAATGGCACACCTTTGCTTCATACATATTTCCATGTCAGACACCATTTTGTCACACTGCCCCCTCTGCTGCCATCCCTCACACAGCAGTAAGATATAACAGAATATTGGTGAGAAGGTTTAACCTCTACTACCGCACCACCAACATCACCTCTGATATTGTGGGTCAACATAATAAAATAGGCAGCATTACTTTCGAAGCAGCCCCCATACATTCACATCTTTATAGTCTGTTTTGTAATAGTACGGAGAATGCAATCTGCCTAGGATCAGAGATTTTTATACACACTAAACAGAAGTCAAGAATTTTTTTTTTATGACAGGAGGGCATAGTAGATGATAAACGTTCTTCCTGTTCAAAGAAGTAGCTGAGCAAGAGACATAAATTGTTTCCTAAAGCCAGGTTTCTGAAACAGAGAAGTGCCAGACCAGATTCAGTCTTGTATATGAGACACCTCTTTCATGGGGTTCAGTTTTGTC
Source organism: Cyrtonyx montezumae (assembly GCF_038088225.1). NCBI lineage: Eukaryota > Metazoa > Chordata > Aves > Galliformes > Odontophoridae > Cyrtonyx > Cyrtonyx montezumae. Next base: position 6,556,152 of record NW_027072056.1, on the reverse strand, counting down.
TAACAGGGATAGACTGATCCAGAGAGGACTCTCTAACTTACACTTGAGTCTGAGAAAAAGACAGCTTGGAGCAAATCAGTCTAATTCTAACAATGAAAAGAGGACAGCATTTATTATCTACAGCTTACTTAGCCTTTCACGTGTATTATTGGCAGCACCCTCTGCCTGCACTAATTGTATCATGACATATCAGAGATTAAGGCTAACTGGCTTTGTTAGAATAGACAAAAAAAAAAAAAAAAAACAGAGGGAATCAATTCACTTAATCTGTTTATAAGTAGTAACAACTTCACCTGTTAATTCCATGGATGTTCTCTGTGTCGCGAGTTTGAAAAACAAGTCGCAGAATCCCAAATGAATGCCTTTTACTGGCACAGAAAAGGAGAGAACACTGAATTCGTTCCCAAATGCCAATTCCATCATTTGTCTCTATCACACAGTAGTTTTCATCAGGTGTGGCAAACTGAATGGGTCCACTAAAGCCAAAGGTAAGGCTGTGAATACCAACCCTTGTCATTTAAAATGCAAATATTTTTACTTGCAGCAAGCCTCAACTACGCGCAGAAGGTGGATGTTTTTATACCTCACTGCCAATTCAACGAGCCTTGTAAATCCATCCTTAGCATGGCAAGGAAAGAGAGAAAACAAGGAAGAAAGAGTACCATTGATCAAGTTAAATCAGAACAGCACAGCATCAAGCAAGAAAAGAAAACGCAAATGTTAAAGCTGTGCTCTAAACAAAAGTTGCAAGAAGGCTGTTAAATTTTAACTGCTGCTTAACTACTTAAGGCTGCATGGCTTGTGTTCCTACAGGACAGTTGTTTACAGACACCTACAGCAAATGGCAAGGTCAAAAGCTTTGAGGGGTGGAAGAGTACTTCTTCAACCCAGAGATAGTTCCCTTCAAGATATTTGAAGGGCACAGGCAATGTAATATAAGTGAACTTGTTTTTTTTTTAATTATCCCAACAAAACCAATGTTTGTATCTTCTGGTACTTTTCATGAATTTTAAGTCTTACTGAAAAAAAATATACACGGTTCCATTCAAATGTTAAGAGAGCCACTGATGAATTACTGAAACTAAATTATATGTCCATAATCTGGAAGCAATGATTATACTGAAATAAAATAATTCTAACTAGTTTAATGACTTTCAGAACGAATGGCAAATTGATAATAAACAATTTTGCTTTGATAGCATTACAATGGCAGGATTCCTCCAGATCAATTCCTATTTCCTCCACAAAAGAGGTTTGCAGATAGTAATTGCAGAAAACACATCTCTACTGTCAGATCAGCTCAGCTTTTGTCTTTGAAATTGGATCAGCTCACTTTCTTCAAATGCTGCTTTCCATATAAAGCAGCACAAGTGTTACATAGCTGCACAGTGGGATTGTACTAAGGGCCCTTCGAAGAAACAATACAGCTATTATATGATCTGTGCACCCAGTGTACATGATACTCTATCAGGAATCCTATTGTTTCTAAGGACAGTGCTGACCGAAGCAAGTATTTTACACAAACCTGGAAAATAAGCCAAATGTAAACCAATTTTTATCTTTTGAAGTCAAAACCTCATGAGACAGTACTGCCCTTTCAGCACGACTCCTGCCTAAAGAAGCAAGGCAGTATAATGGTATCAGCCAGTACTTGCCAGGTATTTTACTCCTTTCAAAATTACATTTGTTAGAGACAAAAGTTTTCCAGGGGTTAAATCTTTAAAAGCTCTGAAACAGCCCTCCATATGTTAACATAAATCATGCAATCTCACCAGCAGCATCTTTGGTGTGATGGTAGCACTTTATTGTTTGTAACTGAAGAAGTTGTTGCATGTTAGAGGGGAGGAAACCCTAGAAAGTCCCATTGTGTAAAGCAAAATTAGCTGCTAAACAACAGAAAAAGCAACAGGAAAAGGCATCAACAGAAACAATAAGCAACAGTAAGCACTACAGAGACAAAAAGCACATCCACATGTTTCTGATGGTTACTTGGGCACATGAATATTTCTGAGGTTGTATCAGAAGCCTTACTACATCTACTGAAAATTAACAACAGATCTTCCCATCCCTCCTGCATTTTCAAGAAATCAAAATGCATAAAATGAGACTTTAAAAATCTTCCAAATCCCTTGAGGGTGTTGCATGATCCAATATCATGGCAAACACATAGCCCTGTGTACAAAATAGGAAATCAAGAGCTGTCATTACTTCACTAATTTTTCAAGATAAGATTCAGCCATCTTCCCAACACACACACACAGTGACTGCATCAGCTACTAGTTTGAAAAGTAGTGCTGGCTTTCCATGAGTAAATACTGACTTCACGTATCATATTAGGACTTTTGAATGAAAAACAAGATGCCAATGAAGCTTCTGGGACATACTGTTACACCGAGATTCATGTGAATGCCTCACATCCAACACTGGCACCATATGCTTTTAGTTAATGCACGTGCTGACCTATCCCACCACTACTCTGACTTTACTCTTAACTACAAGAAAAGCAAGGAACATCACCTACTAAATTAAACAATTAAAACCACATCTTTCAAACTGAAAATCCTCAAGTACTGCAGATTCCAGTGCAACTTGAGTAACAGTAGTATTAGAACACAGTGTTTTGGCTTAGTAATAAAATTATTTTACTGTAAAATACTGAGAAGATTCTGGATTGTTCTGGACAATTCATTCTGAATGAATGTCAATTCATTCCTTCCTTTAAGCTAAGAAAAAAAATAAGATTCATTAAATGCACTTCACCATGCTTTACTGCCATTGGGTGTGGCTACAACAAAGAGGTATAAAATCCATACACTACTGAAGTATATATACTGAAGATTACTTGACGTGAAAAGTAAGTGAGGTTTGCATGGGACTGCATCTGGCAAGCAGTAGTGCTCAGTAATAACTGCTGTTCTCTCTCAGCTGTATCACTAACTGTGCATCTTTGAGCTTGTTAACATTTCAGTTTCTTTGTCTGTTTTGTCAGTTTATATCAACACACTTCAGGTCACCAACTCTTGCAATCTATGATAGTGTAACTACTGACAATATCAGTCAGATGCTCTCGGTGCTACTGTGACAGATAACAGTGACTGTGATAAATAACAGTGACAATAGTTAATAGTGGCTTTGCTGGCTACAATTGTAGATGGTACAGGAAAAAGAGGATAAATTATGCACAAATAGGAATTCTCTTCCTTAGGGGTCAATATGGGGGTCAGTATGATCATCATAACTGAAAAAGAGAAGGTTAAAATTTAAGTTTTGCATATCCCAATTGATTTGTTTGCTTGAAAATTCTGAAGCGGTGTTACTATGATGTCGTGCCATCACAAGAACAGAGTAAAGCCACTGAAGTGATGTAAGAACAGATCAAATGTACAGAAATTAAAATATTTACTAGTGAACACTGATAAGAAGGTTACATCAACACAATGCCAAGACTTAATGGTGCAGGCTTATTAGGGCAGCAGGAGGCTTTGAAATGCAATATTGAGGAACAAAATTGCAGATGATATTGAGATTGAAATACAACATTTGCTCTTTGCCATGCAAAAGTAATTTAATGAGGTCTTCCCTAGGCTCCAGTGAGAGGATGGTAAGGGTGGCAATGCCCTGGTTTTAAATTACTCTCTCCATTTTCTGTCTTGATTTCCAAGTCATGCTTTCTAACAAAACTTGGCTTGACTTGTGATTTGTAAAATATACTCTCACCGTATGGGTTTACCACAGTACTCAGAGCACCGAATGACAACTGATGAAGAAAAAAAAAATCCAAGGGTGAAATACAATGAAGGAGAACAGCTGGAATCTTTTATTGAAGGGTTGGTGAGATGAAGTATTATGAAAAATGTTTAAAAGCTAGCAATACAAAAATTTGTTAGCCTCTCAATGAACAAGAAATTGGAGTAGAATAGTTCTGTTGGAAGGTGCCTACAAAGACCATTAAGTGCAACTGCCTGATAGCTTAACCAGAAGTAACAGCATGTTATTAGGGGCATTGTCCAAAGGCTTCTTAAACACTGACAGCTACATTCTAGTGCTTGCCCATCTTCGTAGTAAAGACATTTATCCTACATCCACCCCAGCCCTGCAGAGGCACGATTCCATGCTATTTCCACACATCCTGTTCTCAGTTCCCTAGAACAGAGCTTGGCACCAGTCTCTGCTTCTGAGAGCTGCAGGGAGCAGTGAGGGCACCTCTGGGACTCATCGCCTCCAGACCGGACGTCCCTAGAGGCATCAGTTCCTCCTTCCAGGTCATGCCTCCACTGTTACCAGCTGTGCTGCCCTCCTCTGGACATTTACTGTACATCGTTACTTTCACAGTACGTTAGAAAACATTACAAATTAATGTGTGGTATTTTTAGTGGATGTACTGAGAACAACAGTTAAAAACAGAAAACAGCTGACTCCACAGGGCTTACAAATTACCACTGTTTCTTCCCAAGATCTGTAAACTAGTTGTGCCCAAAAGGTTAAAGATAAATGGTACTGATTTAAGCACTTTACTAATAGTTTCTTCACTAGCAGTTGGATGCCACCCAAAATTCTGTTGCACCTAAATCATTCTGCCATACTAGCCGCTCCTGTAAAAACACAAATTTGTCTCCTAAAAGCAAGCTATGTTGTGCCAAATATCTCCTTAACATTTATAACTAAAAATATTTTATTAAAAACATCTGAATATTTTTAAATAGTACTCCAATAGGTTGTCAAATTCATAGTGAAATAAAAACATAGTTCAGAGCTATAAGGTAAGAAATTGTGCAGTGATTGTGGAGAGCTGGAACACTAACAGATAAAAGAAATTTGGAAGAAATACAAACCTTTCCAATTGCTAGTTCTCTACAATTGAAATGTGGAATGTGTATAATCTTCACAAAGAAGCCAAATGCCTACTTGGGGCTGGGGGGAGGGAGTCCCCCAAGCAGTTATTTTAATTATCCATCTGTTTAATTACAAGCCTGTAGTTCTGTTTGAACAGAAATGCTACACCAACCAAAGACCCTTACCCCTGCACTGGTGTAACTGCAGAGCATTCTGCTCAGAGCACAGTTAGTCCATTGGGTATCAGTGCAATTTGGAGTAAAACAAAACACACCTATTGAAGCTTATGTGAGCTACAGCGCAGGATAAGGCAGGAACTGTGGTAACAGTTCAGGAAGATTCATCATTATTTTTGAATTGACGATAACATAGTACAGATGGAGAAGTAATTCTCCCACAATCTGCATGTGGTTAAGATAAAGAGCTGACAAACCAAGATGAGCTGGGAATAGGCAGAAAGTAACTACCATACTTATCTTAATTCAGAAAGCCTCCCTGCTTAGAGATTTGAGTTCTTTTAATCAGAAATCTGAGTGTTTGTAGTGGTCTAGCCAGTTTACAGTATACCATCTCAGTGGTAACAAATGGTTTCCAGCATTCAGGAAATGCATTCTGCCCAGGTAGAAGGTACTGAGCTACACTGAGCTTCTCATCCTGCTTCTGGCTTAGGGCACTGAAGCCTATGGCTTTCAGCAACTTCTTGTAGTTCTGGATGCAAGGGAGCATCAGTAGTTACGTGGTATGCAGCTCTTGGCCCCACAGCAAGAACCTGTGCAATGACCAGGCTCATTACCTAACAGTGTAAGACACTTCGCTATCAAAGGAACAGAAATTCTTGCCAATGGTCACTGAGTAACTGCCATAGGGAAGGAATAACAGAAGCTTCCTGGTTTACCAAAAGCTCTCAGGGTCGTGCATTCAGATTTCCTTTCACGCAGCTCAGCACCTCCTTGGCCACAGCATGATCCCAGTCAACAGATGTTCCCTAAGCCAAGACCAGTTAAAGACAGAAGCTCTCCAAACAAGCAGAGCAAAGGATACATAGTTGGTAAGAAAATGTTGTTTGCTTGCTTTGCAGAAGACAGAAGGAAGTGAGGTTGGACAGGATTTGGATAAGGCATTAGGAAAGACAAGAATGAAGTATCAAGGTGGAAGTAGTGGCCACAGTTATACTCAGCAGGTGAGCTGAGCTAAGGTGACAGTAAGTTAAAAGTCTGCGCTCAGACACTACTGCCACTAGTGGAACTGTTAGGAACTCTGTCAAGTTATTTAAACAGGGATGTACAATGAACGTACTCTGCTTTGCTCACAGGTGAGCAGATCATAGGCCAGCCAGCCAGCTCTGTGAGCTGCAGTCCCAACAGGAGACGGATGCTGGGAAAAAAATGGAAATTAAAGAACCCAAAGTGAAATGGAGGCAGAAAGTAATCATGGTATTCCACGGGTAACGCTGTAATGCATGGTAAGAAGAGGTGCAGAGAGGGGCATTAAATAAACTATCCCTGTTGCATAAACAACACTATATACATTATAGAGAAGACACAGAAAGGATAAAATATTATTATAAGCCACCTCAGTAACTTACGGGAAATCTACAAATGTACTTTTAAATAATCCTGTAAAAAGAAAAGCGTTATGAAGAGAGAATTAAATACCATACACCAGAGCCTCAACCATATCAGTGCATCAACATTATTTTCGTGGTCTTTCAAATCCAGTTTTACATGTCTCTGCAATTTTCTTAAAAAGACAGTACAGTCAGTTGGGCTGGCTTTGGCTAACAACATGGAGTAAAGAACTGATCACACTCTTACAGAAATGCCCCTAGTAACTCTTTAGACAGAGGTGTGTCGCTTTTCTACTAACTGTAGAAATAACTAACGAGCACCCTGAGCACGTGTTATTTATCTACATGCTGTTTTAAGAGGTTTTAGTTTGGAAAAAACTTCAAGGTATATTTATTCTAAAGCGCACACTGCATCAACAAAAAGAAAATACCCATTGGAACAGGAAAATAATTTTTATCATGAGATTGCAGTATCATTATAAGATACAAAATACTGTTTTTGCATCCCAAAAAACAGAGGATTAACCTGACTTCATTTTTCCTTGCAAAGATAATCAGAAGGATGGTAAGAACCACAAGAAATTACATTCCAGGGACTATGATTCTGCAGGTGAGAGATGTTAACACGAGTGAGAATTCTACCAGACTTGGATTGTAACTACTTAGTTACCCATTTACCTGGTAAATTACCTGGTGTGAAGACTACTTACAAAGAAAAGAAGAAAGGAGACATGAAAAAGATTATTGCTACATTTATAATCCCTTCACAGGTTCCATGCCAACAGAGATTCAAATGGGTCCATAGGAAACAGATACTTTTTCAGCCTGGGAAAATGCCTTTCCATAGGCTGATATTTACTTTCATACAGAACTTAGTTAAATAAAATAAGATGATAAAGTAAAAAAGGTGGAGTGGGGTGGAAATGTAGACCTGAATTGCTGTGCAATAGACGTTCAGGTACCATATTACTTAATCTGCCTTCCTGAGTGCAGTTTCATAATAAGTGTTAACAGGTCAGCTTTAAACACTAAGGAGTACATTTGCAGTGTAATGTGTAGGGATTTGGCTGGACAATTTCCCATTAACACTAATGTGCACTGCATGGTTAAATCCCTAAACACCATACTGAAAATTTAGTTTTAAAAGTGGCCATTATGTTTGGGTGTTGCATTTTTTTTTTTAAACAATTGTTAGTCTATTAGGAAGCCATTGTGCTTGCACAGGTCAGAGTAGATCATCTTATTTCAGTAAGCCAAAGATACACTTTTGCAACTTCACATGATAAAGAAAATTAAGCTTTACAACTGTCACTGATTAAAGTTCCCACAATGCTTCATCTACTGATCTACTCAAATGGTAAAAGCTTCAGAAAAATCTAACTACTAATTTTCTGTTCACAAAGGGCAAAGTTTACATCACAGTGCTAAATTTTCTTCTTGTCACAACCTGTACGACTTTTAGCATAATTTTAATCTGTTTCTCTATCAATATAACTGTAGATAAAGTGAGCTTGTGCATATTTGATTTTCTTTTTCTAGTTAGGTATTTCAAGTGTTAGCAAGAAAAAGCTCAAGGGATTTCACACTCAAGACATGAATGCACATAAAAACAGGAAGATTAAAGGAGCAAAAACTGAAGCATGGGACAACGCCACAATTACAGGTAAGTTCTTATTGACAACAGAATAATCATTAAAAAAAGTTATGATTACAAGTTGGTCTCCACCATTACTGCCATAATGTAAACTTGGGTTTGTAAATCATGAGATCCTGAATGAAGTGTAGCATAGTCTGCTTATGAATAGGACACTGCACTTTATTACAAAAAAAAAAGCACATTCATAAAACAGTTTTTCTGCTAATTACATTTTTAAGGAAAACAGAGTTATATGGTTTTATATGATGCAGGGGAGATGAGCAGCAGAAATTCTTCAAAGTATTTCATAGAGTTAACTGAGTTGAAAGGCCCTCTACAAACAATGGATGAGTTAAAATTTGCACTCTGCTGCTGAGATTTGAAAGTGGATGTGAGCAGATGGAGTCCACCACACAACAATTTGCTGGTTCTTTTCAGTGGCTTTCTTAATTGTAAGCTGCATTATAGACAAGCATTTAATTCTTCAAAAAGCCCAATTTCTTCTTGCAAGACAATAAAGTACTTCCTCTTGCAACAGCAGGTAAGCACTGATGGAATCCTGAAAAAATCTAACCCCAATGTGCTTAAGACACTTAATCTTTAAACTACATAAAATACCACTTCCTCCCCAGTTCCAGGATGTTGTAAAAAGCCTAATTAGTCCTTATAATAGAGCTGACACCTTCAAAGCACATAAAAGAGGACTTCTAATTTACAAAAGACAACTCTAGTTGTCCTGATTTTTACCTTTAATTAGATAATATGAGCTAGCTCTATGAAATAGCAGATGAATATTCCATTCATTTGGCTGTTAACCAACATATGAGGTATCAGCTGAGGGTAATGTTAGATTTGTGAGGGTTTTTTAAAAGCAATATTATAATATTTTGAATTGATTTTTAATGCACACTGTTTCATGGATTATTTAATTCTCTAATGAGGTAGAAAGAAATATTAAAGGCAATATTTTAAATGTCAGGTAAATTACCCAGTTTAAGGCAAAAAAAAAAAAAAGATTTTTCTCTTGATTCTTTTGCAACAGTACCAGGAACTGCCTAGATTTTGGAAATGACTTTGTGATGTTTAGATTTTATATTGGTGCAATAATTGTGCGCAGTAGGGTACTGTACCTAGCGATGAAATTAAATTAAAAATGAAATAAGAGGCATGATGGAAAAATACAGAAAAGTCAGTTGCCCCTAAGGAAATATAAATAATTTTGAAAGCAGAAGTGTTTCTGTGGCAACATGAACTTTAATAAGTCAAAATTTGCAATACTAGTAAGCCATACCCTAATGACAGGTAAAAGCATGAATTTGACAGAGAGAGAGACCAGTGCTCTGTACTCATAGAGCCATCTCATGAAATAAGGAACTAAAGAATACATCTGACCACTTAATAAAAATCACTATCCAGCTCACAGTGTGTAACACAAGCTTTAAAGACAGGGGAAATCTGCATTGTGATATATAAGGGACTCAAGTGTGCCATTTGACATGAGCACTTCCCTCTACTCAAGAAAGAACAAAGAGAGGCAGCCCCAGACACAGGTCCTTCTTTCTGTGTTCCAGCACAACTGGAAAAGCTGATGCTTTCATCTAATTCTCTTCTCAAACAGAAGCTTCAAGCAAAATGTTTAACCCATTCCACTGCACTGTACAAAATGAGACACGTGGAACAGTAAACTTCCAATGAAGCCATACACAGGAGAAAAAGAAAGAACACCGAAGGACTGCCAATGACACCCAAGGACAGAATCTTAGATAGAACGACCTGCCTATTTTGCAAAAAGTGGAGATGTTTTGGGAACAGAATAACCATCCTGGAAGTGGGATAGAATTAAATATGTATGAACAGATATTAAGAAAGAACACACCACAAATTTGATTTGGAAATTTCAGGGTATCTACAGAATAATTTCATGTTTCCTTAGAGGAAGAAAATCAGAATACTGCATCAGAAATGATTTTTCCTGCTTTTTCTGGAAACATCAGCTTAAAACTCAAAGAAATTGTGCTACTCTGTCCAACGTTTACAATCAGAGTGTTCTATTAATACAGTTTTAATGGCTCTGCACAGCTCTCTTTCACCCACCCTTTTCATTCCAATGTCTAAAGCAACTCCTTCTAAGTATTTAAGAAACTGCATTACAGTATTAACAAATAAAATAAATAACAGGACGCTGCACAGTAGGGAATCGTGGCCATTCCTACCTCAGTCACAGCCATCTCTCCTTGTGTATCCATATCAACCTATAGAAATTTTGAAGTAAGGCTCCGACTCACAGAGGAACCACCTCCTTTACCATGGATACACAGGCAGATCCGTTCAAGATGAGCTTTCTCCAACAATGAATTGAGGCTCAGTCCAGACTAGAGGCATTATTAAAAGCTAAAAGTAACTGATCTGATATTGCAGAGTGCACACTGCTGCTTGGGTAACATCTCTCTTACACTTGTTGCTCCAGAAGTCAGGAAAAAGTTTGAGTTTTTAATAATTGAAGAACACTTTTCTAGTCCATAAGACCTAATAAAAAATTTAGAAGGTTCATAATGATCATCTATTCATTTCAAGGGAGAATGCTGGATAAGAAACAGGAGAGAATTAAATATAAATAAATTAATTACAGAAAAGACATTCAAAATCTGATGACTGCGTCTGCACCTACAATCAACATTTCAGCACACATCATGTTCTACAAATATGCATTTAAAGACCTCTCCACCCCATAATTCCAGAAACATCATTAATTTTAATGCTATCTATGTTTTGGCTGCACCTGGAGACGCCTTTCTAATGGTTGACAATCTGGTTTAAATTATTTTGCTCAACTAAGGGCCTCAAAAAAGAAGAATGAAAACAGAAAGCTTCGAACATGCAACTGAAGAAGAGCACTTTGTTCAGATATGGAAAACTTGGGAAGGCCCAAAGAAGTACAGAAAAGAAAAGGATGGTACAGAAAAATTGGGAGCATGGCTGCATTGTCTACATCACAGCAAAATAATGGTTGATAAAAAACTTACAGCTGGGATATGTTCCATCAAAAAAATTCATTGTTGGCGTTTTTTATACATATTCCATTCCACATCACGTTACAGAAGTTATCAACATAAACTGAATATTAAAAGTATATGCCCAAAAGCATTCACATAGGAGCACTGAATATGTGATAAAAAAAATTAATAGCAGTGCACATTTGAGTCATAAGAAAATTTGTTCTCTGGCTTTTGATGATCAGAATGAAACCTACATAAAAGCAATTAATTCCATTAAGAACCAGGCAAGTCTCATGTATGACTGGACATTGTACTTAAGACCTATGAAGATGAGCTTTGAAATGAATAATTGAATTTCAAAATTTGAAATTAATAATTCCTTGGCTGGTAGGAGTGGAAGTTCTGGAAACTGCTTTATGAGACAGGCCAGCTAAAGATGCCCCAGGGGCACACAAAAAGAATACTAGAGGTCTTAAAAGCATGACCTATGGGAAAAGAATTGGAGGGTTTTTTTTAGCTTCAAAAGCAAAGCCTGAAGCACATGGTCATTCTTAAAACATAAGCCATTGCATAGAGAATACTGCTATCAGTGGTAGATAGGATCAGGGGGGGGGTGGGAAGGGCTTGAACTGTTGCAAAAGGAACCAAATGCCACACTGGGAAAAACTGTTAACTCCATACAAAGTTAAATGCTTAAATAAATTTCCAAGGAACATATACTGTTTTTCTCAGAACTATTAAAAAATTGGCTTGGGAAGCACATGCAAGAGATGAGATGAGTTAGGTTATCTCAGGACAATCTCTCAAAAATTTGATTTTCTATGTTCCAAATGCAAGCCATAGAGATGTTGCTTTCTCTTAAACATGCCAGTATTCTTGGCCACATGACTAAACCCTCTACAGCAAGTCTATGCACATGCTGTCAGTCCTAATCTATTACCTCATGAAGCAAACAACTAGTACCATTTTAACTTCTGCTTCTTCAATTTAAACTGGGGATTTCTGAGAAAAGGAAATACTTACTCCAAATAGTTTTTTGGCCTGTCATCATAATCTTTTCAGAGAGTCAGAAGACAGGAATAAGGCTATCTGCTTTTCTTCCTCAAAGCTGCTTTTTGCACAGAGGTCTGGTCTTAAATTGGTTACTGCCACCAGCTTTCACTTTCAAATAAAGGTAGGTTACTGACAGAAGTTCTAGAGAGAAACATTTGACAGAAGACATCTGTCTCCTCCTGCCTGGCTGCCAACCTCAGCAACACAAAGGATGTTAAGAAAGGAAACCAGAGCTCAGGGCAATGAGAAATGCACAGGGCACAACGTGCATGGGGTGGCAGAATATTTCCAGCTCAGACCCAACTCTAACAGAATTATATGACTGCCAGTCTATTTAGAAAACGTGTTGTGAAGTTCCTATTGAGATTCACCTGAAACACAAATCCTAGCATAGAGACAACTTAAAATGAGAATCACACTTCACCTTCAGTAAAAGCATGTGGAATCCACAATCTGCTTTGCCTGCATGATCCTCTTTATTTTCTCATACTGAAATGTACAGTTTAATGTACTGTCACAGATAGCCCCAATCTGTAACTATTTTGTTTACGGGAAGAAGCAAAGATAATTTAAGAAAATTATTTTGTCTGAAACACCCAAACAGCTGCAAGGCCCAGAGAACAGGTTTAGTCCAATAAAGATTTATAAACCATAAGCTCTGTTTTTCTCTCTCACCTTAATTCAGATGCAGATGAGCAGCGTGTCAACAGTGAAAGCATACAGGAATTCTTTGCTCTGATATCCAGACACCTCTCACAGATGCCATCAGAGATTGGCCTATTATAATTTCTTCAATTTCATTAACCAGGAACTGAAGTCTCATTCCTCATGAGAGAGATCAGGAGGGCAGAAGCATGTAGATCTCAGCCCATCATCATATAATTTTTGGAAGAGACTTAAGGTTAGTTGTACCCAAAAAGAAACTTTTTTTTTCTCAGAGCAGTGACAATTCACAGACGAACTGTTTTCTGTTCATCTTAAGTTCCTATGTGGTATCACTTCTCATTCAGCTCGTCATGCTAAGCATAAAGCTTTACTGCAGTTTAATTCAATGTACAGGCAATATATTTCTGAGGTATATATATTTGATTTTCTTGCCTGTTGGTGATTCTTTTGTTTCACTTTTCATTAACGTCTAGGTAGTGTTCTAACACCTTCAGCTAGGAATGTTACTCTCACTACCTCAATAAAAACATGACAAAACTATTCTTTTCACATATAGGGAATATAGCCACAATTTTCACAGAGGTTTAAGGGAAAGAAGAGCACAGAGGGCCACAGCTAAAAATTGACCTTGCTGCCTACAGAACAATGAGCAAGGACACCTCATTCCTAAGGCAGCTGAGTCCAGGAGCAGGGTGAGAGGCCCTCATTAGGCACAAGGAGGCATCTCAGAAGAGCAGCCCACAGAAGTCACACGCTAAGCAGTAAACCATCAGATGCAGCATACTCACTACCAGGACATTTCTTACTTTTTCCCCCATATTAAGTCAAGTCACTAGGATATACATCCAACCAACAAATACACGGCGTTCAATTCACACCTGAAAGTCATCTTTTGGTGTCCAAAAAGAAGAAGAAAAAGTATTTTAAGTCAGTGACTTGGACCACCAGGATGGGAGCTATCCTTGCTCCCTTTCCTGTCCATTAAGGAAGCTCTACAGGCATCTGCAGAGGAAGGACCCATGTTTTTAACTCTCCATTCCCCAGAATAAGGAATCAGGCAGATGAGGCGTGAAACCAGCCACGAGCAGCCTAGTGGCTGACAACCCTCCCCATGGAAAGGAGGTTGGGACCGGGTGATTTTTAAGGTCCCCTCCAACCTAAGTCATTCTCTGGTATTACATATACTGATATAAAAACGAGAGCAGAAGTACTACCTTGTTTATTGACACTACAGCCATCCCCAGACCTAATTAATGAAAAAACTAGATCTGACTCAATCGGGCAGCGTTCACAAAAGTCTCCAATCTGAAAACTCCTTATTCAATTCTCAGAAACAAACTCACATCTTCCTCTGCAACAGCACTAACTTCCAACTGCAAAGAATGAGTTACCAGAGTCTTCATCTGAAAGCAGACTCTAGCCAGCAGTCTGCACTCTGCGGGACCAAGGAAAGTCTTAAAGCATATCTTATTTACATTGAAAGGTTTTAATCCCTTTTCCCTAGGGGATCTGATGCCAATAGGGGCAGAAACAGAAATAAGTATTTATTGCTGCAAGTTCTTTACTTTAAAGAGTACTCAGGCAAGCCTTTGTCCATAATTTAAATGCTTCAAATTAGAGGTACACACTTCACTAATGTTCCCACTTGCATGAAGAGGGCCTCTGTCAAAGGCTTCAGTGGGAAAGAAAATTATCCCTTAATGATTTTGCCATTACAACTCTTCTCTATTTTGCTATTGCAAATCATAACCACAGTCAAATCAACAAAACATTACAGAAGTCAAGGTGCAGGAACTAAGTAACTCAAAGAAATCACTGTTTTTGTCTACCGGAAATGAAATGCCCTTCTCTAGTTTCAGTTTCTGCTGTTAAGAATCAGGTTGTATTTCAGTACATTCTGTTAATTCAATCACACTGTAAAATACATTAACACTATTCACCCCAAAAATGTTTCTCATGTAATTTCAGGATTATAATGACACAAAGCAATCAAAGCAAGACAACTGACATACAGGGCTAATGTTCCACAAGCATCTCATCACATCATCTTTAACAGTAATAATCCAAAAGGAATTTACACATTCCATTGCATTTTGCCTCTTCCATCACTCCCAACACAACCACATGGAATGACAAGACTGGGATTTGTCACATACAGTTTAAGTTTCCTTAAAGAGGAAAACCTGCTACTACATATTTTGCACTTAGTGGTTGTCTTAATTTTTGACTCTACTGTCACATACTTCTGTGGTACCAGAACAACTAAGGACTATTCTTCATGATCACTTTTGACAGTACCTTTAAACTCTTCAAGGCACAATACAGCCTACACTAATCATTTATCTTAACCAATCTGCTTCCTGCAGCAAGCAACTGAGCATAAGAAACACACTACTGAAGCACAGGCAAGTAGCTCCACAGCTTGCTCTCATCATGCATTGTCCATGGAAAAGGCATCATCTGAAAGAAGAAACATCCCCAGCAGCCTGACAACTGTCACACTCTCTAGCCACCCTCTCACAGTCCCAAAGGTACTGCCTTGCCTCAACCTCTAGACTTCCCTAAAGAAGAACATAGGCTTTTAGCAAACCTATCACTATAATTTACTGGACAAAGTTAGTTTTCGCTCCAACTCAAGAGCTACCGTTACCTTCAAGGTAAAGATATTTGCAGAACTGAAGCAAGTTTTACATTCCTGCTCCAGATAGCTCGGGACCATTGGAAAGAGTGACACCAGCCTCGGACTAAACAAGACCATCCATCCATAGAGCTAGACTGAGAATATGATAATTGCCCTGTTGCAGACAGCAAGAGCCACAGAAACACCTTCTCACAATAACCTTTAGTTCAAAAAACCTTCTCATTTTAATAACATGTATACATTTAAAGTTCATAAGAACTGAGATGTAACAGTATTGTGATGTGGCAGCTTTTACTCCATGTTGTCAGATGCTGACCACAAAATGACAAAAAAAGCGTGAATTCCTACCTCATAAAGGAACTCAAAAAGCTAGGCCCAGATGTCTGGAAAAACATTAAAACACACAAAAGTTTGGCAGGTGCAACAACAGCAGGACCAGTCCAACAAGAAGGTGCTACAAAAGAAAAATGCTCACCCATCCTTGAGGATTCAGGCTCATAGACAGTCCCCAGAAAAGGAGGGCTCTCCAGCAAGAGATCTTTCCTCAGCAGCAGTCAGCCCCTAAATGAGGTCTAAGAGCCCAGGAATTACCTTCACCTGTGCTTTCAGGGCTGAGCAGGTCTTTTCTCCAGGTGCCCAATCAGTGGTTCAGACCATGACTCAGCAGTTCCTGTACGATGGGAATTTTGTTTTTGTTTTTTAAAGCAAAACCAAACTTACACCAACAAATAGAGAATTTAATTAAAAACAGAGAACATGGATGGATTCTGAGCATTTTTAAGAGCCAAGTGACCTGGAAAAAAAGAGAAAACCTTGAGTGGATAAAAAGTATTTAGAGTACAAAAGAAAACAAAAATGTTCAAATGCTATATCTAACTAATTGAAATTTGAAAGGGAACTCGGGGGGGGGGAAAGAAATTTAAAAGAGAAACCCTGGTAATTATATATTGACACTATTTACACAACAAGAAATAATTTTCCCCTCGTTAGTGCAAATTTATTCTCCTTCCACAGTCTTTTAGCTGCTACAGAAACTCAGACATGATCACTGTGTTGTTTTTTTTCCCCACATTAGGGCATTATCATTTGCCTAACAGTCATTCCATTTGCTTACAGGATGTCCGTATTCGAGATGAAGTACCTAAAAGACATGAGAGAATCCCGCTTCAGAGCTGTAAAAGTCTAAATCCTTTATTCAGCATAGACATTCTTGTTCTTTTTTTTTTTTTTCTTTTCCAGAAGAAAATGGCAGCTGAGAAAAGGTTACTCACAACTGAAGATACATGACTGTTTTGTAGTAGAATTATAGACTCTCCCCTGCAAGTTTTGAATAACTTCTTTCAAACAAGGAGTGTGTATGTTCAGTCCCAGTTCTTGTGCCTTGGGTAAGCCAGTCACCATTACACAGCTGAAGATTTTCATGTTTTTCACCCCTGAAATCATTTGGAATCATTCACATAACATTTCAAGAACCTCTGAAATTTACCTGAATTTTTGAAAAATGTGGGCCCTAAACTGCCAGACTTAAAGCAAGAGAATCACTCACCATTTCTTCCCCACAACTACTGAGCAAAGTTATTTGGTTCAGTCTTCCCCTATTCTGGAAATCCAGGGCACCATGAGTCATTATCCTCTCTTGCCAACTGCTGTTTCAAAGCACAAATCTCCATAAGGGGAAATTAAATATTTCTATAAACTCATGCCTCAAGAGCCAAGTGAACTGTTTCTCAGAGTGCTTCTTGACATGATACATGGCAAAATCCTCAGCATAATCACTGCACAGGAATCAGAAACTGTAAGCATATTCCAGACCTGTCAGTTCTGTTTCTGAGACAGAAAAATACATTACTGACACATGGGGCTTGCTTCTGCTGGCACTGAAGTCAAAGGCAAATTCTCCACTGGCTTGAACAGGCACAGACCCACAACTATATTTCAGAGCAGAGGTACTGTAAAAGAGCAATAATCCTCCTAAGGAGAAGAGATGTACATACTCACTGCTCTTTTCCAGCTATTCTACAAGGTAGGGTTTTGTAAAACAGAAAGATAAGCAGTAATAGGATGAAGAGCCTCTCTTCTTGTGAGAGGAAATAAATTAAATCTTCCTAAAATTAATTTACCTTCTTTATTTCTGCTAAATAAATAAATAAACAATACAACAGCAGAACAAGACAGGCTTCTTCTAATTCTTAACTAATTAACAGTACTAATTAGTGTTTAACGGCAATTATAATTATAATTATATCCCTGTGAGGCTACTGAGGCTGCCTCACCAGATGAATTGTAATGCTCCACCTCTCTTAGCAAACTTAAATCAATACCACATCAAATCTGACAGGGTCATTTCATGAAAAGTGAACAGAGTCACCTTTAATTTCTGTGTTAATCTGAGAAATTCAAAAGCCTTTTGATTTGTTGGAAGAGAAATACTAAAGCACCATTCTGAATAATGCAGTCAGTAACTGAAGATCCTTGCTGTCCCATCCAACCATCATTATTTAAGTTTTCATTTCAACTAATTACATCAACAATGCCAAAGCCAATATTTGAAGGCTTTGTGCAACTAGCATGCTTCCATTAAGAGTACAGAAAAACCAAATAATTTAGGACAGGAAGGACCTTTGTTGTCCATTTCCCTATTGCTCAGTTTGCTCAGGGTCTATTTCATTCAGGTGTTGAATATCAAGTATATGGATCCTACCTCATGGGTTTATGCTCCACTACTTGATCATCTTCAAAGGAAAAAAATATTTTTCCTTATGTCAAATAAGAATCTGTATCACTGCATCTTCTGTTCCTCATACAGGAAGAGATATTAAACACCCTCTGTAGCTCGAGATCTGGATGGCATCGCTTTCTCACCTTAGACCTGTCTGCTCGAGGCCTCCGATGTGGCAAACCAGCACTGAAGATTGTGACCCTTGGCACTATACAGCCTCAAGGAGTCCCATGCTGTCTGCAACATAATTTCTGGGCCACTTTGTAACCCTGCTAACTGCTGCTACAGCTGGTACTCTGCTAGTTGTAAACTGGGGCCAGCTGAATGGTGTTTGACATTTCCCAGCAGCAGTCAGCTGCAACTGTGGCAGTTCCTCTTCAAGAAGGAGCCAACAGCAGATTTCTGTGGGAGCTGACAGAAGGCCTCCAGAAGCGGTGAGCCAGAAGCTCCCAGCCAATTCATCTCTCAGATGTTCAATGAAGGTCTCTATAGAAGGTTGGAAACTGTTGCAATAGCTGCAGCTTCTCTGCTAGCCATCTCTGCTTGCTGAACTGTTTCAAGTCTCAAGCCCTCATGGACAAATGATCTGCACATTCTTCAAAGTAAAGAAGAGCTTTTGCACTCTTTGAGAAGTGTCATTAAAAATCACAATCATAGAGTAGTTGGAACAGAGCTATTCTAAGTTTACTAACAAAACATAAACATGCCATCAAGGCATCTGGAAGGAATCTGAATCATGCTGGTAAATATCTAGACCCATGAATCCAGTCTATACAACCACACAGTACGCAGGAGATAAAGCAGACAATAAATTAATCTAAGAAATGGGTAGAAAAACACTGCTGCTGTGACTTGTTCCTGTTCCCTGGCCACCAGCCTCTCCCTACCTCTCTTCTATTAGAAATATATTCTTCTCCATCTGTTATGCTAATTCCAGGAGGAAATCAAATGTACGTTTCCACTAGTGACTAAAGCTCTGATCCTACAATTAGTTAAGCACAACCTTAATTTTATGCATGTGAGTCATTCCATCAGCATTCCCATATGCCAGAGACTTTATGGGACTGATGCCTAAAATGAAACCATCAAGAATGAACTCCATTTCTAAGTTGCAGAACTGGAATTGGAAAGTACATGAAGAACTGAGATACTAGACCATAAATCCACAGAATAACACAGACGAAGGAACTAAGCAGTATAAAAAAAGGGAGGAGAGGAGAAGTTAGCAAATTCCCTATTCTGGAAAAAAAAAAAATCATATAAGCATGTTATTGATGAATTTTCATTCTTATTACCCCGCAGTTAGTACTTCAACAAAAACATGGCAAAATGCCTCATTTAAGGAGTACATGCCAGACTTTGGAGTCAACTCTGCCCACTTTTGGCCAGTGCAGCATGATAAATTCAGTACGTCTTTCATTCTGGCCCCATATGTTAAAAGTAGATCTAAAACCAATTCCCTTCTGCATAAAGCAAAGCAAAAAAAAACAAATTCCAGGAACTCATAGTGTTAATGAAAATCCCTACTGCATGCTTATATGTTATATTTGAAAACCACTTAAAAATGTTATCTAAATAATTAGAACTAAATATAACTAATTAATGCAGTAATGAATTAAACATATGAATCATATATGTTGCTTAAAATGGCTACAGCGTTTTAGCAATGGAACAGCTCATTGTGACAGTGGTAAGTGCTAGTTCTATGGCTGGAGCATATGCCACAATCAGACTGGCAGCTTATTAGAAGACGGCAGAACAAAATTTAATAGTTCAGGGTGAGATCTCAATATTGACATTACTGGACATACTTGAAAGAAAAGGTACCAGAACCTCACTTCCAACGCGCTAAAAGACAAGTTCATTGCAAAACACTCTAAAGTAGATGCGACAATAATTTAAGGTTCATTGAAATCTCACACCTTTAGTCAACTGAACATTCTCCAGCATTTCTACAAAGTAGTTCATAGAATCAACATTTCCAATATGCAAAAAACTTAAACTGTTTTAACATGTATTAAAGCATATTTTCTCTAAACTCAGTGCATGCTTGTCATTTACCATCACAGGCTGTACCCAGGGTCATTGTCAGAAGAGAGCAAGACATTTCTCCAAAGGTCTCCCCACTTTGTATTTCCGAAGTACCCAAGGCTTATCTCCTTCTTTAAGAAGTTTGTAAATACACTACTCTGAGTCTATGGCATCTGGGGATTACGCTGAATTGAACTCATGCAGCAAAGACTGGTTAATTCTGATTCTCCTACTAAGCAGATTAGTTGGAATAAATAAATAAATAAGTGCATTATTTGATTTTACAAGAAAAACTTCTAGTACCAAAACACAACCTTAAAATTTACAGTGTGCAAATATTTACCATGCCCTCTCCTTACAATATTCCTGACAGTAAACCTATCCCTGATGATATTCATCTCCTATATCCACTGGAAAAGCAATTTCAGAATTGTTATTCTGTCGCATATTCACTAGCTGTTGCTGGAGGTATTTCGTTCAGCTCTAATTAGCACAGTTAATAAGATCAATATTTTCATTACTGAATGTTGCAGTAAGGCAAAACATGCTTAAAAACTAACACTTATAAAAAATGTAAGTTCTTCTATTCTAGTCTTCTATTGATAGAGGAAAAACCCTCAAAAACTGGAGGAACAATTTTAGTGATTGTCTTTCTGATACAGACAAAGAAATAAAACTAAAATTCCATTCTATTTGGTGGTTTTGATAAAAGAGTTTGGTTAGTACTACTTTCAGGTGTCCATTGGTTTTTCCGGAAGAAATAGCCACTGAACTAGGAATCACTCTCACCGCTCTTTGTGTTGACATCATCACTCTCTTTGCACTCTGCTACCTTAATAAACAAATAAATACCCAGAAACATGGGGAAAAAAAAAAAAGCAGAGGCACTGCAATCTAGTAGCAAAACCAAAGGAAAACAAGACAATACAGCTGCAGCAGGAAGAGTGCTAAGTCTGAGGGAACACCATAGCAGCCCTCAGTGTTCCTGCCCCAAAGGGTGGGAGCACCAGTCCTTGGGGCTCTCAGCAGGCTCTTCCATCTGCAGGCAACATCTGCTTGTGCTGCTGACAACACCACATCAGTCTCTGCCTTCTTCAGACACTGTGGCTGCTGGAGCAGCAAGAAATGGGAGGTAAAATGCACCCATCAGCCATCCTAGTACTTAGATCTCTAGATATCTGGGCTTTGTTAGTTAGCACTCTTTGTGTCTAATAATAATAACTTAGATAAGGTTTCTAAGCCTTAAAACCGTTTGTTGTTGTTGTTGTTTTGTTGTTGTTGTTTTTGTTTGTTTATTTGTTTTTAATATAGAAGAAAGCTCAATTGTTTACTTGGAAAACACTCTTCTATCCATTCACCAAGTTATACAAATACAGCTTTTTTAATGAGTGGAGAATTCACAGTTCCTCTCCCTCTGCATAAATGTCAGTCAGGAAATTGTCACTGTATACCACCCTAAAATAATTCTGTGCTCATGTTGAGTGATTTCCAAAAGTAGTCCCACAGTAAAATATGATCAAATATCAGATGCTGTATAATTAAGCAAGACACAACAGGGACTAAAATAGAGATCTAGGTGCTTTATTAAGCACAAGGCTGAAGGCACGGGTTGTCAAAGCAGAAAAGTGCACTATATTGCACAGCTTGTAACATAAAGCTGTTTCCTCAGGCAACACGTCTTGCACCTGCTGAGGTTTTGCCACCCATTGTGTCCAGCTGAATCACTTTTTGTCATTTCCATGACTTTGTTCTGTACCCAACTAGTTCTACTTCCTCTCCAGCTGACACACTAAACTTGCAATTTTCAGCATCAGAGCTGAAAGACAAAGATATTTAGAAGCCAAAATCACAAAAGAGACAGATTTGGACACTTCTGGAAAAGGCACGTGTAAATGCTTATGCATCATACTGTGCAGTTCTGCAAGCCTATTCTGTTTATGGTTGGTTAAATGAACTCTCAGAAGAAAAAAAAGAAAAAGAAAAAAAGTTATTTTAAGATGGCAATCATAGCAGCATGGCCAGCTTCATCTACTGTACAAATGTGAAGTACTACATTTATGACTTAGAGGAAGGATGTTTAATAGGAGGAACACAAGGACAAGCCATTTGGGGATGTAATCAGCTGAGTAGACTTCATATACTCATTTTCTAGCAGATGCAAGTGCAAGCAGCAGACTTAGAATTATGGGAGTCGGTGTATGTGTGGCTACCTTACAGATTCAAATGAGACAGTACGTGTTACTTCTCCACCAGAGAAGAGCTGGAAAAGTGTTAGAAGAAAACATCATGGGGACAAGTAGTCTCAGAAGACCTGAAACCAAACGTAGATAAAAAATGGTCTCCAGTGGACCCCACATCAAGCCAATACAATTCTACTTCTCAATTTGCTTGTTTGAAAAATCCAGCTAGATGAATTCTAGGTGTGGCAGCAGTTCTTCCCTCTTCTCCCTTCCCATTTCCAATAGAGCATTACTTTGGAAAATAACAAAGACATTCTTTGCTAAACACAATCCCTTGTCAATATGTGCAAAGAAGCCCCATGAATTCATCACTGACCAGCACTATCTCATAAACTACAAAACTGCAGCTAGTCTAAATTAAGACAGCAGGAGAACACTGGTTAACCCTACTGAAGAGCTCAACCTAAAGACTGTACCGAGAATAATTTAGATTTATACTGCATCGTTTCCCATTTTCATTCTGTCACACAATGGACTTACAGGCTGTTGTATCCCTCCTTTTTACAGTCTCTGTCACTAGATGTCACTACATCAAAAACTTAATGCCAAGTGTGGTCTGTAAAAGACAGTGATAAATTGAAGTCCTTTATATTTCATAAGCTCATTTGTCAGGCATTCCAGTGTGTTTTTAAAGGCTGTTGCAGATGTAAAAGAGAACAAAAGTAGCAGGCCATTCTTATCACAAGCCAAACTGTTGTGTGACAGACATCTTCCACAAAATAGACATCATTATTATGCATAACTTTGTGACAAAGACTGTAAAACCAGGAAGCAAGAAAATGCGCAAACATCACAACTTTTGATTATAACTTGAATACTGTATTTATTATATCTTTTAAAAGCCCAGTATTTATTTGTGCGTACATTGCATATATCTATTTGCGTGCATGCACACACAAACATATATTTCATAGAATGGTTTGGTTTGGAAGGGACCTCAAGGATCATCAAGTTCCAACCCCCCTGCCACAGGCAGAGCTGCCAACCACAACAACAAATACTAGATCAGGTACTACTTCCATACTAGGAAAGCTGCACTTCCTTGCTAAACTGAGTTAGGAAAGGTGAGTACATACCATATACAGTGGGAATATAGGATAATCCTCTGCGAATGGGCAGAGAGAAAGTGAAGGCAAATTAAGACTTTCTTGCTCAGGTCAAATGGGCCCAGTCAATGCTGTGGGCAGTGTCTAGAACGGAAACTGTAACTGTAGTTGGAAAGCGAAGGGAATTTTCCTCATCGCACAGAGTTCCTAGTGAGGGTGCCACTACTTATGTAAAGGAAAGCTGGAATTTATCTCATACTCAAAAAAAAAAAGCCACTGCAATTCTACTCCAAATTTTTGGCTGCAGAAACTGAGACCAAAATCATACTCTTACATTCTTAGAGATACAAAAAAGATACAGAAAACCAGAAACTCAGACTGTCCAGAAACAGTTGCCAGGATTTTCATGTTTGTTTGTTTATATGAAGCAGTCTGTGTCTAATAAGCAATGTATCCTCCTAAGCCATCCAATAAAATCAAACAAAATCACCCAAATGCATCCCTTTCCTTCCCCACACCCATCTCAATTCAGAAGAAAACTTAGATCTGTTAACAGTGGCAGTAAAACCAAGAAAAAACACATGATCAAAAATATTCCTATCACTCCACTGCTTTACTTAGATTCTGCTAGTCAAACTTCACTCCAGTAATCAGTTGGTTTCATATATCTCCTTGCCTCTACAATGTACTATCTCCACAATCAAATACAAAAAAAATAAATAAATACTGAAACTCAGTAAGAGAAATGCAAACATTGTTAGGAAGGGACTGTACTATTTGAAGGTCAAGTGAAACAGTATTTGCAGTCAAGTAATAGTCAAAAACCTACCACATTGTGCTTCCATTACAGAGGTTTATGTTCTCTGTTACACTGAAATATAGCTACAGTTGCTCTGCAATTTCTCCTCATTTACACCAAAGTAAATCAGTGAAGGTTTGGATCATAGGAATTGATGACTGAGCTTAGTCACATCACAGAGGGATACTTGCACAGTCTTTAATCAGTGAGAGCTTAGTTCTTTCTTTATATATAAACTCTAGGTCTTAGGGGATACAATTTCTGTTCTGTCAGTGAATCACGGCTTGAAGTTTGTTTAATTCTACCACAGCATGCATCTCATGTAATGGCTTCCCTGCAGACAAAATTTCTACCCAATGTACTAGGCTATTTCAGAATGAAACCACTCTTGTTTGTCTGAATTGGTTGGCACGGTACATAAATAGCTGCACTCACCTAGTGATTTCTTTAAATGCTTGTTTTCAAATGCTTAGATTATTTTTGGTTTTGTTAAAGTTAGAAAGTATTAGGTGAGCAAGGAACGCCTAAGCTTTAAAACAGCTTTCAATCACATTTATAAATTGGGAGCATGTTAACCAATAGAAATAGGAGTTGCATATTAAAAACTGGATCACTGATTGTAATTTCTAGGATTACTAGTACTGTTGCAACTAGACACAGAAGAATCCAAGTGAGAAAAATATCCAAAACAGCCCAAAGAAAAAGAACAGTGCAAGTCATCGGATGGCTTTGACATTTAAATACAATAATTTTCAAACTTTGGATACAACATCTGATAGTAGAATGAATAGAACTCAGCAATGGAAGAGAAGAACTGGTAGTACATTAAGATTCCCATTCCAGTCTGATGGAATCATGATTTTACTGGCCACCTGGCATGTCAACTCAATATGAGAGGATATCAAATGAGGAAAATGAAAAGCTAACATCTATGCATGTGCATGGTCTTAATAAAATACTATAGTAGAAAAGATGTCATGCATCACTCTTAAGTATGTATGAGAAATAAATTACTTGGGTAAATAATAGAGCTTATTTATCACAAGTGTCCACAAATCTAAGTGCTCCCACTAGCAGAGGGTTTTCATTCAAACACTTCATACTTGCAATCCATTCCCTGGCTCAGTAAGTGCAGTTCCTCAGTATCCTGAAATCAAACAAAATCTAGATATCTACTCTTCTGCGTATATTCTCAGAAGATCTCAGTCTGTCAAGTGTTTTTTACTCCTAGTACTGCATAATCTGGTTTCCAGCATTCATACAGCATTTGGGTAGTTAAAGGTTACTACTCTCTCCAAAGGAGAATATCTCCACAAGTTACACAGGGTACACACTCAAATCTCTCCCTTCTCTTTCCCATGTCCATCATGGCCCATGGAGAGGGACTCAGCTGAAGGTTCTAGAATCTATTACAGAGCTGCTTGGTATCTGGCCCAAACCCTTAATAACATTTGGTCCTAAATGACCTTCAGAACTCTCTAAGTCTCCGATTCCTAGGCTATAAGGGTATGCTTAAAGCACACAATGGAAAGTGTTACAGAAGCCCATGAATGCTGTTCACTGACAATTCAAGCATTACTTCCATCTGAACGTTATGACACATGAACAGCAGTGGTATCCTGAATCCTCAGGGTGAGAAGAAAGCACCCAGCTGAGGCCTGGTCTGCACTGTGGTGTTAGGACTCATGGGACAGCAGCACTGTCCTTTGCCTGAGAAACAGCCCTAGTATTCATCTCCCCCTTGGTGCTACTAAGCACAAGACGTGTGTCTGAGGACTTGCCATTACAATATATAGCAGCTATTTGGCCACAAGTTTGATTATCTGGCCCCACAAGGCCCAGTTTTTCTCATTCTGGAGTCATTAGAAACAACTGGCTTAACTAATCTTCACATATGGATATAGACTTGACCAGTGTCTCCAAGAGGGCTGATAAGTCTTACTTAGGCAAGAATCAGGGACAAGATTTTAAAAATAGGTGTCTGCTATCTCACCTTTCTGCTTGGGAAAGTTCAAATGATTATTTTATTGGAAAAGAAAGCTCATAACCATCATTATTCTCTCAATATCCAGCCTTCAATTCAGCTATGCAAAACCAAAAATAAGAACATATCAAGTTTGCCAATGGCACTGATCTGTTTTTCTTTCTGACCTTTTCTTTATTTTCCAATGACTGCCTTCTTTCATGTGTTAATTACATCTAGAGCTAGATTTTTAATTAAGGTGCCTAACAATCAAATAGTCACTTAGGGCTTTAACAAACACCTCGTAGGCTAGGTATATCATCTCTATAGATGAGTGAGGCAAATAAGAGCTACTGAAAATCTCTCAGACATTTATATTCAGCTTAAAGTATCTAGTGACCTTAAAATAATGTAACTCTCAGTTTCTGAACATCATTACAAAGCTTTTTCTTTTTCTTAATAGACAGATAATATGCACATACACAGATGGAATATTGTGGACTCTCTCTCAAACAAGAACCACAAACATTTAAAAACCTATAAAAAACAAAGCAAAAAAAACAAAAACAAAAAAAAAAACCCACCACCCCTTTGAGCCTCATAAACCTTCTAAGGAAATTAACTGTCCTGTAATCCTGCTGGCAGAAAATGAGTGCAAGTTGCAAACAGGATTCCAAAGCATGGTAGAAAGAGTAATTGGCTTCCTCCTCAATCTTAAAGATCTTGACCTTTTGCTCCTCATTAGGGACATAAAACATTGGGAAAACAGCTACGTTTGTCATATTTCTTGTAAAATTATACAAGTAGAAATTGAAACAGTTTGGAGTCAGTAAAGTGAATTGGAAAGGCTCCCTATAGGGAAATGGATAAGAAAAAAATTATTTAAATCCTCTTCAGCAATAGTTATGCCACTGGTACTTACATGATGCACTTTGAAGTATTAAAACGTTAATAAAGGGAAATTAGAAGCAAAACTATAAAATTTGAAGATCTTAATAGAAGTGTTACTGTGCTGATACTTAAAGCCACATACCCTGGTAAAAATAATGGTGATTATACAAACATTTGACTTTATAATCCCTACTCTTCTCCCTAAAATTCATTACTGGCTACAGAGAAACAGAGCATATTGTCCCTATACATTTTTACTCATAGGCCTCCTTCTAATTTCAGTGGTATTTGAATTTAAGCTCAGAAGAAGGGGAATATCACATTGGCTAGTTCCTACCTCTATTGACAAGCATTTTAACTTGCTGATAACAATTTATGAACTTCAAGCTCTAGGATTTAAGAGGTAAATAACCTTAAGCAACATTTGATTGTTAATTTCAGGCATGTGTATTAATACAGGTACTAATGTTGGCTCTGATTATTAAAAAAGTAATATTGATAAAAGTAATTCAGTTCAGTGTTTAACGCTAAAATAAGTGATATGCCAGCACAGAAATGCTGCACATCCAAAATTGCAAGATTTCATGCTGTAAATCAACAGTGAAAGAAATGTAGTTATCACTACAAAGGAGCATAAGAAAGAACTGCAGTCAAGGGCGCAAGAGTAATGGCCACTTCAGTCATTCACTCTTGACTAATTTTCAACAGTTGGCCAGTTTCTTTCTCTGCAGAAGCTTAAGCAATAAGGCAAGCAGAAAATAACTGAACACGCAAGTTTTCCACTATGCCAAATACTAATTCTACAAATGTAAGTTGGAATGAAGGATAATATCCAGATATCTAGCATGGTATGGGAGAGACAAATCCTTTTAGAAAAAAATGTAATAATCAGAGATGTCATATCATGCAAAGTGTCAAAACATTTAGGAAATCTGCAGAAGTCCTGAGTACACTTTTTTATTTGTATAGGATGCATAGTAGCATATCTGAAATTTCCTAAGGAAATTCCATGACAGACACATTTGATAATTATGATTTAAGAATGAAACCAGAAAGAGAAACAGAAATGATCTAATTTCATTGTAGATTCTCTCACTCTTGTGAAAACTTCATTTCTTTGGGAAGCCAGACAGCTCCAAGGGAGGAGCAAATATAAAGCGATGAATTGATCTACTAAAGTCTTTTCCAAAAATAGCTTTTTAACAAACTTTGATATCTACCTTCTTTGCTATTCTGTTTATGTCAGTTTAAAGGCACAGAAAGCTTTCCAGAATACATCTTTTGCTATTTTGACATTTATTTATTATTAATCAGTGTGTTTTTTAAACTACTGTATTTCCTGATTATGAAATAAGGCTCCTGCACATCAAAGGTTATCTAAGAGTTTCAGGAATTGTTCAATGTTTGATAATAGAATTCACTAATAAAAGTCTTGATGGTTTCAAATATAAATTTTTAAATATACAAGCTGCTTTGGTAACACAGTTCATGTTTTTAAATACAATGTCTTTTTGCTGCTAGGATGAACTATACTGCTCTTTTATGGAAACAAGTCGTGGTTCCACCAGACTGTGGTTACGGACCTCCAGCATAGAAACATTCTCCATGTCTAGCCTTGTAATTTTTTGCCAGGTACTCCACACATTAAGTTGTTTCATTTTAATTGCCCTGAGGGTTTCTTGCTCACTAACTAATAGGGAGCTTGATGCATCATTACTTTAACATAGCACAAGATTAATCTGTAGGATCCTCTACTAAAGAAATTACTAGTTCTGTTCTTAATAGATGAATTCTTATAATATTTATCTATACATCAGCAAGGTCTTTACATTATAAATTCAATTTGGAATGGATATATTTCTGAGTTTGATCCAGAAATTTCTATAAAATAAGGAGTAATTTCAAACAGTTCAGCTGCATACAAACAAAAACAAAGACAAGGTGTAGCTCTGAATTTTCTTCTAACACACACACACACAGAAAACAAACAAACAAACAAACAAACAAAAAAAACCAGCACAGAAAAGCTACAAATTCGTAAATGCCAAGAATAGGATTCACTAAACTGAGGGTTGTCTGAAGAACCAAAGGTTGTATCTTGCTTTTGGTCTATAAAGCCCTGATCAGAAATATCAAAAAGACTAATGAATTATTTTCCAGTCTTTTATAAAATAGGAGTTCAGAAGAAAAGCTGCTGGATTATATACAAATCTCATACTGTATGCGTTCTCATCAACTGAATTCCGAGTCTACATTCTTTCCTCTACAGTTTGTATATTCTTTGTTCAAAGTTTCTAATTACCACATGCAGGTTTTCTTCTCACAGCAATCCAACCCAGGAGAGGCTATCTTAAATGTGTTTTTACTAATAACCCCCTCTTCTATTCAGCTCTGTATGTTGATATCATGGTTTATGAACTCCTAGAAAGTGATTAATTCAGGCAACCTACAATATACCTTGAACTCTTTGAACTACAGTTAACATCCTCCAGCTGTTTCCCTACTCTTGAGCATCTCTGCATATACACTCCTTTATAAATTTTAAGGATTATGAGCTCCTCAGTTACTGTATGTATTATTGTAAATGGTTTTATATACACAACTGATATAGTTTAGAATAATTCTAGTTATGAAATTTTTCAATTGATCTAGAACCAGAATACAAGAACGACATGGCATAGACGCCACAAACAAATAATCTTTCCCTGAATGCTTCACTGCACCTACTCCCACCTGAATGTACAGTTACTTCAACATCAGAAACTGCAAACTATTTCCTTCTTCTTGGCAAAAAGGGAGAACAATGAATACCAAATCAGATTCTATCACAAAAGTACTTCTTTACAATGTATTTGATTTCTTCAGAAAACTTCAGCCATTATGTATGTTTAAGAACGAAAATTTGTCATTTCAGTTGTAAAAAGTACAAATTACCAATATACTTTCACAGCCTACCTCTTCGAGCAACGTATTTGTAGTCAAGCCTTCATATGCACTGTTGTTCAGTGGACTAAAAGTCCTGGCTGTACATTTGATCTGTTGATCTTTTAAGTCAGCTTCCTTCTGAATTTCCATTTTCCAAGTACATCAGGATCTCTGCTGAACAAGAACACTGGTTAATATTTAAGTAATTATAAAAAAAAAAAAATGATGGCATAAGGTCTTATTCATGTAAAGGGACTTATCTGGTCCTAGTAAAACGACTAAAGTTCTGTTATGAACTTTCTTTGGAGTAGAATTCTAAAGGAAACAAATGAATTAAATTAGATTTGTAAATTACTGCTCTCATGACCATGTTAAAAGACAAATGAGTAGCTAAGTGAGAATCTGGTAACGATATTACATCACAGGCTGTCCTGGCTATTTTCTTGTGGAATTCAAACAGCAAAATTTCAAAGAAAATATTCTCCCATCAGTATACAGGGCAGTTTTATATAAAATACATAAACAGAATATGGATAGAAAGATTGTAAATCTGTCTCATACCAAAAAGATATTAAAGTGCAAAGTTAAAGACAGCCTATCTTTATGTCAGTGTTATGATCGATTAATCTCTTGATGTTCCTACAGTTCTAGCCAAATGCATTAGAAATTATAGTCTAGTAGGGCTGGTACTTAATTTAAATATGTTTTCAAAAATTCAAACTATATTTTCATTAATTAAACTTTTCTTTATTAATGGAGCACTGCAGAGAGTCTCTGCAGGATCATGCTACGTTGAAACAAAGAAGCTTTTAATACAGACTTAAAATTTTTCAAAGTAAACACTCATATAGGTTTTAAGTCCTGCATGATTTAGTTATATGCGTGGGTTAGAAATGATGGAATATCCTTTTCATAGAACTGTCTCGTGTGTCTGCCCCCAGTGATTGCATGGCACAGTCAAATAATTCTCAGAACGAAACATTTTACAGACAAGATGACCTATAATGCAGCAGGTTATGGGCCACAAAAGACAGCATATAAATAATTTATAATGTAGAATACATGGAAAAGTATCTTCACTTTTATTTGTTGTCACACGCCAAGGGCAGAAGCACCTTCATCAGTAAAAAAAAATAACTATTAAGGATAGTTGATACATATATACAGATACTAATGTGTAATAAATAACAAAATACTATGTTTATAAAATTCCTCTCATTGGCAAGCAAGCATTTGGCAATAAGAGCTCCACACTGGATAAATTCTTAATGATGGAAAGTAGGCTAACACTATGAAATTCTGTTGGCATATGACCTTATTTTCTTTTTCTTCATTCCTTAAACTAGAAGATTGCCATTTTTCTCCAGGATGACTGTATAAACTTGAGTCCCACAGAGAAGACAAGCCAGTGCCAAGTACTTGCCTAAACTCCATGTAAAAATGACCTTTCTGATTCAAGCACATTTAAAAAAATTCAACGTGACATATAAAATCTTTATTGTCAGCAACCATACAGTTCAGAGCTAGTTCTGTAATCCCAGTGTGAGACCTAGAGTGCACACAGGAAGCTGGATTCAATTTTTCACTTAATTCCAGAAGTTATCCATTATCCTTCTTACTGTGAAAAAGGTTACTTTTCCTTGGCAAACTCCTTGCTATGCAGAGCTAAACCTGAGTCTCAGTCACAAAAGACCTGTCAGTAGACATTAAATTATGTAATTACAACTAAACACGGCATTGAACAAGTCATATTTAAACTATGAATGACACAAGTCAAAATCCATTCTTAAAATAACTGAGTGATACACATACTTCATTGTTCTGCTACTGTCTCATGCATGCAGTATCCAGTGTGAATAATAACTGAGGCCTGTGAAATGGTACATACTTAATATTTTATGGCTTAGCTGGAGATGTGGCCAGAAGCAATGCAAGCAATGTTGATAATGGCATTATGTCCATGTGGGGGGGGCCAGTCACAGATTGTGCCCCTCATGTTATGTCCTGAGAACAGTACTCTTCAAAATCTTTATCAGTGACACAGATGATGAGATCAAAGTGCCTGCTTTGTTGCTTGTTTTTTGTCATTGGTTAGTTTGTTTCTTGTATTGATATGGATCAGATGCAAGTTTCACAATGCAGTCCAGCTCTGATCCTATGAAGTCACAGAAGCGTGCAGATACAGGCTTAGGTTTCGTCTGACTTCTGGAAGTTTACTTTTAAGCATTTTCCTCAATGAAACCCACAGAGGAAAAATGTAGAAAAATTTTTTTAAGAGTATGTTTTTCTGCATGTTAACCATTTCTAATTTTACTGCCAGTGGACTATCTGAGAAGTAGCAGGAGTATCCTACCTTCCAAGTCAAAACCAGAACAACTAGAGCTCAGTAAAGAAGCCACATTGTACAGAACATTCAGAGTACCACATTTCAGTGTATAAGCAGTGCTTTCTGTCTTTATTTAAAAACATGCATGCTTCTTCGTAACCATGCACAGAGCTTTTACATTTTTATTTGAAAATATTTCTAATATATATATATATTAGTCTTAAAAATATATCTACTAAAGATCTAATACAGACAAAAGCATCCTTGGCATTTACACCGTTAGGCCATTACTACTGGTATTATGTGTTCTTAAAATAAGTTTAAAAAGCTTACAAGAACACATCACTCAATATACATTCAATTTTTCAGGTTTTAAGGCTTCGAGTTAATGAGCCCTTGTAAGCCAGTGTAGAATTATTCCCTTACCCTTTACTTACAAAGATGTTCGCTACACCTACTATATGCATATTTATTATCTGCTACTTTCTAGATATCAGTCAAATTTTAAGCACACAAGATTTACTTTTGCAGTGGAAATGATTATTAAATGAGAAGTAGTAAGAGAGAAAATACTTGAAACTATGATCTTCTCTCTTTTAAAGATGTCAGGAAATTAATTATTTTCCCTGATATCAAATAGAGCATTAAATCTGTAATTAATTCTATATGTATGAAAGGAAAGCTGTAAGGATTAGAAGTGTACAAGGATGCTGCAGAATAAATCAAACCCACAGCAGATTCTGCAAGGTTGTGAAGTGAGCCACTCTAGGCAATCAGGATATGAAATCAATTTATGAGAGGACAAACCATGCTCACCCTCTAATTATTAATTATTTCCTGTACAGTGGGACCTGGATGATTCAAGCCCTTTGTTCACAAAACTACATACACGCATAGAACAAAAATTCTAGACCCAAAGGATAAATACATTAACTGAAACCTTTTTGCTTAGCTTTTAAATACTCAAAAGGCTGTTCGAAGAGTCAGTATTCACTGTAACAGATGGACATTCATGAAAAAAAGAGACACACTTCTAATTAAACATCTACTGAAGGGGGCCCAAATTTAGGATTATTTGAGCTAGTTCAGGTTGTATCTTTCAGGCCCTTTATATAACCTAAGTGAAAAAATTACGGTTAAATAATTGCTGCTGTAAGTCTACATTTGATAGTACTGCTTTAACTTTCAGTTATATTTAGCATTTCATAAAGACTGTCCTGATATAAGAAATTATGTCAGTGATTAATTCATCTCCCTGTTAAATTTTTTGTCTAGGATCAGCTCAACTAACCACAACATGATCTTTACTTACAAAATCTTTAAGTCATAACTGAAAATTCTTTTGCCTAGGCTAGTTATTGTTCATAGATGGCGCCTTATTCACCTGCACAGCATCCAAACATCTGGTATAACATTTTTGCTAAAGCTACAGGCTCATATCCCACGAGGAATAAGCAACTGGGAAACATGAAACAATACTTTCTGTAGTCTGCCATACTGTATGCTGCTAACAGAGGCAAAGACCACAAGAATTGTCTCCTTACCTTGTCCCTTTCTACATCTGTAACTTGTCTACACTCTCTAAGGACACTCCTGCTTCAACACTGCACGTCTCTGCTTCTTAGGTAGGGATGTAGGATGTACTCTTTCATATGCTGATCTTATCAGTCTCATCCCGAATCATGCACTAGGCAGGATAATTTTGCTCTATGGGACAGATCTTCAACAGATCTATGCTACTGGAGACCCCATAAAATCAATGGAGATAGGCAGCACCTGAGATCTTCCTAAAGAACCAGCCATGTGGTTAAAAAAAAAACACAATGATTTTTATGTTCCATAAGAAAGCTCCAGCATCTCAGTACTGCAAGTCCATGACAAAGTAGGCCTCTCTTTTACAGAGTCCAATGAAATTCCCTAGCTGTTTTCTGGCATGCTTCAGCCCTGTGAATCAATCAGAGGAAGGCTCATAAAAATGTGTAAACAAACATAAAAGGCTGGCCCTTAGTGCTATTGTATTTCAGAGCTGGCTCAGTGCTCTTGTTAAAGGGCTGCTACAGACATATACAAAGAATCATATGAATAATGCTGGAGCCATCTACCTACAGCACAGAAATGTGATCTTCTCTGTTCAAATGTGGTTGAAATTTGTTAGAACTGGAAAAAAGATTACTGTTTCCCTAAAAGGGCATCACTGCATGCTCATTGCCCTTTTTTATTTCTCATACAAGGTTGGAAGAGGAAAAAAAGCCTGAAAACCTACTCAGTCTTTGCTGGCTTAGTAGCTTTAACATATTTCTGATGAAGATAAAAAACTCAGACTTGTAAAAAGTGATCCCAAAAAGAAAAGGAAAGCTTTAACAAACAACAGAGAAAGGAAAGTATGGGAAGCAGCTTAGTGCCTTTACATCAGTTAACAATACCACAGTTTGAAGTCTTTAACTCATTAATTTGAAAGGGTTTGTCTCCCGCCCTTTACTTTGGCTTTTCATTTTTGTTTGTTTGTTTTTTTC
Organism: Cyrtonyx montezumae; assembly: GCF_038088225.1. NCBI lineage: Eukaryota > Metazoa > Chordata > Aves > Galliformes > Odontophoridae > Cyrtonyx > Cyrtonyx montezumae. The sequence continues at coordinate 6,521,307 of NW_027072056.1, read as the reverse complement.
CCTTCCCAAAGCAAATCTGGACTGTAGATGATTACTTTGAAAACAAAGCAGTATACAAGTCTGGTAAAGAGATTCTTTTCAAAAGAGATCATTTGAGAAATACATGTTTTAAATTAACAATCAGTTGAAACAATGACAGGCCTCAGTTTGGTGACAGAGCCCCACATTCATTGTTTGCTAAAGGAATGGGATTTTACCCATTATAACATGAGGATAAATATTAGGTTAAATAGTTTCAAGAGTTTAGCTAAAAGAAAGGCTCTTCCTGACATCAACAATGATAAATCCAGAGAGTTTAAACCCAGCATCTTGAAACTAATACACTTATAAACACAAAAGCCTTTTCTAATTATCATGAACCTCTGGCTATGAATCTGCTGACAGTAGTGTATTAGAGATAAGACAGCTGCTAATGTCCAAAACTAAATAGGAGGTTTTTTAAAACCTATTAAGAAGGATTTGTACATTTGAAGTAGCAACACTAGTTGATTACTAATTTAGGGAGCACAACTGATTGTACTGTGTTTTCTTGCAGCTACAAACCAATTTCAAGTTAATCCCCATGGGGACTGGGCGCAGAATACTGAACCACCACTGATCAAACAGGATCTTTATGGACCATGAACACTTTGTTCAATCTATTGCGGGACTCTGATTATTTAGAAAATGTTCAATGAGATATGCTGTGAGCTAGAACTATGTTACTCAGGAGACTTCTCGTGGAACACATCAAATGATCTTGATGAAGCACTCTGCTAACGAGTTGCATATTTGGTGAGTGGCTATAGTGAATTTGATTAATCAGAAGACGACAAAGCAAGATTGCATTTTCCTTCTATAATCCAAATGGAAAAATTAACTGGTTTTCCCTATAGCTACTGCAAAACCTCTGAAAACCTGTGGTCTAATTGTTGTCACCGTCAATAATATGCCTGCTTAGTCAAAACTGCGTTACATAATGATCTAGTCTCGATAAAAATGTACTAGTTTTACAAGCGGAAAATTGTATGGTTTTTTTGTTTGTTTCCTGAGATGAGGAATTCAGCAGGGGTGATCTGATCTGAATATTTTGACCAGAGGCCTGCACTTTCTGCACCTCCTGGAAATTCTTCAACTAGAGAACTTAAATGTACTTAAAAGAACTTTTGGTACTTAAAGCACAACCTCTTAATAAAACCTGTTTATTTAATTCTTAACTTTCTAGTTTTATCTATTTTAGACAGCAGCTAAAATAACGCATTCTCCAGTGGATTAAGAAAAAAAATTAATTAGATAAGGGCTGGAAGGAGACAGGACCTATGTCACTATTCATAGCTTGAAAAAAAAATTAAAATCACAGCCTAAGAAAAGATGCTTCCCATCACATTTCAACTGCTTTGCATCCTGAAGCCAATACTCCTTTTCCCTGCTGCTGTCAACTAGTAATCATACAAACTTCCACTTGACTTCAGTTCGTGCCTCAGCATTTTGTGACATTGGGTGGCAGTGCATGTCTAAAGAAAAATTTGCCAGAGGACTAAAAAACATAATGCTTTGAATATTTACCTCAGCAGTAAAAGCTCTGGAAGATTTGGTATACAAGGGAGAGAAGTGGAAGGCTCTTAAGGCAGCCCCTCTTTAGAGAAATACGAGGGGCTATTCCTAAAAGATCATGATGGAGAGATGTCCACATAACTAAGCAACTTCATGTAATTGAGAACAGATGAAAGGACTATCACGTGAAGGCTCTGAGTTCAAAAAGTAGATACCAGTCATGAATCACAAAGCCTCATAGATGGAGTAGGTGGGATTAAAAAACATTCCTGCCAAGACTAATTATAATTGATACTGATGACACACATAAGACATAAGCTTAGCTTCCAAGCTTCCACAGCCTAGTTAAATCTAGTATTCTCAGACATATATTAGGTGAGGTAAACCCCACACACAATGTTTAACTCCCTATAAAAAGCATTAACTTCTAACCACTCCAGGAAACCAAAGTCCAGCAAAATGAAAGTCTGTCTTCCACCAATTTTCTACTTCTGTCAAATTACTAAAGTGTTCAGGAGTGCGGATAAAAAAATAAGCCTTCTGTAACCATGGAGGTGGAATGCTCTGACTAGTATGGATTTTTAGAATTAACTAATAGATTCAAGGAAAAATTAATATGGTGTTCAAAACACTCCACATGACCTTGCCAAATGTAACAGCTGGCATTAATAGAGTAAGTTACACGATCACATTAATGATTAATAGCATAGCTTTACAAATATAAATACCCAGCACTGTTTAGCTTTCAAATCAGTTGTAGCAGGAGTAGACCAAACAGATATGAATGAACACAGATTTAAAGCAGAGAGGTACCATTACCATGATTCAGAATTCCTTGTGAACACAAAATAAAGCTGATGGCATTCTCTCAGGGCTTTCAAAGAGACATCCCTAGACACCAATATTTTAAGTACCTGCAATGCTATGAGACAATGAAAAACACAATAGCAGAGTAGGAAAGCCCCAGGCTGCAGCAGAAAGGATACACTCAAATACAGCACTTGTAAACAAAACAAAAAAAGGAGAAAGAAAGAAAAGAGAAAAAAAATCTGTTTACCCTTAGAAGACCCAAGACAGGCAGAGAATGCTGCCAACCCTTAAAAGAGAGCTGGGAAGGAGTGGATCCTGGCTCCACCCCTTCTGGTCATTCAGGTACGTTTCATGCCCCTGAGCTCCCCTGGTTGACCCTGCCCTCCCACCAATTGCTCCATCACGGTTTGATGCCATGGCTTAGCACTTCTGTTACAGAACCTGATGATATTGCCTAGGAAGAGAGTATTGAGATCAAGACAAAGATATAATTTGACCTCACTGGCAACAAAAATTCTCTTCTGTAAGTGGCCTTAATACTTTGGTCTGTGTTGGAATGAAAACAAACATTTTGGTTTGGGGAGTAGGAGGGTGGAAAAGTATCAGATATTCCCATAGTTGCTAGTAGCCCCATGCTTATAGAACTTGCCATGGTTAGGGTTTTCCTGAAGTAAACGTCTGAAGCCACATATCCAGGTCCCTGTAAGAACGCTTTAATCTGTGTTGCTGGCTATTCTGACCCCTCTCCAGCTCCATAGACTATCTAAACTTGGCCCCAAAAGACAGTAATTTCTACCAAATATTTAGATGTTGCTGGGAAGCATAGGGAGAAAGCTTTCTAGAAATTTGCAGCTAGTTTTAGTTATGGTTCTGCAGCCTTTCTATAAGGGAGCTTTTTCACTGACAATAACAGGATTACTTGCATCATAAAAGGTTGCAGGAGTTCTCCCTTGGCAAGTGCAGTTAATGAAGAAAATGATTTTCAGAGTACTTGGTTTGTAACAGAAGGGCTTAATTATAGTTCCAACAACCCTGAGCTGCACAGATCACTGTGATCAGCATCAGCTCCAAAAAAAACCATGATGTAGTACCTCAGAGAGGTACTGAAAGCAGCACGATGGGCCACAGGATAATAGGATAATAATACACTTAAGCAGTGTCCAAAGACAAATTCTGAGAGAAGAAATGGTATTTCATTATGTTCATTCCCCTTCTCAAAAGGTAACTAGAAAGAACAAGAATCCTAGTGTGCTTGCAATGCATCATGCAGTGTAGTCAAACTAAAGTACTCTCTTTTGGATGGAGTTATCACACAATTAACCAAAGGCTATTGCAGCACTAAACCTAAACCTATGACAAAACTCAGAACAGGAAAGAATCAAAATCACAATCAGGACATTTTGTAGAATAGAGGAAATAATCTCAAGCCAGTTTACGTCCTTGGTTGTAACTTGTTCTAAAGTGAACAAATGACTGAATTTGGGATGAATTACCTTTCTGCCATCTCTGTCTGAATAACTTTTTTTTTAAAGCATACAGAATATACTGCCTAACCAAGAAGGTTTATTCAATGATTCTACGAAGTCTTCCTTCTACTACCAGTCCTATTAAAATCAATCAAGAGAATTTGATGATTGAAAGAAACATTCCCAGACTAAACCCTTACAGTAAAGAGTTTGCCTAAAGCCAGTGACTGTCAGAGACTAATCTTTATTTAAGACAGTAGTTGAACATAGGCATTTGGCCACTAGCCATGTAATAAGTATACTCTTGAACATCCGTGTGTGTGTATTTATTTCTAGGGCTGTTTACAAAGTTATTCATTACATTTGAAACACAGCCAGTATCTACATGGAGAAGTGACCAAGGACATGATCCTGCACAGATCCAGAAATGGTTATAAACTCTATTAAGTCCATCTGAAAAGAAAAAATGGAAATAAACTGTACCAAATACAAGTCTGGATTTGTTCATACAAAACTAGGTCAAGCTGTCACAGAAATCAGTCAGAACAGGAGTAAAGCTTGCATGGAACTATTGGGCAGAATTCTTTATTGTTTCAAGCAATTTTTGTCTGCGGAAGAAATAGCTTACCCTCAGGGGCAAACACTGAGGCATCCAAGCAGCCTGGTGAGGTACTGATAATAAATACAGTGGAGAAGACTCCTGTCCTTCTCCAGAATAAGTCAAGTTGCAGAGCTGACACATGATAACACTCTTGAGTCTTGAATATCCCTCATTACTTATTCTAAACATTTAACACATTATAATGGGTCTGGGCCTTACACTTACTTACTGTCCCCTTTTTTTTAGGTCAATTTGTACCACTGAATGTCTTTCAAAGGGAGTTTAAGGCAACCCATGCAATTGAACATTATGTGCACTGCCTTTTTTTTCAAAGAGCTCCCTTCGTGCACACATTAGGAGACACACCATTTAGCTATTCCTTTAAATGCAGAGTACTATAACAGTATCTCCTGTCCTGTCCCTGCCAGTGAAGTGCATACACAAAGTTGTCAACAGAACACACAACAATTCTATATGAATTAAAGGAAATAGATATCTTATATCAGGTACTAACAACTATAAATAATGAAAAGTATTTAAGGTGGCACCGTGCACCAAGGTACTTGCAGACAGACCATTTTGCATCAGGTGAGTTGAAAACCTGCCTATATTTCAAATGCTTTAACTTTTATATTGGGATTGCAATTTCTCGCTGAAAATAAGGCAGTAGTGTCTGTCCAGTTCAAAGAAACCGCATAACCACTCTGGACCATACATTTCTAATCTGACTCTCTTTAGAGGAGAAGAATTAATCAAGAAGATTAGATTCTATTTCCAGTTTTGACAGCGAGTCTTGCATTTCAGGGTATGAAGGACATGGTCAGGCAGTGTGGAATAATTTTGCAGCCTTGCCTCCAGTAGCAGTCTATATTCAGTTACAACACCTCAGTACTTTTAAGAAGCACAAATAGTCTGACTCAGAAGTCCTCACAATCAGAGATTTAACTTAATTTTATTGGATCAGGTGATTAAAGGAAATTACTTAGCACATGCATCACTGGATTAAAGCAAAACAACTTTCCTACAAATTACTTTCATTTTTCACTTTATTATGTACCCCATCTGCTTCTGATGACTTAATGGTTCCTTCTCAAGATCTAGAGAGATTGGTAGTTGTTAAAGGAATCTATACCACTTCAAGATTCTAAGACCTAATGCTATGATATAAAGTACAGACAAATTAAAGTCACATTGGTAACTGCAATTAACAAAATTCAATTGTTGTATATTAATAGAAGCAGGCTCTAGAAAGCCCCAGGAGCCAAGATGGCATTTGTAAGGAACTATGAGCTGCCTTTTCTGTGGCAGTTCCAAATCTGTCTCAGTGGTAGGGCAGCTACCTGTTTGGAGCAGATGCTGAAGAGTAGTATGTAATTCTAGATAAATGAGAAACATTCATGCAGCTACCTTTTTGGTTTGACTGTTAGCAGCACAGGTTATTATCCAAATTAATATGGCATAATAAAAGTAGTAACTGATCCTGATCAAAAGAAAATATATTCTATTTGAGAATATTGGTCACAGGACAGACTTATGCTGCATGCAACAGAAGCAGCAACTGTCCTAGAGCAGTTGTATTTTGAACTACAGCGTTTCACAGCGGTCACAATGGCTGCTTTTAAAATGGGAAAATGCAACTATTTCCTTAAAGCACCCTTTTCCATACAAATGAATTTGAGCCAGGTACAAGATGGTTAGTACATCCACAGCAATGCCTTGAATGTCAAGAGTACCACTGATTTTTGGACATTGTGAAATCTTTACACCTGTTCCCTCCATGAAGAGGAAGCTGACATTTTATCCTCAGGACAGATGTATCTCGTTACATAGAAGATATATCTTTACAGTCTTATAGTCTCAACAAGACTTTTCCATATTCTGTTTACTGTACTCCTTAACATAGAGTTTTGAAAGCATATTGAATGCCCTTTGCAAAAGGAGAAATACGTTTCCTCCTTTCTTACTTGCCTATTGTTCTCCATTTAACCGCATTAAAGCCATAGCACACACAAAGTGGCCTGTTTCTAAGTGCTGCTGTTAGAGCTCTTGTGGCTGGGAAATGTTACAAGCTACGTCAATAGCAAGAGACAGGGGGCACTGCACTACCAGCCTCTTAAAGGAAAAACATGCTGGGCTTGCTAAAACTTCATTTGTCTGCCAGTTGCAACAGCTAAGAACACAGGTTCTCAATTCCTGAATTTACATGCAACCATTTATTCTGGATTCTTGCATTAGCATCCAAACAAGACAGAAAATAAATGATAACTTTCATTTAACACAATATAGCATTTAGCACAATACAACAGCTCTATTAGACATCCTGTAATCCCCATCTAGGAGCTCTGCCTTTAAGAAAGCAGTGGGAAAAAATAAAAATAAAAAAATAAGGAGAAAGTGCCTTTCAGCCTCTGAAGCGTGTTTTCTTGTTTGCACAATAACAACAACGGATTCAAACATCATTCTTCTGTACAGCTTGCCATCCCTGGGCACAGCTTTGCTGTGCTGTTTTCTAACATGCTTGATATTGACATGAAGTTGTAAGCAACAATAAGTGGAAGCAAGCCTAGTACATACGTATGAGACACAGGAAACAAACAGTCCTTTTAAAATTCTGTGTTTCTGATTAAAAGTAAATGTTAAACTTTTTCCTTCCAACTCACTTTTTTGCCTGAAGATAATCTTCGTGTGCTTATATTTTGGTAGGGTTGGAGAAGAATGAGGACAGAAATTAGCAATACTTAACCTAGGATTAAAAGGAAAGAATGCTCTCAAATGATTGGGGTTTTGGTTGGCCTTCCAATTATGGCTTTAAGAAGCTTGCATTCCTAAAGAAACTGAGAAGAACATAAATGTAAGTTGTTATTTATACTTCAAGGCAATTTTCTGTCCTTAAAGTTTATTTGTGTTTTCTTCCTTATAGAAATTAAATCTGAATGGCCTTGTTAAATTATTCCAATATGTATTCATCTTAGTCTATTTTAGTGTGTCTTTCAAAAGCAAGGTTTTTCTGATTTTTGCAAAATATGCAACTTATTGTCTCTTTCAGACAGCTGGAAGTCACATTCAAGTTTAAACAATTTTTCAAAATGTCTTACAGTGCTATATGGTGAGATTCTAATTGCCCTCAGGGTCCATTTAATTTTTAAAATGACATTTGCCACCAACTATAGAGTATTTACAGGTCCTAGTTTGATATACATTAACTTAGCATCTTAATAAAAGGGAAAATAGACACCACATAGACAAAATGCTCCCCTCACCCCTCACTTCCCCCCCTCCAAAACAAACAAACAAACAAAAAAAAAAACAACCTAACCCACCCCATGGAGAATCTGGAAGATCTGTATGTTTAGAAACTAAGGAAAATATTAATTCATTAATCTGATTTAATTACTTGGATGTTGCCTTTGAACCAAGATGCACATACTGTCAAATTCCTTTTAGAGTCAGCGCTGTCTGATGAGGTCTTGTGAAACTGCTGATTTTACAAGATAAGCAGAAATGCACACTAGCTCCTCTAGGAGCAAAAGCAAGCTTTGGAACTAGTGTAAAAAAACTCAAAGTTAGGAATGGTAAAGAGATTTTCATTTGAAAGCTAGACACAGTTCAGTAAAACACCCATGCTGATCCTGAAATTTTGCCTGCTCTGTGTGTCACTACATTAAAGTTTACATGAGCATGAAGGCTAAGCCTGTCTAAAATGATTTATTAGATGTAAGTCGAGAATGCCAAAGATTATTAGAAAGATCAAAAGTTATGAGAATATTCAAACCGAGAACTACAGAGTTTGGCTGTTTTTCCCAGTAACAATACAGTGATAATTTCAGGAAACCTAAAAAGCATGCAAGAGAAGAAATACTAGGGCTGCTCCTAAAGTAATGCTTTCTCTGTTGTGATGTTGGCTTCACCAAATATCAGAGGCAGATGGTGGTGGTATGGCATTAAAGGTTGAACCTTGCCAACAATACTGCATTACATCTTGTTGCTGTGTGACAGATAGCTGCAGAGACAGTCTGACAAAGTGGTGTCTGGCATGGAAGTGTGTAGGTACAAAGGTGTAGCTAGGTTGCTTCGAAAGTAATGTCTCCTATTTATTTCCATGGAAACTACAACCGACACAAAGAGTACAATAACACTATTTGATAGAGCAAGTTCTCATCTACAAAACACTATTTTGCAAAATAGTCACCACCATGAGTTCATTGCCTGCCTATTCAGAGCCTAGATGCCACACTCTTAAAAACGTGCACTGGCAGAAGTGATCCACTGTCACTGTTGCCACTGCTGAAACACCACCCACAGCTTCACTGTGCTCACATCCACTGCTGGGTCTCCAGAAACATTCCACAAGTATTAATGTCAATGGGTGCAATTTTTTCTGCATGGAGGAATTCAATGGCACACCTTTGCTTCAAATGCACTTCCATGTCAGTTGTCATTTTGTCAGACTCTGCTGCCATCTGTCACACAGCAATAAGATGTATTGGAATATGAGTGGGAAGGTTTAACCTCTACTGCCATAGTGCCAACATCACCTCCGATGTTGTGGGTCAACATAATAAAATAGGAGGCATTATTTTCAGAGTAGGCCTTGTACAAAGGCCACGCTGTATAGTGAAGTGAAGCAAATCTTGAAGAATTACTTTAATTTAGCAATTGCCACACAGGAGACTTTATTCATGGAATTTTTTTTTTTTTTTAATTCAATCTTGATTTTAATAGGTTTGAGCACTTACATAGCTTTCTGGTCTTTCTCACTCCAAATCTAATTTAAAATTATGAGGATAAATGAATTTATACAAGAGAATATGTTTGCTAAAAGTAAGTGGGCCGTGGTTATCATGATCTAAGAAGTAATTATTAGCAAGGGCACAATGGAGACAAAGAAATGAAAGATGATGAAAGAGAAGTCTCTATCTTTTCTTCTAACTTATCTTCTACCACAACAATGCAATCAACATGGGTGTTAATCATCATGCTTTAGTCCTGAAGTTGCTTTTATTCCGCATAGTAGTTTGACTCTAGATCGTGAAATTTCATGTTCACTCAGTCTTCTTCCTCATACAAAGGAAAACAGTTTCAACTACAGGTGAAAGTTAAGTTACCATCCCAGTAAGTTCACAAAAAATTAAGGGTACTAGCTTAAATCAGTAGAAATTAGCAGAAAGTACTGTTTATTTCTAAATAACACCAGCTCACCCCAAATACAAAAAAATGAAAAATTGAGATAATTAAACACTTATCTCTAAATTTTGCCTGCATTTTATTCTAGCAAAGTGTAGTTTCATATAGATTGTTTTTAAAATTCTCATCCAGTTTTTAGTCAGAGTAAAAACATTTTTTTATACAGTAGAGCAGATAAGGCAAAGATTTTATACTTGCAAAAGCACACCCTATTTTGGTATAGAAATAAAATTGTTCAGAGATATTCTCAGGAATTCTTTCCTGAATAACATGTGATTCATGAGAGCAAGGAATGAGAGCTAGTTTGAATACTTACATCTCTAATAAGCTTCATAACTAGTTATATATTTAGTTTCCCTCTGCACTCAGTTCTGTTCATTGAAAAAGCTCCAAAAAAAATTGGTTCCTTCCCCATACCAGGGGACTCACTCGACCTATAAAATGTCAAAGGCCAAGTTTGCTGCACTAAAAAAGGAGATCTGGAAGAACACAATTTGGAAGAATGTTTTGAATTACCAGATATTCTACAGTGGTCTTATTAATTTTTACAGTACATTTCTCTACATTTGGACCTTTAAAAATTTTTCTACTGAACACTGCATCCAACTGAGTATGTTCCCATAAACAATCATGGGTAGTCCTGCTGTTGTTATTCTCTTGTTTTTGTTGTTGTTTTTGTTGTTTTTACAGGAAAAAAAAGGAAAGGAAAAAGGAAAGGAAGAAGGAAAGGGGAGGGGGAGGGGGAGGGGGAGGGGAGGGGAGGGGAGGGGAGGGGAGGGGAGGGGAGGGGAGGGGAGGGGAGGGGAGGGGAGGGGAGGGGAGGGGAGGGGAGGGGAGGGGAGGGGAGGGGAGGGGAGGGGAGGGGAGGGGAGGGGAGGGGAAGGGAGGGGAGGGGAGGGGAGGGGAGGGGAGGGGAGGGGAGGGGAGGGGAGGGGAGGGGAGGGGAGGGGAGGGGAGGGGAGGGGAGGGGAGGGGAGGGGAGGGGAGGGGAGGGGAGGGGAGGGGAGGGGAGGGGAGGGGAGGGGAGGGGAGGGGAGGGGAGGGGAGGGGAGGGGAGGGGAGGGGAGGGGAGGGGAGGGGAGGGAAGGGAAGGGAAGGGAAGGGAAGGGAAGGGAAGGGAAGGGGAGGGAAGGGAAGGGAAGGGAAGGGAAGGGAAGGGAAGGGAAGGGAAGGGAAGGGAAGGGAAGGGAAGGGAAGGGAAGGGAAGGGAAGGGAAGGGAAGGGAAGGGAAGGGAAGGGAAGGGAAGGGAAGGGAAGGGAAGGGAAGGGAAGGGAAGGGAAGGGAAAAGGAAAAAAAAAGGAAAAGGAAAAGGAAAAGGAAAAGGAAAAGGAAAAGGAAAAGGAAAAGGAAAAGGAAAAGGAAAAGGAAAAGGAAAAGGAAAAGGAAAAGGAAAAGGAAAAGGAAAAGGAAAAGGAAAAGGAAAAGGAAAAGGAAAAGGAAAAGGAAAAAGAAATGACTGAATGTTCAGGAATGAAGATTATTCATATAGTCAATACATTTTCTCTGGAGAACGAGCCTGGAATCAGAAGGAAGTTACTCCATCATTTTACCCAAGCAGCTAACCACATCACTCACATTTAGAGAACCAGTTTTGTCAATTGAAAAAAAAAACAAATAAAAAATGGAAGAGGTGTGGAGAACAGCACTGACAATTTCAGAACATAAGTATATGGCACATGTGAAAAACACAGTTTGCTGGTAGGTTAGACTACAGGAGGAACAGCTCTGAGAGCCCATCTTAGCCTATTTCCTTCTGACTTCCTTATTGCCTTCCATTCTTCTCAGAACTTCTTTCCCACCTTTATATTTGCATTGGAAGAGCCTCAGAAAATTCAGGGTGTAAAAGAGACGGACATTATACAACAAAATCCTTGTACCATTACAAACACCAAGTGGATGACCTTTACAGAATTAGAACATTTTTAAAGGACTGTTTCATAAAGAGAGCAGCTTCATCTTAATAGGGGCATGAACTTACATTCTCCAGCACACTCTAAAGTTCTGTCCTTTACTAACTTGATGCCTTAGCCAAGATCATTTAGATACAAGGAAGTTGTAGCTAATTGAGTTCAGAGGGCTTTGGATCAGAAAATCCTGGCAAGTCTTATTCTTCAACATCTCTTAAAAGGGAAATGAAAACATCTGTCTTATTCCACTCTATCAAAAAGAACCAGAACTGTACAGAAAGGAGCAGAAAGTATCCAGATGATACAAGTGCTCTTTAAATAACTGGTAGCCTAAAAAATAAGAGATCATTAACTTCTATTTTCAGAAAGTTGAGTTTACAGGGAAAACCACAAGGAACTTTAATTTATCCTTTCTGACTACAGAGTCACATGCATCTCCTGAAATGTTTAGTTTGTTTTACCCTTTTTGTTTTGAAGGAAATTAGAACAAAAGGGATTGCTATCTCAATAATCTGCTTACAGGGGTTATAAAGGGAGACAGAAAATAATCACATGTATTTTTTTAATTTTGTATGGTCCAATCCCAGACTCTCTATACCTGCCCTCTGAAGCTCAGAGCTTATGCACTCAAATACCAGAACTACATTATACAATGCAGTGATGACTACAAGACCATTTCCTAATAGTACAAAAGCTGTACAAATGGTCAATGCTAAGAAGAGACTGTATTACAGTAGTCATTATTTTGCTTCTGAAGACCTTTTTAAAGTTTTCCTTGCCTGACAGAAGCCTTACAGTGAGGAGGACGCAGCTCTAATGACCATCCTGGGGGAGGCTGAGAGGTCAGGCTCTCCCTTTTAGCCCAATTTCACTCAAAGCATGACAGGAGAATTATACAAGCAGTAGGTATCTCTGGAGCATTTTCTTCTTGATGATGACAGCAACAACCTGGTTCAGGCCCTGTGTTAGTAAAGAGCTGTAAAACCAAACTCAGCCAGAGAATATGCACTCCTATTTATATCAGAAAACAATCTCTTCATCTCTTTCTAAAAATGGTGTTTCCCTAAGAAAAGTCCACGATCATCTAAAATGCTGATATTTTGCCATTAGCCACTGACAAATATTTATGACATTCAGTGTTTCCAAGACAGAAAACAGCCTGTCACACACAGAATAAGATTCAAAACCAGGTTTGATTATCTCCTTTGCATTTGTGAGTTTCTATCAGGCCTTTAACGTTACTAGAATGTATTTACTGTGCTCTGGTAACAGAACAGAAAACATGGCACATGATAGTGATTTAAACTGTGTCATTAGCACATGGCAGGGGGGAGGGCTTTACTTGTATAGTTCACACATACCATACAAATTCTTTAAACAAATAAAGAGCTGCAGAGGGTGGGAGGGAGGGAGGGAAGGGGAAGAGACCTATACAAAACTGAAATTTTCCATGCTTTCCCACACTTGTTTGGAGGGCTCCCCACAATACGATGGAGTCTCTCCTCTTACCCATCTCATCAGCAATTCCTCTCATGCTGTACACACAGGGGTGGCATGCTGCCTACACTATGAGAAGATCTTGGCAGTGCACAAGCAGATTTGGAACATGAACTAGAGGCAGAGAACATTACCTCATATTTTCAATAGAGGCAGTCATCATTTCAAATTAACCCTTTTTATTTATGAATTCTTGACAGACGCAAGTAATGAACGTCCCAAGTAGAGGCATGGAGCACCATATATCACATTAGGGAGGAGAACACAATGCCTTGCCCACTTAAAAAAAATTACCAATGCATTTTTGAGTATGCTTGAGTTAAACAATGAAATGCAACTGAGAACAAGTACTGGGCAGAGCCCAAGATGGCACGCCAAGCCATGAACAAATCAGTGTTCTCACCTCTTTGCTGGTACGTAGCAAGAGCCAGGCTGCTGCACTCTGATGCAAGCAGCACTCATCTCATCTGTTACATTACCCTCAAGGACAAGTAGAAATCAAAGGAGAGAGAGGTTACTGGAAGTGTGGAACATAGGAGAAGTTGATTTTACATAGTTTAATAAGACATGACAGTTCTTAATTCAATCTAAATTGTTCATCTTTTTTTTTTTTTTTTTCTTAACTTAGTGCTGCTCTACAAAACATACTTCATATGGACTATAATTAGTAGAACTTCACATATATTAGTGGTATTCAACAATCTTGTAGATAGGTAAATAAAATCATCTCTTTTACTTCTAAAAAATGGAGGCAAACTCATTCAGAATCAGATTTACTTATTAAAGATACAGATATTTCTTCAGTGAGTTCTTCAAAAGCCTTAAGGAGTTTAAGACCCATTGAATAAACTGGCTCTTTTAAAATAAAAAACTAGCCATTTTGAGCTACTAAACAGTTCTAAGAACTGAAGGTGATGGCTTCACTGTCAGAGACGAGTTTAAAACTTAGGAATCTGAGAAGATAAGATATGCCCAGAGATACACAGAAATAATCCGATCTGATACAGTTTGTGGTTTTTGTTCACAGATATTCAGCCTTGAAACTTCTGCTAGCCAGGTAGAAGTATGCCCTGAATAACAGGAGAAGACAACAATCCCACACCGATGCAGGCCAGATGACATAGAATATGTACTTATTTATACATCACCCGGATTTGCAGCATGTGAAAACCGATTCACTGTCTTAACAGCTCATGAAGGAGGGAGAATTAGCACTCAGACAGGGAACCAAGGCACAGAGAGTGACTTTCTTACAATCCCACAGGAATCACACTCCATTTAAGTAGACTGCTGAATCACCTGCAGTTTCCAGGTTAATTTTACACAAAGATTAGCAGTCCAGCAGTTCCCAAAAGTGTTTTCAACAGCAGCAGGTACACTGTTCTCCAGGATTAAGCCCCACCCTGAAGAAAGATTAGCATAAGGAAGCTGAGAAAATTTTTGAAAGACACAGGCAGTGGTCAGCTGTCAAAGCCTAGTAGTGGAAATGAAGTGTTTTCTGAAGTGTCTGGCAGATATGATGTAGATGAGAAATTACTGCAACCTTAATATATCTCACTCCTGGAGGATTTCAGAACCATAATTTATTCCAGATATATCTCTAACCAGAATTAACACCATCCTGCACAGATAGACACATAGTTGATCTCCCTTCAGGATTAAGTACAAAGCTGTAAAAAGGAGATTAACATCAACTCTACTTCCCTCTTTCCACCCCTATCTCTGTAGCTTCAAATTGACAAGACTTGTCCATTTTAAGAAAACATCAACTGAAAACGTATGGAGGAAACGAAGTCAAGGAGAGAAGGCAACTACAGGAAGAAAATACAGAGCACAGTCATTTATTTACAGACTGCTTCTTGTGATAGCCTAGTGCCACCTTTGGTTGAAGCTCACAGAGTAAGGAAAAGCCTTCAATCATTTCCAGGAGAAAATAAAGATATCATTTCTTTGATATCTCCTTACACACAAAAAGACACCTGCTGCATTCACTATCTTTAGCTACAGTTACTGAACTAGTATTTCCCATTCCTGTACCATAACTGTCCCCTGCAGTGTTAGCTGGAAGAGGCTTACTTTACTTTCATGACTCTGCATTCTGATGCACCATAGGGAAGAAGAAAATGCAAGGAAGCTGCTTTGAGAAGCTCACATAGTACAGCCTGAAAAAGGGAGGAAAAAGACAAAAAAAAAAAATTCCTTCTGTTGTTTCAGTTATCAGACACACCGTGTGGATTTTTGTACATTCCTGTCCATGGTTACAGCTACAAGCCTCTTGGGCCAAACTCTCAGAGCATGTGAAATGCTCCAGGAAAGCCAGTGTAACAATTCCAGCAGTTTCAGCAATTCACTGTTGCCAAGAATTAGGCCCAGGAGCATAATCACAGAATCACAGAATTGGAGGGGTTGGAAGGGACCTCTAGAGATCAACAAAGACAGTTGCTTAAATCTCTTAATAAGTAGTGTACTTTTATCACCTTGACACTCTAGTGGCAAGTAACAAAGCCATTTCAAACACGTATGTAGGTGGTCTACTTCGTGATGCAGAAAACAGAAAAATGAATTGAAAAGAAAAATGAAATATGTCATTACAGATACACCGATGTAAATTAAAAAAAAAAACAAACAGATGTGTGTGTGTATATTTGTAAATATGCATATACATATAAATACAAATATACATATGCACACGTATACACATAACAAAGGCACACAGATGAAAACTCGGACACCCAAAAGAAGCACAGGACAGTTTCAGTGGGATATAAAGAGTTACTTTAAAAGTAGGTCTAAAGTTTTTTTAGATAAAAGCCAACATTTGAAATATCAGGCAAAACAGTCATTAAGAATTCTGTTCATGGACCCACCAGCTACTCCTTTAAAGCTTAAGTTAAGAGTTTCTGCAAGACACCCTCCAGGCTCCCTTCCTTGCTGTCAGTCGTGCAACCTTCATTTCCAGTGAGCTTCAGAAGTAGCCAAGATAATCTCTTGCAGTCCTAGCATACAGTGCTTGAACAAATGGGTTTACTTTACAGCTAATATAGCTAGGTATTCAGAGAGAGCTTTCTTTTTTTAAGGTTAATTTCAACTTCAAGTTGTCAGAAACTGAACTGTGGTTTTCGGTCATTCCAGACTGTGAGGTTTTCAGACAGTTAAAGCATCAAGCAACAGCTCCTCATCTTTCTTCTGGTTCTCCTCTTAGGATTTTTAATTCCATAGAGAGGAGGAGGAAACAGAGCAGGAAAAATAGAATTTCTGCTGCTAATGGATAACAGAATGACATTTGTGGGATATATTATTTTAAATTACCAAAAATAAGGATAGTGCTATTCCAGTTGTGTAATGACATGTCCTGGCAGAAATACCTTTGCCACCATTTTATCTCCTGGGAACTTCTCTTTTCATCTCTGCACTCTCATTCTTTGCTTCCTCTTTTCTTGAAGCATTAACTCACCTCACACAGCTATCATACGCTCACCTCTACCTGCTTTCATTTCTATACAGCACTACAGCAAAAATATATCCTAAGGAAGCCTCAGGCTGTTCTACTTTGTGACCCAGTTACAATGTTCTCTCATGCTAGCAGATGAGAAAGATGACAAGTTGACTGTAGTCTGCTCCTTGCAGGTGCCATTTGAATATTAATTTTCTCTAGCTAAAACTCTTATTTTCAGGTTGTCCTTCTTTAAATTTGTAAGATGAAGAATTTCATACAGTGAAGTGATTGGAGATAGCTAATAGGGACAGCTAGGTTAGCATTCTAATCAATAGAACGATCACATCATTTGTCTCTCTCCAGTGATTGTGAGCAGACCTCAGTTAAGAGCCTGAAGTTAGTTCAGGTGTTTCTAGGCTGTATCTTCTGGTTCACATTTGCAGACAAAGAGTCCTGCATAGGAAGAGCTCTTCTCCATAGGACTTCTCAGGGACAATGGAGAGGGCACATCTTCATGTCACCACCTTTACATAAGACACAACTCACTCTACAGTCAAACACAAACTGTGGTGCTACCAAAGCACTGTAACTCATGGCAATTTGGACAACAGAAAGTATTTTATTTCTCTTTTAATCACAGAGAACCTACTCTAAGGTGTATTGCACTGAATGTAGTCTTACATAATGCAGTCATATAGACAGTTGAAATGTTGCTGAATTGTAGGACTGCAGCTTTTCCACTTCAACCTTCAGCACTTACATTTGTTTTCTTTAAAAATATATATATTTTAAAAATATATATTTAAATTAATTGTATTTATGTCACTTTTTTGGTGATTCTATAGATCTATTCAATATTAAGTCGCTTTGTATCACTGTTAGATCTCATATAAGAAATACAAGGAGACAGGAAGGAAGAAGCTAAATGTAGTTTATAATAATTGATGTTTCCTCAGTATAATCTTGGCATCTCTTTAAATCCATTTATAATTGTTTGCTACCTATTCCACAGTATGAACGGGCTATTTCACCCATGAAGGGCAAGTGCTAAGCTCCCTCCCTGGTTATGAAAGATCCATAACTCAAAAAGGCTGGAGGCTGGTGTCCGTGGCAAAGATCTGTCTTTACTTTTTTTTTTTTCTTTAAGCAAGTCAAAGAATTATACTCACTCTTCATGGATGAGACAGCCTATTTGTTCTTCTTCAGTTGTATTTCTGTTAAATTAAGCTTCTGAAAATGGGACTAAGCCCTGGCATCGGACATTAAACAGAAAGTTGGTGATAGATATGGATAATTAGTATTTTGTGACTTATTGGATAAGCCAAAAACATTAAAAAAAAAAAAAAAAAAACCAAACAACTTGATACTGAAACTACTTGGGGCTTTCTTTTGGGCATTTTTTCACCAAGATGAATAACAAAAATAACACTGACAGAAACATTTCACTTGGTCAGACGTGAAATATATTGTTTAATTCTATTGTATATTTATCATTTAGTTTGTGTGTTTTTTTTAATTAAATTCTAATCCAACATTCTCTTTCAGTGATTGTTAAAAGAATCACCAATCCACATTAGCCTACAAAGGACACAATGAAAAAGGAAACAAAGCTGTGAAAACACAAAGTAAATATCAAGAGACATCTGAAAACTGGCACAACTGTGGAAATAGAAATAAGCACTACTGCAGAAGTAGAAAGGGATAAAAATATGGAAAGAGAAATGTTCATCCTGCTTCACAATTGAGCTGGAGGCTATTGCTCTTACTTTGACTCTTTCAGGGCATGCAATATTAACTTATACAAATAAGCCACATCACCTTACAGGAATTCAAGCAGGACTGCTGACAGGATACCTAGTCCAAAGACAGAGATATTGCACTCTCTTCCCTAGGAGCCACTAGGGATTCACAGCAGAAATCCTTTAAGATGATAGCATAAACAGCTCTCTGCATGGTTCCAGTTCTCTTAAAAGATGTAGATATAAATGCTAACTCTGCAAAAAAAAAAAGACTCAGAGGCAGGAACTGAACTGCAGACACTTTTGACTTGCACGCTACATACTAATTCACACATGCTTTGAACACATAAAATCTTCAAGAGCTGCAAGATGCATACATTGTCATCTTAACAGGTTTCCTCCTCCTCACCAATATCCTCTGTTACAGTATTTCCCTCCCCTAGTTACATTGGCCCCAAATGTTGAATCAAACATATTGAGCACAGGGTTTAAGAATCAGTATTAAGCCACTCTGCAGAGCTTCAAACAGGAGTCCTTCCTCCAGTGATTAAATACTCTGCCAGCTTTCCAGTGAGTTTCAGAGTATATGTTTCTAGACCTCAAGATCACAAGATCTTTTTAAAGCACTGACAATTTAACTATCCTTACAGGAGATAAATATTTATTATATGTACAAGCTTTAAAACCTCAGGGAGCATATGCCAAAATTATATGCATATCTTTTACAGCAAAACAAATTGGTTACTGTTAATTGTACTATTAATTGCAGAAAATTAATAAGGTCACTTGTTTACTTCATTTGGAAATGATCAAGAGTGCTCTAGCATGCAGTGCTTTACAGGTATAACTTTAGAAGGTAAGTATTCCACTATAATGCTAATATATTTGTAAAATAATTTACTTCCTAGGTCATCTGCAGATGTAATATAATCCAAATTCAATCGGTTTTTTGCCTTGTACACTTAAGCTGGTACATTTGGTTCTTTTACCCTCAGATCCCTGAAGGGAGTGGCAGACATAGACGTAGCTGCCCTTCATTTCCCATAATGCATTTCAAATAAAGCTATTCTAAATCTCAGGTTGCTCAGTGGAAATGTTTTGGAGATTATATAACAAGTGTCAACCTAGACAATAAGTATGATCCATCTATTTCTGTTACACATTGCCCACTGCTGCATCAAGCAAACAAGTAAAATTAAAACTTGGAAGTAAGATACCACAAAACTTCAAAATTGCTGAAAGCCATTTCTCTGTTTGTCTGTATTACTATTGTAAGTTTGAAATATTCATTGCATATTCATTCTGGGGATGAATTTTTCTGACTGATATTTAGTAGAAACTCATTTGCTATTCCTAATACCTGAAGCTTTATGAATTGGATGTAGGTAAAGAATGCAAATATACATTGCAAAATACTTTGGAAGTTTTCCCAGTCAGTCAAGGATCTCTTCAAGATAAATCTTCAGCCTTTCCAAAAAGAAGAACAAACACAGACTTTGTATGTATGCACTGCATATAATGTGTGAATTTCTGAATGCCTGCACCAATATTATTTCAATCATCTCCTAATACCTCCTGAAAAAAATATATACAGGAAATATGTAGATTTATTTCCATTCTCCATTGTAGCATTCATTATTATTAATAATTCAGAATTAACTCAAGAACGCTTATTCTTAGGAAAGGCTATCAAATTCTAGTAACCAAAAAAAAAGTTGAACAAATTCAAAGCACCTTATTTGTGATACCTCAGCAAACTGTAGTGGAAATGATCACAAAATGAAGGGCATTGTTATTACAGAATCAGAGAATCACAGAACCGTAGAAGTTGGAAGGGATCTCAGGAGATCATCAAGCCCAACCCCGCACTTCAGCAGGTTCCCTACAGCAGAGCACACAGGTAGGCATCCAGATGGGTTTTGAGAATCTCCAGAAGAGGAGACTCCACCACTTCTCTGAGCAGCCTGTACCAGGGCTGTCACTCCACAGTAAAGTGTTTGGATGGAACTTCCTGTGTTCCAGTTTGTGCCCATTGCCCCTTGTTCTGTCACTGGACACCAGTGAAAAGAGCCCACACCACCCTCTTGATTGCCATCCTTTGGTAATTAATAAGTGTTGATAAGCTCCCACACCCTCCATCCCACAACATATTTCCTAGTACAGTTTTTTTTCTTTCAAAGCTTCACCAAACATTGATGATATCAAGTTTAGACCCTAGAAAGATAGGCTACTGTGCATTTTAAATAATGAAATTTACTGTTATCTGTATATACTGGGAAGAATTAGAGTATCAATTCATTTTAAACACCTCCTGACAGAGTTCTAGAAACCAGGGCATATTTTCTAAATGACGTGTTTTAAGTTTGTGGATTTGAAGAAACATGTACCTCAGGCAAACTTGCACAGAAAGTTTGTGAGAGTGTAATATCTCATCTGATAAGAGGACTCTATTACTGACTCCAATCACGTCTTCCTTCTGTTATGCTTTTTCTTATGATAAACACCCATGTTCCAGTCATAATGAGTTAAACAATTCCTAAATGTGACTTTATTCAAATCAGAGATCGTCTACATAAAGTTCAAGCCACTTAGGAAAATGTTTGATTCTTAAAGAGCAATGTCGCATATGAATGGGATGAACAGATCATAGGAAAACAGTTTTTGTTTGTATATAAACACAGCAATTAGGAGTAAACAATTTCTAATTTCCTTCCAAGCATTTTCAACCAAGTTTTACTGAAATAAAGGAATAAAGATTTAAAGAAGAAAATTTCTTCTTAACTCATGTCAGGACTTAACATTTCTAATTTTCTCCTCACTATTTATGAACATCTATGAAAAATAATTCATTTTTTATTTCACTTTCAAATCCTTCAGGTTGAATTCTCTCAGGCATCCCACACTGCTTTGCTCAACACCACTGCATTACAGCAACAGCCCTTGGAAGGCCAACTTTGTATATAATGGCAGAGAGCAGCCAGTTAATTTTTTTAATTGGGCTCTAAATATCCCAATATTTACTTGTATCAGGATTAGAAGACTAAGCTTGGACATTCATCCCATAATGTTACACACACACACAGCTTGATTCATGGCATACTGCTTGGATGTCACTGAGATACACCATCAACTCACTGAAGCTGCCTAAGCCAGTTCCATTTCAACACTATCAAGCAAATCCATTTTCACTGTCCTTGTATAAAGTAATGAATGTATCAGCTGATGTAAGATTTTATTTCTGATTATTTCCCAGGAATACACATTTCTGATTATCTAGGATCATATTTTCCTGCATTGCTTTATCAATTGTCTGAATTGTACCTAACATTGCTTTGTTTTTTATTTATATTTATGTGATTGCTGTTATGCCTCATACACATACACAAAGCATAAATGATTTTTACAGCATAAAGGGTACTGAGAAATGTTATATTGGTTACATGAAATACTTTGTAATTATAGTTGCTAGATGTTACAGAATTAAGTTTTCTTCTCCTAAACATAATCAAAACCCTCAAAACTATATTTACAAATACAGTACTGCTAATGATTTTGAATAAATACTGTATGAAACAAAATATCTGCTACTAGCTTCAGATGCAAGGATGGAGCCATTTTACTTTTGTTTAAGACTTTTGTTTAAGTGTGGTATTAAAAAGATAATCAGTTTTAAAATAATTAAGCAATTTCTCAAAGGTCACTCCTGTAAAATAGTTATATGCTGCCCCTGAGAATGTCAATTTTGAGACATTTTAAAACAGCTGTAAGAGAAAGCTTTACTGCTACAAATAATTGTTGGCTGTCACTGTAATAATCTGGGACATATACACAAACTCATCAGCGTTCACACACTGCATTTCTACAGTGAAAGCACTCATAGTTTGGAAACAGCTGGGAAGCCAGTGCAGGTTTCATCTACTTCTGTATTAGGCATATGCATTATCACACAGTTCTTCATCAGAGATGATTCTGGTTCTGGAAAAACCTGTCTTTCCTATCTCACCACAGCTCCATTTTTTACTTACCTGTTTCAGTGCTCAGCTACTCACGCACCTTGTTCTCAGCACTACAGCTCATTTCAATCCAGTTACTTGCCCAGGCCAATCAACTCTAGCTGTCCCTATAGTTATTACCCTCTTACATGGATCTAGATCTAATTCACTAAGTCCCGTGTTAACAGGATGCTAATCATATCTGAATTGGATGGATAGCTTCTTCTTTCTGACATCTGAACTTCAGCAAAGAAGCTGCAGATATTCATGGAAAGTGTCCCTGTCCTCATCCCACTTCCTCCATCATTGGAGCTGAGACACAGAAAGCTCAGTCTCACCATTTATTACACACAGTGGGAACACCTTCAGGTACCTGCCAGAAACAATAGCTGTCTCAACTATAAAATGCAAGTGTCACATTGTGCCTTAATGCTTTATTGATGTTGCTGATCCCTAAAGGGAAAAAAAGAATAACGTTGCACCTCATCTCCCTAGTTTTGCACTGACTATTGCTGAAATTTTGATGCTGGCTTCTCCTATTAAAATGATGGGACTATGTGAGTATTTTGGATATGGAACACTATTTCCGCCTTTTCCATTATCTTTCTCCAGCCTCATAAAATGTTGGACACAAGTGGTCAATAATCCTTATTATTTACATTGCAGTAGTAGCACTTTACAACTCAGTCATGGGGCACTAGCTTACCTTCCACTAACATACATCAATAAGTTTCAGTTTTAGAACTGTAAAGGTTTGCTACAACAATCCACATTGTTATATACACACATTACTGGTGACTTAGCAGCTATCCACCACCATTCTCTCAAAGCACAATTAAAACCAAATGTTTAATCCACAACATATAATTAAAACAGACTTTCATTTGGCTGGTTATGTTACCTTGGACTAGGCATTGCTTTACTAAGAAATTTCTAACCGTGGTTTAGTTCACCATCCTTTGGGTCTAGAAAGTTCAAGTTCAAAAGTAGAATCTGACAATTAACAGGTTCAAGAAGGCCTCCAGGAAAAGAAAATGAACTGGGGACTGAACAATCTATGTTAAATTTAAAGTCAAAGGTGAGATTTCTACATAACAGATTCTTCTTGCTGATATCTGTGAAAAATGGCATGGAATTCCAGCCTCTTATTTTGGACATTCTCCAGTACAACTGATGATATGGTGAGTATGGCTTAACAGTGCTCAAGACTGCACTGCAATAACTGTGAAACAGGGATTTCTGAAGAAATGCTGTGCATAGTTACAAAGCATAGTGGTCCTTCTTTTTGTGAACTGAGTGAAAAATCTAATGACACAAATCAAGTGTTACACTAAAATCAATGTGTCAGAAAATTCAACATTTATAACAATAAGACAACACTGAAATACTGCCCGTATTCATACAGACATTTAACACTGCTAAAACAGCTATTTTCTTTCATTTTTAACCCCTACACTGTACCCTATTTTCACAATAGGCAACTGTAAAAACACAAACTTAATTCAATCCCAAACTTTAATTTTCTACCACAACAAAAGGCACTTCTAGACACAAACACGAGGAAGGGCTGTTTGTGCCTACTGCTGTTATCATTAGCTTCTGTTAGCATATTACCTACTGCTTGTGTCAAGTAACTTGTCATACTAAATAAAATAGCAAAGATGTTATAAACTTGGCCTTTTGCATAAGAAACTAGTATTGTTTTTCTAATTTTTACTGCATATTTTTTGTAAATCGTATGCTGTAGCTTATTAAAGAACAATGAATAGTTGCCAGAGGTGAAAACTATAATTAATTTTTTGTTGCTGTTGTTTATTTAGTGAATTAAAGGAGAATATTCACTGCTGGAGATGTTTAGCTTACAAATGACAAGGAAACAGAGAGAACAATGTGAAGGTTTTTTGTGAGTTTTGTTTGTTTACTTGTTTTAATACAGAAAAATGTAGAAGGAAAAAGAAAAGTTGTATCAGATATTAGGCATATAAGTTTTATTTTCCAAACTACTGAGCTTTTCTTTTTCCCTTTGGAATAATGATATAATAAACCAAAACTGTATAAAGTATTTCAAGTGTCTAAACACCCTATGTCTGCCCACTCTGAAATAAGTTTTCCAAAATCTAGATGCTAAGCCAAATCTCTAAGTTGGTCATCCCATTACTCTAGTTTGGTATTAATGTTTGTTATTTATTTTGTCTGCCAGACCACACAGCATAGCAGAAAAGCCACATACATTGCATAGATTGCATATTTTACGGATTTCAATTAATAACTTCACAGTTAAAAAGTAGGATTAGTTTTAAACAAGTCATGTAGACTTTAAATCACCATTTAAGTCCTCTTGCTGAAGGTTACTGTACAAATGCTTCCTGGAATATGTTTAACTATTCCCCTGTGGAAAATGTGGGTAAGTACACAGGGGAAATATCAGCAAACGAACAATAGTCAGCAAGCCTGCTCTGTGAGGAATCTAAGTAATCGAATTTTTACTGTGAATTAGTCTGGTTATTAAATATAGGATTTTCTAGTTGGACACCTCTATACCATTCTTCTCTCAAGAAAAACTGTACTTTTTTTCTACATATTCCGCTTTGAATGAACAGGGAATATCCTATCTGAGACCAACCATCATCAATGTCGTAATTAGCTAGGATTCTGTCACTGAAAATGACTTTTCATTTTTAAAATACCACTTCTTTAAAAATCAAAGCTTCTCTTCTAAGTACAGTATTTTCTAATAATTAAGGTCTGGCATGAATTAAGTCAGAGTCTGTGATTAGCTGAGAGCCCAAAGATTAAGGCATTTCCTGAGGGTGTGGATGATTCTGCTTCAAATCTGGTTTGCCCAATTCAGGCCAGGAGTCTAAATCTCAGTCTTTGCAATCCCAGCAAACATTTTATCTTTTGGTATAGGAAACCAGCCCTTCCTATCTCAAAGAGTAGAACAGAACAGTGCCAGTAGCAACCACTTGGAGAGTTCATCCCTAGCCTTCTGTGAGCAACAGTAGCCTATTGAAGAGCCTGAAGTATATTTTATCAGAGCATCCATACCACATGTAGAAGGCTGACATAAGATTCAGTTGCCTAAACAGTGGATTCTGGTGCCTTTGCAAATATCTTAAATCCAAGACATTTTTTCTGCAGTTATGACACCGACTCGCAGAACTTGACAATGACCTGTGTCCATCTGGAAAGGCAGTGAAAGACGGATGTGAGATTCTGAGGCATCTAGTTAGCTCTAGTTGCCTACATTTAATTACCTAAATCCCACTTTGTTTCCCACACAGCTCTCGACTAGAAAAAACAGAAGCTTAAAGATGCTCTATGAATAAAGTTAGCTAGCTGAATACTAATTGTTCTGAATGAGTCCTCTCTGAAAATCTTGTAGACTGACGTTAAATTTTGGTTAGAAACACTTTTTTTTTTTTTTCTGAAATGTTGAAAACATCCATGGGGTGGGAAAATTATACATCCGTTGGGTCAAGTAAATCTGGAGACAATATGTCCCAGTATGACTTTGAACAGACAAGAAGGGGATTTAATAGTAATGCTCTGTTTTGGAATAAACTATTAAATAATGTTAAGGGAGTTCTAAAGGAGAAATCTGCAGATTTTTAAGTTTTCTAGTCCACTCAAAACCAAAAAACATCTGGCTTACTAGGTTAGGCTGCATGTATGCACTAATAAAAACTGTATTTTATTGCCTGACTGTCATTTTCACTCATCTTTCTCTCAGACAAAATTGTCTAAAACAGTGTGTCCTTGAGGACAGAACTGCTGAGGGTTCTCTATGGAAATCTATGGTATAGTTTACTACCATTTGTGTCATTCTATTTAATTTGCTATTTTTTTCCTCACAACATGTGGGTAATAATCACAGCAAATTGATTCCCCCGAGCTCCTTGAACAATTAAAGCTATTTGGTTATTGCCACCTGCTTGCTGTTCCCATTAATGCAATTTTCAAGACTTTTTTTTTATTATTCCTTCCTGCTTCTCACCCTACTAAATTATTTGCCCAGTCTTGATACATTGCAATTATCATTAAAATTATGTGAACATCTTTCCATGAACCTGACCACTCACATTGCCAAACACTGCTCTTTGTAAGCAATTTTGTGAATTCTGAAATTTAGATCTATCTGATAAAGAGTCTAAGAAAACAAGTACTCAATTACATGGCACTATTTTTATAAGGATGTGGACAGTTTTGTTATTATTCAAATCTCTTTGTAAATTTTTTTATTCTGGTAATCTTCATGATAGTAAATTACCTGCTGTGTCTTAACCTCTATACTAAATTCAGGGATAAGAGAGGAAAGTTGGCTCTGTGTTTGTGCATGTGTGAGTGTGTATTACAGTTTAGTCAGATATTTCACCTTTTGTTTCTCAGAATATTTTCTTTTGCACACCCATTTCTCTATTTGGCTATCAGATTTTTTCAATCTGTGTTCTCAAATAAGTAATATCATATAGATCTCTTATGTTGTGATCTCTTTCTTTACAAGAACATAGTGAACACTGACTTTGGAAGGAGAGGCAAAAAGCAAGAAAATATAGATTAGAGAATTAAAGATTGAAAGGGCAAGGAGGAAGTGAAAGGCCTCAGCTCAATTTTGTAAGAAAAAATCAGGTTTTACTCTAAAGAGCAGCTAGAAAAAGAAGGGACATGTAACTGGTTTCATCTTTTAAAATGAAGTTGAATAATGCTAGGTTTTATTATTAACCTCCTTTGCGGGCTACGTTGGCTACAGTCCGATGCATGTTGTACACAAACTGTTTCCTCCATGCTGAATTCCCAAGATTGTAAGAGTACTGTGGGATAAATGCACTGCAAGAATTCTGCTGTTCATAAATGGCTACATAATTTACTGTCCGATTCTGATGAACGCACTACCTTAATACTGCTCAAATATGAGCTTATAGCATTCCTCATGTTGCAAGTTACCATAAAAAAAATTAAAAAAAAACCTATGAATATATTCTTTATTTTTATTCACTGATATTACTCATTTCTCAGGCAGACAAGTCAAGTTTGATCATGAAAAAATTTAGATCCACAGTGTAAGCAAAAAATATAGATCCAAGCAACTGTTTATAAATGAATGTGGTTATAGACCACAAATTGCACCTTCAATGAAGAGATTAGACATAAGTCAAATTCCAGAAACAGCAGAAAACCAATAGGAAAAAGTAGCAAGAACCACCAAAAAAAAACCCAAAACCTAATTTAGGAACAAAGCTTAACCTATCTTTTTTTTTTTTTTTTTTTTTTTTTGTTTGCTTTGATTATCTATCATGCCAGTAGATTTTATACACTCGGGTAGAATTTCCAGACTTTGCAGATCATTTAAAAGCTTAAGGGATTATCAAACCAGTCATTTAAAATGATGTTTTCACTGTGCAAATATTTGTCTATTAAATAGGCTGTATGGCACAGGACCTGATCAGCCTTGGCAGGATTACAGGTTCTTCATACACTGCAAACCCCACTGTTTCCTCATAAAGCTGTCAAGTCTCAGTTTAATGAAACATATATAAACTCAATGATGTTAGCTACAACTCAGCAAGCTAATTCTTTTTTTTTTTTTTTTTGTCCCTGTTGAGTTACCCCTATGAGGACTTTTTATCAATTTATCCTTTTAGGAACACTACAGCACATTTGGTGCTGGCACTGTGATATGAAATCAGAGTGTATTTAATTTCTGAGCAGTCAAAACATTTACATACATAGAAATATCCTGTCTGACCATCACTGCATTACTCACAGAGGATGGAAATAATAGGGAGCTTTAGTCCCATAAACTCTTCCATGCCCTACTCTGTTGTCAGAGATGTATTCCTTACAACTTTCTTGTGTTTGTAATTAAAGTTGCTTACATTCAAACTCAGGGTCTGAAAGATTCAGGAGTTATGAACAGTTTTCAACTGGTGGGGTGGAAGATCATTATTGTAAACAGTCTTAGGAAATTTTGACTCTTTACCTGGTTTTGTAATATCTTGCTCAAAAGAGAGGTTACCGCAATACCGATTCCTTTCAGCCTTAAAGAATATTTCTACCATAATTTTGAAGTATTGAAAATAAGTAGTGAATGCAAATAAATGAACAAACATGGCAAAGTATCTTGTTACTAAAATATATGATGCTTACCCCCTGAAAACTTAAACAACACCACCGAAATCTTGTCTTATTCTACTTTCTACAATATGTTCTTGCTGTTTATGAATTGTCTCAAATCAGGAAGGAAAGGCTTCTACATAGTACTTCTCTTTCTACCAATGAACAACATAACTGATGACTTCATTAATGACTTAAAAAAACAAACCAAGCCAAGCCAAGCCAAAACAACCACCTTTCAGTGCATATATTACAGTAAACAGCATTGACAATATGAGCCCGAGTTTCTGACAAAATTTTGATTGTTTCTGCCCAATGCTCTTCTCCACCCTATATTTGCTTTCTACAAATATTCTAGCAAGCAGTTTATCTTTCAGAAACAAGCATCTTTAAATGACTATTGCAGAACAGATTTGAGAAGTCATCTGCTAGTATAGGTGGAGAAAACATGATTTGAAACAACCAAATTCATTCAATTGAAAATGTAAATACAATGTTTCCAGGTGTACAATGAAAATTTTTAAATTTGTGCACTGAATGTATGTCCAATGCATTGAATTATTTCCTTGAAGATTCCAAACAGACACATTTAAACTATCGCTCCACTCCCAATTTGTGACAGAAATAGAAAGCAAGAAAATTGTCCAGTACGTTAATTTTGTCAAATTATTTATCCAATCTCATTTATGATTATAGTGGAGTTTAAACAAGTCTGTACCATTCAATACACTGAAGGAAAGGGAGAAAGCCTGTCCACAAGGAAGTTTGCTTGTAGTCATACTCTGACCAATATGAACAAGTAGCACTTCTTCTCTGAGCAGAACAAGGTACAGAGGGCAAAATGAGAACCTGTACAATCTAGCCTACAGATGTACAAACTCCTGGCTTGTGGCACACTGTGTGAAGTAGGGCTGTCTTAGGCTGCGTACAAAGCAGGTGCAGAGTAGACTATGCCAAAAAGAAAACAATTGTTTTCTGGTGGTGTTCAAAGCCACGTTGGATGGGGCCCTGGGTAACCTGATCTGGCGTGTGGCAGCCAGCCCACAGCAAGGGGTTGGAAGTAGATATCTCTAAGGCTCCTTCCAACCCAAGCTATTCTATGATTCAGTGATAGCAAACACACCACCAATAAATGGTTTGGAATTTTTAGCAGTCAGATTTGCTACCACATAATTTGCTTTATAAATTTTTTTATATAAAGTCAACTTTTCAGAAAAAATTTGTTGAGATGACCTATTGTTTTTTTCAATTCTACCATATTATTTGTCTCTATAAAAAATATTAATCTATTTTTTGTTGAACATTTCCTTCATCCATGATTTTTCTCTCTTTTGGCTCTCTTTTGAGACAATATTAGGTAGATTTAAATACTATTTTCAGTAATTACTGCATTTTATTTGCCAAGGAGCACAAGCAAATGTCACATGCAGTACACACATTTTTATTTTCCTGTGTGTGTGTGGTGCACACAGGAGTTAGAGATAGCTCTGCACTGCGCCCTTCCCATGTCCCAGCTTTAGCTGCGACAGTGCCAATCACATACGGATATTTAGTTGTTGCTGAGTGATGGGTGTGTGCCTGGAATGGAGACAAGCTGCTCCGTGGGGTAGAACTGCTTCCACGATGGCACAGGACAGTGAGCAGCCACAGAATGAGCTGTTGTTACCATAGTGCCATGGGTTGGATAGGCCTGGTTTAGCATTGTATGTTCTAGGGAAGAGGGTAAGTAGTGACATTCAGAGAGAACATGAACTCAGCTTGCTTTTCTGCCAGAAGCATGACTCTTGATCACAGAAACAATTTAAATAAAAATTAGGAAAAAAAATAATCACAGCTAGCAATAAGCCATGTCTCATTTTCTTTTACTCTTCAGGAGATTATTTTGATGGGAATTAGACAGCCCCCTGCAGGAAGTTCTTTAGTTCTTGTTAAGTCTTTTCACAGCATGTTTGGCGGAAAGAAAGGTTTGTGTTTGATGCTGTTCATCACTACTGCTGCTGATTTTCTCAGGTTAAGAAACATCAGTCTGTTTGCACCACTTTCAAGCACTGCCAAAGTGAAGATCTCATACGGGTTCCAAGTCTGGCTGCTGAGTTACAGCTCATCCCCTTAGGCAAGCCTACAAGTCAAGGCTGAACAAGTTTCACATATCAAATGCTCATTTGAGGATCTTTAGTAGGTCAAACAACTCTTTCTCCAAGTGATCGCATATGCTTGTGCTAACATTGATTTAACTGCACTTCTAGATTGCATTTGAAAATCATAAATGAAATCTTTTCCTCTTTCAGGCATGCTGCTATGACAAATGTTACAGCATCTGCCCCCAAAGAGAAGCTCCTGCCCTCTTCTGCCCTAGAGTCTGAATCGAATTTTTCTTTTCCCCTTTTTATTTCCAGTGTCCATAAGAAATAGCAGATTAATAACAAGCCTCTAGTGCTTCACTAAGGATTAGGAGGAACTTTTACAATACGTTATTTTCTATTTTGTATAACAGCATGTTGGTGTTTTGCTATCTGCATTCTGCTGAGGTATAAGCAGAAATCATATAAGGTACAAGGTGCCATCCCCCTGCCTTCTTTGGTAACTCATGCTTCCTCTTGATTGAGTTGTAACTGTGTTTACCTTCCAGTTCTTCCCTCCAACTTTTCCAGTATTGAGTCAATTGTGTTTTATTCCCTGACCTCTTCCCCTTTTACTCTCTGGTTATAAGTCTGGTCAAACAAAATGAGTCTTTCAAAGACTGTTCTTGCAAAATGAACCTTTGCTTCTTTGCTACTTTTACTTCCTTTCACACTTCTGAAAATTACAGAGAGTGGATAAAGTCTGAAAAACTTTTACTGCGTATCAGGGGTTGAAAAAATTCAGTTAATAAGACTGTATCACGTACTTTTGGTTTCCTATTTCTCTCCCATTACTCAAACTGCCTTTGCATTAGGTGCAAAGCTACAATAAAGCTGTCCTTTATGGCTACCAGATCCTATTATGTCTACACACGGAGGCAGAACTTCAGTGAACCTGGATCTCTTTCCTTCCTGTTTAAGGTCTGCTCTACTGTCATTGCATGCACATAGATAGGAGTGACTTGTGCTGGGAAGGGCTTTTCATATCTCCTCCTGGCACAGACAGTGGAAGGCTTTTCTTTAGCACACCTGTATGAAGCTGTTCCCTGCAAGACCTCAAGGATCCCATTTTCACATTTGTGATGGCTGCACATGTAGTTCATTAGGGTGAGATAACCTCTGTGCAGTGTCTAGTCACCATTCTGTCACAAACAAGCACATCCCACTAACCTTTACCACTGCTCACAGCTCCCATACCAAGAAAAGTTTGCATCTCCTTGTGGCTTGGTAAGCAAGCTTTCCTTATTCCCTAACCCTTCCTGTGGAGGAATTTATACAGTGCATTAAGAGATCAGCTTTCAAGCTCATCCCTGCTCATAAGAATAACTATTTTTCTCTCACTGGCTGTGATTCAGCAGCATTTTGATCCATAGTTATCCTTAGCACCTAAATGTGAAGTAGCATTAAGGGCTTGAGTGAGAAACATCACTCTTCAGTGGCTCTGTGGCCAATCAGTCTGATGTCACTTTTTTTTTTTCTTTTCTGGAGGACTTTTGGTTCACGGTTTCATCTTTCTGCTTGTTGCAATCAACTAATACAAGAACAGAACACAGCAGATAGGCAGAGGTTACTATAATTAGCCAGGTCTATTTACCTGATGACTCCTTCCTGCTTTTTATTCATGCCTGTGAAATGAAGGTATTTTGTGACAAGTTATGTGTTGTCACAATACAAGAAAACGCTATGCGAAAGCCCATGGACCCCCCATGGATGCACACTGATTTCACACACATTTTCCACACATTTCTATTGGCTCTGCTTGAGACCACATATTAAAACCCACCAATCTTCCCAGTACAGGCTGATGAAAGTCTCAGCAGAAACAGCTGCATTTCACATGTGGTTTGAGTTAATGCCTGAGCCTGTATGTTTAACTCTAGCTGGCCATGCTGCTTTTTGAATGTTCACAGTCCTCTTTAGCTTCACATTAGAAGCAAGGCACTGCCTCCTGATAGCATGGAATAATACAATGAGGTTGGTAGCACTTCATTTCTGGAGTGTCCAAAATCATATATTATTGCACATAACATGAGAAGTCATATATGCTTGATATCCCATAAACACAAAACGTTGCAATGCACTGCTACATAGCATAAACACTTATCTGTACACAGTGATATTTCTCTTCCAAAAAAAAAAAAAAAGCAAAAAAGCATTACCAAAACTAAGAAGAATGCTTAGTTAGTAGTATATTCTTAAAAATTTAAACAAAAGAGGAAAAAAAACCATAAAATGCAACATTCTACTCTCTCTTTCTGGATGAACCAACCAAAGGGAAAAAAAAATCACTATTTACTGTGGAGCTGAAATGTGTCTAACAAACAACAGCTTTTTATAATCCAGGCAAGTACCTGAGGTGGCAAATGTGAATACAGGAGGCCCTTCTTTTTTTCCCCTTGAACCTAGAATTAAGTTAAAGACCAGTAATAAATATATATATGGTCTGAAGTGTGTATATATATGACACACACATACATAGTCTCTCTCACACTTCAGACCAGGTGAATTTGCTCTGCAGGTGACCTCACTGCAAGCTGTGCTAGCATCCTACAGATTAAAAGATAGTAGTTTATAGCAGTGCCATAGGTTTATGATCATTATGTACACAATGCAATGTCGCTTGTCCAAGACACTGAGTAAATCAATGAGATCACAGGAAAAAAAGCTTACAAAGGATCTTCTTGAACATGCTCATTGTTAAGTATACTGCAATGATAACTTGTAATAAATGCAGGAGAATCCATTCTCCCCCAAAGGCCATTGCCTCAGAGTCCCTGAGTCAGGGATCACTGACTCCAGTTTCTTCAGCTCCAAGACAACAAAAACTTCATTTGCTGGAGGCACTCCTGCTCTATATTCACCTGCAAGATTGGGGACAAGAACCATCAAATATCCTTCATGATTTTAGCTATTTCCTCTTCAAGCTGGGATGATGTTACTCTGCGCAACATAACACAGGCACCAATGATTATTAGAGCTCTTCTATCCTAGTATTTGCAGATAATAAGCTGCCTTCCATGAGTGCAAATCCTAATAAAAAACAGAAGCAACTAACTAAATATTGTACAAACTGTAATAACAGCAGGCAGATAATGAGAGCAGAAGGAAAGCTTAGTTTTGAAATGTTTCACTACAATCATACTGAGTAGGGGGTGATGCCTAATCACATGGTTTTTGGCTCTTTATCCCTAATCTCTCAAAGAACTGGTGAGCATCTTACCAGCAAGGCACTGTTTGCTGCTGTATGCTGCGCCCCTGCTAGCAAAGTCTGACAGTACAGTCACTCCATAAAGCCTTTTGCAATGCAGACTGAGCCCTTCATGAATTCCAAAGTCACTCCAAAAAGCATGATAGGCAGTAGTTATAGCACTCCAGATTGCCTGTGTATTTTCAAATTTTGTTTCCATTAAGGAAGAATATAGTAAAAGATGGGATTACATCTATAGTTGTTTTTGTTTTATTTTTGCATCCGCTGTTCTTTAACTTTTTCTTCCATCTACTCTTTGATCCTGTGTTTCTCTTCTACTGTACCCTCTTTTCAAAGAGTGAGAGAAAGCCAAAGTGTTTGCTCAAACAAGAACACTCACTCATTTTCTCCCATATTTTTTCTCACTCCATTCTTCCCGCCAACTTACCCCACCTACTGTGGTATCACTGACAGGAGAAGCCACTATGGTCCTCTGTGGCTGTCTGTTTGCATAAGTCTCTAGACACAGACAGCTGGAGAGCAGACAAATTAGGCAGCACTTCCCATGATGCTCTCTGAACTTTAGACAAAGCTGCGAACTACCTTTGATAACCGTGATGGTTTTACTATTCCATTAATTTGCCAAATTGCTTTTAAGTGTATTGTAGTCAGTAAAGTGAACAGAAGTGGCAAAAGGTCACAGCTGACACCTACATGACTGATTGATGGGTAGAGGGAAGAAATTTATGAAAACCAAGTATTTTTGTCTGTTCCTACTCTGCAGTGGAAGAATGGAACAGGTCAGGCTCATTCCCTTTTGGCAACTTCCCTTTCTGCCTTCTTGTAAAGTTGTGCA
The DNA here is from genome assembly GCF_038088225.1 of Cyrtonyx montezumae. Taxonomy (NCBI): domain Eukaryota; kingdom Metazoa; phylum Chordata; class Aves; order Galliformes; family Odontophoridae; genus Cyrtonyx; species Cyrtonyx montezumae. Next base: position 6,486,864 of record NW_027072056.1, on the reverse strand, counting down.
ATAGTGGAAAGCAGTTACCCTTAAAGCCCAGGAAAACAGAATGCCTGACTCAAACCTCATGAATACTTATGCATACTAAAATACTGCAGTTGTGCACAATGGAATTACACTAGGATTAAGACAGCAGAGCCCCAAGGACATAGTTGCTAGACAGTACCACCACAGCACAAAACCTATTTCTCTGGAAACCAAGAATAGGACAGGTCATTCCTTAAGCTGTCAAAAACTGCTTTATTGCTGTTGTAACAGCCAAGCAATAACAAAAAGTGGAAGAGAATGAAGGGAAAAAGAAAAAAGTGATGAGACTAAGACCTCCCAATGGACCTTTACAAGCAAAAGAAGAAAGGCAAAAAGAGTAAGAGGTCACAAAAGTACATGCAATTAACATAATCAGTGTAGGAGTGGTGTCAGCAAATTAAAAATAGAGTCTGTATCACCCAGAACTCATGCCCAGGGCAATACCATGAAGAGCAATGAGATATGAGACAAGCTCTTCGGCATAAAGAACCTGAGGTGATAGGATTTCCAGCCACTAAAAAATGTATACATACAATATATCCAAATATCCTTTAATTGGATTTCATTAATAGTCAAAGATTTTATGTATGTTTATGGTATACAAAATAAATCCTATGGATACTCAAAGTTCCCTCCCTCACCCACCTCTTACTTGCACTCTCCACTTTCCATAGGCAATATTCCATGGGGATAATCCTTTCAGTGATTGCTTGAAAGACAGGGACTACATTTCTACTTCTTCAGCTCAAGCAAGGCTATATTTCCTCCATTCCTCACAAGCAATTGTTGAAGCAAAGTTTTAGGATGAAGAGACATCTCAAGCTTGGAAACAAGGCAAATAATTTATCAGTATACTGGAGCACCTTGGATATATAATGTGAAGTAATTTGTAATACTCAAAATATTTAGAATCAAGCAAGATTTTTACTGATTTATTTTGCTTTCTTATTCTCCTATCATCATTGATCTATCTGAAGAATAATTTACTATGTATTTTCTGTTGTTCACAAACTTAATAGCACTTCTCTTGTAAACTGGAGTTATTGGAATTATACAGTTTTATTAACCTCTAGATCCACTCATTAATTTATATAGCAAAACATGCTTGCTTTGTTTGAAATGATCGAAAAATATTGAAAAAGAATTCTGCAGAAAACCTTACTCTCTGCAGAAACATATAGCAAAGAAAGGTTCTAAGAATAACATGTGAAGCACATTTCTCTCTCATGCTATTCTCCCTCATTCCTCTTTGGGTAGCGAATCAAAATCCTTTTTCCAAGAGGAAAGAAGAAAACTAACATGTATATGGCTAAGAAGTGACCAGATGCTGTCACAGAGCTCAAGAAGAATTATTGAGAAAGCTTATTGAGCAAGGTAACTTTCAAGAAACTTCACATTCTCCAGAAACTGGCAATAGGAACAATTTTGCATCCACATAGAAGAGAATCAATTAGCAGTTAGCTTTGACTTCCTTGATCTTCTCTTCAGTTGTGGGGGTGTTTCCACTTGCCAATGGAAAGTTCTCTCTGCTAATTGCATTGGGAGCCCCATTAAGCTCAGGCTGGACGCTCATTCTCACTTGGATGTTTAGTGCCAAGGAGGGCATTACTCAAACATCATCCTTTAACGTGACTAAGATTATGATGGATCAAAGTTGTCTTTTCTCTGGAAGTTGTGGGATGTAAAACAACACCTGAATGCTTTTGTCTTCATGCACTACATAAAAATAAATAAATTAAACTAGCAGTTCAACAGGCTCAGTTCTTGACACTGGGGCAGTGACCTCAGAGACTGTTAGCTAAGTAATGCCTCAACCTCTGCACTGGATGATTTCACCATCAATCAATGGTTGCACCATCCAACATGGAATACACCTCTCTTGAACATAAGACGTAAGACACCATTTCCCTCTGACTACTTTGTTCCTTAGGAAGGACAGGGAAAATTGTTTTAACTCTTTCAAGAAAATCTTCCAAAAATCCAAAATTTCACTGCTGCATTTTCATCTTTTCCTCATTAAAAAAATCCACTGAAGAATAGCATTATTGTAGATAGAACTGCCAATTTTTTCACCTGAAAAGTCACCCTTCAGTTCAGTCATAGTCTTCTTTCAGCCACCCAAAAGCTTTCTATTCAGTCTTGTCATACATCCCTAATCTGCGAACAAGCTGTCAAGTCCAAAACCTAAACACATAGCCTTGAACCACAATATTTTGAATTTTCCAAGTTCGCATATGCTGGGAAATAAGCCAGTCCTCATTATTCTCATGTCAGAGGCCAAGTACAGGAGTCTGAAGGATTTAAAGAGAGCTGAATTTATTTATTAGCCTGACTTTTAGAACAAAGAGAAAGTCTCCAGTACACCAGGGTACCCAGTGCCAGAAGAGCACGGTGCTGGCATGGCTGCCCTGCCTGTAGATGCTGCTGCTTTCTCCTTTCTTCCTCCACAGCAAAGACAACAAACAACTCCTTCCCACTTTGCATATTCCAATCTACCATTTCAAACAGAGTCCTTTGCTTTTTATCCTAAAGTGGTACTTGTTAAAGGAGCTGTGACCACTCAGGCTATTTCCTTTGAGGATGATAACACTGCTGCAGAAGCTTCATTATTATGCTAATCGAGCACAGTCTGAGCAGCTTTCATAACTGCCACATTAAATCATCTACCAAGGGGAGGCCTCAAGAGCCATTCACATTGCACTGTGTGCATATTAATGAAGGCACTAGCTGCAGAATTGTTTTTGAAGCAATAGTCAGGTAAAAATTAAAAAAAGTACATTATTATAAATGTTGGAAAATCTAGAGATGGTTAAACTTCATGAAGGTTTTGCAAGTTCAGTGGGCTTGATTCTATTGTCTGTAATTAAGACTGAATAAAACAGCAGAGCAGAAACCTACAGCAGCTGCAGTTGTGAAAGGGTCTCTGTGACAGACCGGTACTGCCACAAAATATCTGTGCTGTACAACCAAATAAATAGAAGAACGCTCCTTTCCTCAGTCTCTCCTCTTCACACCTCATCCCCCTTCCTCTTGTGTCAAGACACGCCACTTGCTATGCACCTAGAGAAGATAACACTACCATGAAATGAGATAAAGAACAGTACCTAATAGCATACCTTCAGAATAATTCAAACACATCCATCAAGACCAAAGGAATAAAAGCAAACAAGTGACATTTAGAGTGATCTTGGGCTGACAGCTGAATACAGATACACTTTTCCCAAAAGATAAACCACCTGGAAGCCACCACAGATGAAGGTGGATGATAGCAGACAGGTTAGGTTGAAAAAATAGAAGGAGCAATAATCACAGCAGCTCAGCTGCCCTGACACTGTCACACTGCTTTTATTCACATATGTTATAGAAAATGTGCATCCTGAAGAGGCAGTTTAAGGGCAGAGCAATGGCATTACTGACAAGAACTGGGAGCTTTTCTCACTCCTAAAAGAAAACTGCATAAAGAAAATGCTCTACGAAAAATGAGGATGACATTGACATTGTTATTGAAGCAAAATCAGGACCTTTTTATCAAATCATAGGTTTGTTTAGACAGTTAGGCATATTTTAAAATGATTTATAGGTGAGTATTATGTGCACCAGGGAAAGACCATCTATTTTGGAATCTTAGTATCCCAGGAAATGTTTTATTTTATAGTTCAAGCCATGCACTCTCTTCCATCATCACGTTCTGTAATATCAACAATCCACTTCCCTATCTTCCTCCTACAGCTCCCCTACTCTGCTCCCTGGACACCCACTCCCCAGACCCAAACAGTTCTTGACAGCAATACTTCATGTCCTTAGGACATCATCTTCAAGCATTCCACCCTTCCCCCAATATCTTTATTTTGAATCTCTGATAAGAGAAAGCCAGTTTTTTAAAGATAAGAATTCACCTGGAACAATTAAATAACATCTTTTGTGCATGGACTTGAAGCGTTTAACAACCATACACTCAGGTGAATCCCAAGTCAATATCATCATCAAGATATCTATTATTATTATAAATGAAGACACTTTGCATATGTTCAAAAGGTTGATAAAAGGCCAGTCCCACAACCCTCCAAAAAACTCTTCAGCAGTCCTAACCTAATAATAAAAATATAAAGCTAGAAAAAGTCTGAAATATCTTTTTCTATCTTAAGAGCAAAGAATGACTTCAGAAAGAAAGGACCTTCCAAATACTGGCATAGCCAAAAGGAAAAACTATGTTCAGAGGTACTGAAGAAGATAATTCATTGTAGAATGGCTTGTTCCCATCTTCCCCAGCCAAGAAGAAATTATTCTGTACTTCAATATTCAATTGGCTTTTGAAGATCAACAAATCTATCTTCCTAGTCATATTTTCTAGTTGTTTCTTCTAAACTGTTTTTCTCAAAACACGTAAGTCAACAAATAATACTCACATTCTCATAGAAACTCTCCTCCTACCAAAAGCTAAAAAGTTTCTGCTTTCCATTTTTGAGATTTTACCTTTACATGCTACCTTTGCTATCTCAGTTCTGCTGCCTGCACCGAGAGGCACCATATCATCATATGGATCTAAGTTTAAATGGACTGTCTTGAATATTTCAATGCTGGTTTTGATTTTAGGTCTCAGGAAGTTAAATTAAATAATAGGGAAAATCCTAAGGGTTATCCTAAATGATAAATCTGAAAAGAATTGTTTGAGATTTGCCAGCCCTAGCCTGCTGTAGATGTTTTTCTAAAGAAATTAGTCAGATAAGCTGACACATGGACTTAACAATATTCATCACTCATGAAACAAGATATTTCAAAGTGCCAAGCTTTATCAGAAATCTAGTATATGCCCCTGGAGAAAACACAATAAAATATTTGCAAGTGTCTTATAATTTAACAAGCAATATTCAACTGATATTCTGCTATGTGATAGAACAATATAATGCAATTACTTAAATATGCTTACAAAATCAATGAAACTATAACCTTAATTATGATATAACAAAATATAGAATTTTATACGCCTAGAACAAACCAGCAAAAAATAAGAAAGGTTTGAGTGAGTGCTAAAGTCAAGAGCTACCTTTAGCAAATGGATAAAACACGTAGCATTTAAAGTACCTTGTCGCAAATCATGTACATACGCTGCATTTTGTTTGCTTTTTGCAAGACTTACTCTCATTTCTGTCCAATTAGCAGTTCATCTTCAAGAGATTTTCAGTAGACTGATTCCTTCTATGTTTATATAGTACCTCTCACTCCTAAATGAGGTCTTTGCAAACTGCACTGTTGTTACTACTGCTGTTAATGATCATGCATATGATTTACACATAGCAAAGAGGCACACGGCCACAGTGGATTCACGTGTACTGTTCTTGTGATAACTTCACAGGCTAATTTTCTTTCATTACATAAGCAAAGCAACTGTATATTGGAAAAGAATTTTCTCAGCAATTCTAAGAAAAGGATTATTTTGTGTTATAAATGAATTAATCCCAAATTTTGAAATGTGAACAAATGGCTAGAAGAGAGCTTGCATGTGTTTTTCTGGTGGACAGGGTGGGGATAGTATCACTGTATGTATTTGCTAAGATTTTTTCCATGTAGGGGACATTTCCCACTTTTGATAATCCAAAGATTCAACTTGCTAGTCTGTGAATCACAAGTTCCTGAAACACTATTTCATTTTAAGCACCGTCTTATCCAAACCATTTACTGTCTGTTAGATCACTGTGACATTCCAGTGGTACCCTATGCAATTTCAAATGTCTGTTTCAGACATTTATTGTCTTCCACTTCCTCAAAGCGGTTCTGCACTGAATTACTATGTCATTCTGAAGGGATTTTTTCTGCAAGGTGGAGTTGCAACAGATTTCACTGTTGTCACTGCAAAGTTTCCCTTTCATGTTGTGGTTAACTCAGATAGCTGGAACATTATTATGGAGGATTCAGGAGAGGATTCATAAAGCCATGTAAGAATGAAAGAGCAAGGCATCATGAAGCATCAGATGTGCCTTTGGGACTGACACTACAACTGCCCAGACTGCACAAGAAAGTGCCAAGACAGTATCTGAGTCTGCAAGTAAGGCTAAACCTCCACTGCATTCTGCTGTCCTTCATGAGGCTATGCGGGAGGGAGGCAGGCAGGCAGGCAAGAAAATTTAATCTTTTCTACATCATGACAGTTTTGGAGATCCGACTCCATAAGGGTTTATATTTCAGATATCAGTCATCCTTATTTCTGTTTGAAAGGCAGAAGCAGGGAAGAGAGAATAACCCTTCCCTTTCAAGATGGTGGCCAGTAGAAGCCACCAGAGGCACGAGCAGTTCCCTGAAGGTGAAGATCCACACATTGCTCTCTTTTGACAGAGGCTTCTGGGAATGCCACAGGCAGAAAGGGAGCCTAGGAGAAGGAAATTAATACTGTTTTATAATCTGTAGCTCAAGCCCATCAGCAGACAGACTGAGAGGCTGTATATACCTTAAAATACAATACACGTTGCAGCCCTACAGTTTGGTATTTCCAGATAGAACGTTTGACATGTTTTATTCTTTTTCTAATGATGTAGTTCAAATTCACTGTGTTTTCTGATTAATCAGAGGAAATTAGCTGCCACCATGACTTCTTGAATGTCACGTAGAAGCTAGACTGACAAACTGGCAATGGTTAAGGGAAAATAAATATTTATTAGTAGACAGAGCAAACCAAATACCCAGATCAGAGGAACAGACATGTATATAACAACCCTTCCCAGTTCTGAAAACCAAGTTACTTCTCTGCAGAGACAGCTTAGTACAATAGAGTGCATAGACCTGGACCTCTGCCAGCACCTGTCTGTTTGAGAATTTCATTCACTTAAATAAGCTGCAGCTCTCTGGATCTCAATTAACCAGACAAGCTGGTGCAATTGTAGAAAACTCAAAAATAAGAGAGAAGATTTCACAGATTTTCCATCTGTAGCCCTTCTGTAAGCATGACATATATAAATAGAACATAATATTGTAGGTGACATCCTTAAAATTATGACTTACACCACGTGTATGAGAAGCTAGTAGAGAAACATCAGCGTGAAGCCCCAGAACAAATGTTACTTTTCATGGCTTACTTCAATCATTGTCATCAGAAGTAAACATCTATACTATGTACCTTATTGATACAGCAGCTCTAGTGGAATCTGAAATCTGCCAGAACTGCTAACTGCTCCATGACTTAACCCCAGCTCCAAGAAGGCAGAAGGGTTCGCCAGCATGACTCTAATTACAGAATGGAGCCCTGTATGTATACATTGACAATTTAACTAGCATAATATAGATACATCAAAAAAGGCTTGAACAGCACAGTAAATCATGAGAACCTAATTTTCACTTTACAAGAGTCTCATCGATTTTAAAGGAATGGAATAAATAGATTTCTAAAAAATATACAATAAAATCCTACAGTATTTACAAGATAACTGTATTCCTTCTACATAGTTTCCAATCACGCTCTAAAAATCCAGAGCAGAGATAAAAGTTGCCAGTGAGTTATTTCTGCTCACACATATAACCAAGAACTTCCTACTAAATCTCACTAGATTGATCACATTTAGTTTTTAATAACGACATTAAATGCTGCTGCCCTGCTGCACAAAGCACCCTTTCACTTATCAGACTACTTACCTATATAGTCTACTGGAATTGTATGCTCCTAAAATTGGATATTTCAGTATTTATTGGTAATACTCTTATAAAAACAAAGCTGTTAACCAAATTGTGGTATTTTAGGTTTTAGCATCATAATGTAAATTTTTTTTTATTTACAGTGCACTATAGACAATTGTTTTCAAAAATTGGTATTGTTAAACAGTGCTATAAAATTTAAGATAACAATTTTACATTTTCCATCTCAACGATTAAAAAGATTTTGATTCTAGTTAACGCAGGGCTCATACATTTCAGAAGTACATGTTATATTTTTTAAAAATATCTCAGAGGTGGCAGGATGGTCTAGGGATTTAAAAAAGTGAAAATCAGTGTGTAGCACATTTCTTTTTCTTTCCAAAGCATGTTTCTGCAAAGCAAATATTTCTGGTGATTTACTTATAAAATAGCTTTGGTCATCTCTACTCCATTATCCTTCTCATAACTTCCTATCACACTTAGAAGATTATGATGGAAGATGTTATGACCAGGTGTAAGTTTACTGGTAAAATAGCCATAAATGCAAGATGCATATATGCTTAGAACTACTACTATTGTCAGGGGAGATTAATCAACTAGTAATTCCTTGGAATCTTATTAGTAGGCAATCACAAACTATAAAATACACAAGAAAAAAATTCAAGATACTACCAATCTGAAAGGCAAGCAAACAAGTATCAAGGCCAAACTGACATATAAAAAAGAAAACTACCAGAATGAAGGTGGCAAGACAAAATATCTGCAGATGACATACCCTAATCTCCCTCTATTTTTAAGTTTATCTTTGACCCAAACCTTTAACTTAGGCAACTTTCTCTGCTGTGCTGCCTTGTTACTAGCTGAGTATTGAAAAGGAAAAAGACACACTGTACATTCTACTAAGTAGAAGACAGACTTTTAGTTTACAAAACACAATGAAATACAATATACTATAATACAAAATACTTTCCAATAGCTACTCCAGTTCAGATGTTTGCCCAGATTTCACATTTATTTTCCAAGGATCTGATTAATAAAAATTTAGTCAGAGGATGGAATTTAAGAATGAAAGGTTTAAGTCAATAAAAATAAGGCTTAGTACAAGTTTTAAGTAGCTGACAGAGTCTTGTGAGACAGGGACTAGGGACAATCACATTTACAAGCAGTGTTGACCCCCACCATCATGTAATGCATTTTAAGATACTAAAAACATATGAGGAGTCTTTAAAGAGAGGTGCACTTCCTTAAAGAGCAGCAGTAAATTCATTCTCTCATGTGGTTTGTTTTACTATTCTTAACTCATGTAAACCCCCTTTCCATATTTTATTCCTTTTTTCCAAGGGCTAAAGGCACAGCAATATACACATCTCCTGTGAACATAGTCACTACCTAAGAAGAACAGAAAATCATGGGCTTCCAGTTCTCTGTTTTAGATTGATCTTTGGACAGTTTTCTGTTAAGTATACTTCTGACAACATTATTACATCATGACTGTATACTTCTTATCTCATCAAGGCATGCCACACTGGATTATTGTGCTCATTGACAGGTCATAATGTATTCACACTGTAGAACTTCAATGGTACATGGAGGTCAGGGTAAGATAAATTGTATCTGTTACTTGTGTGATCAGTTGACTGCAAGGTCTGATATGACCAACAGAATAAGTGAATATTCCAGACACAGTGCATTACTTAGAAATCAATGACTGCTTGAAAGGTTTGATACCTAGAGGCTTCAGGCTATTAACATCAGCTGGTCATTGAGTCCACATAATTTGTTATAGCCTTTTTATAACCCTTTCTTAAATAAGAAAACAAGCATTTAAATCACATCACAGAGTTGACAGAAGAAGATAACTGGAGGTATCAGGAAATTATGTAGTTCCATTAATGTGAGTTACTATGTCATCTTCATTGTTTACCAATATACTTGCCATCTAGATAAGGTAAAAGTAACTCTTCATTCAGGTCCACTTTCAAACCACAAAGAATGGAGAAGAGCAAAATAAGTATCACGAAGACAAATGAAATATGATATTACAGTGATATGGTATCATCTTCTAAGAGTATATCTGTAGAGAGGACACAATGACGGAGCCTGAGTTTAAAAGCTGCAGTAGAATCTGTAGAACTTAGTCACTTTCCATACCTTTGTTTTAAAACTGTAAAATCCACAGAAGCATTCTATATTTCCATAGAATTTCTATGTTTCTCTCACTTCTAATTACTATCCTGCATCATTTACTTTAAAATGAATACCACCAATAGATGACAGCCTACCTACACATGCTTTTTGTATTACTTAATAAAGTGCTAACCTCTTTAGATCTTTCATGAGTATGAGGGTCTTACAAAGTTCCTACTCTGAAATATTGAAAGCTTTCCCTTGTCTTTTAGTGCATTAATCTTCACAGCAACCAAGTTATTACCTGAGAGGAATGATGGAGGATTACAGCTTGGTCTAAATGGGATACGTTTTACATTGTGAATTCTGACTGTACAGTACAAATAATATACTCCTTAACATTTTGCTGCTATTCTGCTCTTCAATAAATTGCTGAGGCTGAGCAGCAGGCACAACAGCAGTTGTATTAATTCCCAGGGAATTCCTGGTCATGGTGTGCCAGCCTATCGGACTTTGAAGATTTACCGTTTTGTACTTAAGGGAAATACATATGAAAATATTTACAAGTGGTCATTAGGGCTAAATGATATCCTTATCCTATGCAAGTACAGAGGGAATTAAGGAGCTTCTATAACGAGAACAGATGTAAGGCTGCATGCTTATGCAAGACTAGTCAGCTGGACAAGGGAAGGAAGAAGAACTCTATGATAATTACAGAAAAAGGGCCATGGTTGGTAGAAGGTGGAGTATGAATCATTTTTTAACCACAGTCACACTGGCATATATAAACATTCTTAATTATGTTATCTAGACTTTTCTCATCTCTCCAAGACTTCGACTGTAGTACTGTGTTCAGATTTTGGTACAGTACTTGAACCAGAATGTAGAACAGAAACATTATAAAAAAGATCATATGAGATTGATGTTAATAGGATTCCACTTCAGTTCCTCATTGTATTGATAAGATCTGAAAGCCTATAATTTTTTCTGGTTTTCCAGATTATTCAGTCCTTTGCCCCATCTTTACTGAAGTCTGTCATATCACAGATTGTACAGACAAGTTTGTTTCCACTGACTTCAGAGGACTTATCTGTCACTTGTAAAGAAATAAATCCAGTCAGAATTAGATCCAAAGGGCTTCATCTATTTTTCCAGAGAACAGATTTCCTGTAAACACACCATCTATTGCTGCAGAGTAAATTCAACTGCTCTGATACCCCCAGCAGAAAGACATATATGCAACTGTAATATTACATGCTGTGAAAAGCCAGGACAGCCCAGTTATAGTAGTTCACAGAAGAACTATGACCTTTGAACTGACACTCTGCTCCATACTTTTAGGAAGTTTGATTACAGCTACACAAAATATCAGGTGCTTCCATGCAAAAACAGGAGCAATACGTTCATGAGGCAAACGCTCAATAAATCTTTAGAATAAACCTGCTCCCTTGGAAAATATTTCTTATATAGAGTTACCCTAATATCCCACTCAAACTTAATCTACCCATAAAAAAATGTTGCTTGCAACTCCAGACCCCGATAATCTGCTCATTTGCTTTTTAGATTATTATCTCCCAGGATGTTCTGTCTGTACAACTCTCTGGAGTTTCTTTTACAAGGTCTCTGTGCAAATGTGGCCTTGGGGAGGAATTCCCCACATTAAACAATTGCAAACAGTTCTCCTCATCTACACGATAAGATATTCTGTACAAGATGGTGCTATAAGGGAATAAATATTTGAATGTCAGAAAGGTTATAGCCCTCTAGGGAAAGCAGGAATGCAGACAATGACCACAGTATCACTGATGATATTGATACAGTATTATCTCCTTATCATGGCTGCTTGTTCTTAAACCAGATGTTAAAAATACCCATTATAGATGTGTAATAGAAAATTAAATTTCCACACTACTTTTTGTTATGGGTTTTTGGGTGTTTCTGTCCAAATTATGCTTTATTGGGAAGTTTGGATGCGGCCCTATACAACTATCCATCTTTGCAAATGGGTTCAATGGGATGTGCACTCAAGGACACAATCCATGTGTATCATACAGAACCCTGTATAAATTCTACTGAATTTAATGAAGGAACTCAGAGCACATTCACTAGATATTTTAAGAAAATGAGTGTGCTGAACGTTGAAAAATCAAGTCCAGTGTACCTTAAGCATCCATAGAAACACAGGCTAAGAACTCTGTTTAATCTTACACACCTTGTGCAAGGATCTTTGCAAACATCCTGGATGCAAAGCATCTGTGGAGAGAACTGCTTAAATTAGTGGTGGCAGACCTTTTAGATACTAAAATAAAGGTGAAATAGCGCTGCCAATAGATCACCTATAATCATGGCAAACTGCAAATCAGCAGATTTTGCAATTTTAAAGACTTTAAAACATCAGCTTTCAGACATATTTGTTTTTACAATTCATCTAATGGAAATATGTTTCATATGAATTAATGGTTATTACATCAATGCTAAAACACTTCAGTTTGTGTCAGCATTTTCTCAGTGAAACATGTAGTAGTACTAGATCTGTAAGTTGTCCATAAAAGTTTGCCCAAGGCAGGAACCTGACATAAAAGCTAACACAGGTAGAGTAGTCTAAGCTGGGGAGGATTAGCCACTTTAAACTTATAAAAATGCAATTAGTGATAGTTGGGTTTAGTCGCTTTCTTGAATCATTAAAAACATAGCACAGTATAAAGTGTACTAAAGCAATCACTCATAGTATCATCATACACTTCTATGATATTTTAAGACATCCTCCTTAAGTAAACAGGGTATATCCATCACTGTGACCAATTGTGCTAGAAAGAAACCATCAGCCAAAGGGCAGTTGAAGTAAATCATTCCTATTATCTATTGGTTCAGAATTTCCTGCATGAAAGTCACTGAAATTTTTTTTGTATAAAAAGTGAGATTATAAATAAATAAAATGAAAGAAAACAAACTCTGTTGGCCCATCTTCCACTGAGAAAGTTCATTATTTCACTCCCAAACATCTAAATATCTCTCAGTCTCTAATAACACTGCAACCCACAGCGCTTTCTAAAAGCACTCACAAAAATGCAGATTTTTAACACATGCCTCAAGTTGATCTCCAAGGTGCTATGCCTCTGGCTTTATCCAAAGAATGTGCAATATTGAAGGAATCTTAATTTAAATGGCTCTCTTTGCAACTTCACACACAAAGAAGAAAGTCATGAGCACAAAACTGGGAAAATAATAATGCCTCTGGATTTGTTGGCTTGAGTTTTAGTTTTGCACGAATGCTTATATATGAAGGTTTAGACAAAAATAAAAGCACTAAATCAAATGCACTGGAGAGGAAATTGGATCTAGGATGTTGCAGAAAATGCTCAGCAGGTGGTAGAAATGAAACTTTAGGACTATCTGCTTATTTAAGACCACAATCCCGTATTACATTCCATTACACCTCAGCACAGGCATAAAGTTAAATCTATGTTTAAATTCAACTGAATTCCACCAAAGATTTTAAGTTGTCAATCACTACAGAAGCTAAAGGCTTTGAGTTCAAATATCATAATTCTCACCTGCAGACAGCAGGACTCCCGTAAGAGAGAACAATTTTCTGTAGCATACCTCACTATTTGAAGAAAACAGTTATTACAGTTTTCAAACCCTGAAGTTAGATATTTAAATCCCAAGGTAGGTACATGAATAATCAAGCTGCATGACTTTCAAACATGCTGGGTTCCCACTGATTTTAATGAGAGCAGTAGATGTTCAGATCCTCTTGAAAGAAAGATTGTTTGGGTACTCAGGTGTGAATGAAGATGCTTGACTTCCAGATGGAAACTGCCTTAAGAACTTCAGAGACAACTGGAATTTTTTTTATTACATGTTGTACACCACTGATTAGGGACTCTGGTTCTGAGGGATTATTGATCAGCACTGCACACAGAAAAGGCAGTGGTTTTGTTTACAACGTGACAGTACCTGAGGTAGAAATATGCTGCTGTCTACTAATGCTGAGGGTAAAACCTGTGAAATTTCAGTGAGCATCTTATTTGCTAGCTCCATGAATGCCTAGAGTTCCTATAATAACAAAAGGAAGCGATGGTATCATACAGAAAGATCATGGCTTTAGGTTTCTCAGCCATGGCAGGGACAAGACATTTCATTTTTTTCATTCTTCTATCTGTCCAAAGTTCATTTACATGGTTTCTCCATTACAAAATGGTGAGAGCTTAATCTCGGAATGGATAAGCTGCTACAGACTTTGGTCTTTCACAGAGTCACTGCCACCTGAACTTTCGAGTCTATTTCTGAGAGAGTAGGGGCAAGCAATGCCCAACTCGTGTGAATTCTGTTTCTATCAACTTCTTGGAGTTTGACAGGAACAAGACTCCAGATACTAAGTACTAATCCATACAGCATGGATCACTATCTCAAAAACCTTTTGTCAATATTCAGTGGTGAAAAGCAGAATTCTGTACAGCACTTTCAAACAGATCCTTTTGCAGTGTCTGAGATACAGCTGAGAGAAAAGCAGCTGCTCATTGGATCTCACACTATTAGAGCAATGTGTGTGACAAAATCTGTCATCCATACAAAACATCAAACATTTTCTAATATCAATTACCAGCTCAGAGCTGACAAATGAATTTTTGCAATTAGCAGCGCAGCAAAATTACAGTTCGCTGGTAAGAAAGTAATTTTACCTCTTTTTCTATGCTTATTGTCACATATTCTCCAGTAAGGATGAAGAAGTTGTCTGAGGAAAGCAACTAAAAAAAAAAAGGGAAAAATTCTCTACAGGATTTTCAGATGCTGTTTCCTGATTTGTTACTTTACAGGATTATGACATTTCCCAGTGCCATACTGCATTTACTCTGTATAAGCAATTTGATGGGTATGATCACACCCATAAATCAGAAGGTAAGGAAGCAATTCATATTCCTGGCAGAGTTTAGATACCTGGTCATTACCTTCAGGAAATGCTCATAAGGACAACTTGCTCATAAGGACAACTTTTTCAAGAAGGTGTTTATTTAGCTGTTTAATGGATATTCTCATCACACTAGGCCAGGAGAAGTCACATCAAAAGCTCTGCCCCATCACTTGGTGCTATTTTATACTTTAAGAAGTTTGTCTCACATCATATTATATCATGATGCATTATTAAGTGTCATTCCAGGATATGAAATGATCCATCAGAAAAACCCTTTGGGATCAAGGGAAATTCAATAACTGACATTTCTGCATGTGTAGGGGGAAGTAAAGAAGTTGACATTTGAGAAACAAACTGTTTGAAGAACCCTATTTCTTTTTTCATTTATTTTCCTCATAAAATTCCTAATTGTGTTGTATTTAGGTCTCAAATTTAAGGCTCTTCTTCCACTTAGTGTCTGGATTTCCCACCAGTTGCACTCTAAGTCCTGGAGAGTTGTAAAACAGACATTGTCTGTTAAGAATCTTATCATGTTAGTCAGACCTTTTTGCCTTGAGCTTGCGTTCACTATATAGAAGTATGAAAGCCAGCAACAAAAGGGATTAAAGAATCCCTCTAGATCACTCACTTGCTTCCCAAACTCTTTTCCTGTTCCCTCTGTACTAAGCCAGTCTGCTTTCCAAACACACTTGTCTGCATTTAAACAAAATGCAGACTGATGCGGTGTGTTGAGGTAATAATGTTCTCTTTGGAAAAAAAGAAAAATTGTTATTTATCTGAAACCTAATCTGATTAGTACAAGCAATAACTAGTAAAATGACTTCTGTGATCTAATATATCAAAGCCACCATTGTTTTTCAGCATAGGCTTGGTAACTTTAGTTCAGAAACAACCTATCACACACAAAATGGCCATTACTGCTCCGCAATGAAATAATTTATGGATATTCAGTAATATTTATGAAGATTCAGCAAACAAAGTTTAAGAAAAAATAATGTTAAAATATACTTACATTTCATAATTTCTTAAATTATTTTACTTCTTTAGCCATGTATGCCTTCCTTTGGTCATTTTCTTTGCATATTTCACAAGTTTTAGATAAATTATCCACATCAAAGAGGAAGCTCTTGAGCAGAAAAACAAGTCAAAGAAGTACCTGTACACTTGGAAAAAGAAAATACTTTCCCACTACATCATGTGAAAAGAAAGCACATGAAAAAATAGAGTGAACTTGTGGTGTATTTAAAACATGTCTCTAATATTGAGGTTCTGAAGAGCATTTCTCTAGAATGTCCCATGTCTCACATCTCAGAAAGCAACTTGTTTGATGGTAAAAATAACACATCTTAATAGGTGGTGTTTGATTCATTACTGCTATAGCAATGGCATGACCTCTGTTGCACAGACAGGAAAGTTTTTTTTAAACCAACTAGCCTTAATTACATTCAATTACAAAACACATAAGGCAGCAGTAGGATTTTTAAAACTGACAAAATTAACAGCTTTCCTTTAATTATCATTAATTAAGTAGCCAACTAAGGAAGTATGTTTAGAAACATTTCAATGAATTAGGCTTATAAATCCCTTTAATGTTTAATGATGTCCTTTCCTAATTCATGTGGGAGCTACTGAGAAGTATCACTTCAGATGTTGCTTTTACTGGGCTGACCACAGAGGGAGGAGACTCAGAATGGAACTGGAATGAGTGAATAGAAGAGTCAAGGAGCAACATAGAGAAGAAAATGCCCCTACAGTGTTGTTAATACTTCTCTAGAGAAACCACATACTTGTGGAGGCCTGGTGATAACTGCACAGCATTTGTTCAGTGTTTTGGCCTTGCTGCACAGCTTCTAAACCTGAAATTTTCCTTTGGGGAATGAACAATATAATTCAGTTTCTTAATGCAGGCACATACTATATGCAGGCTGAGCAGTATACCCAGCTTTGCTCATTGCTTTTCCTCCTCCACAGCACATTTTTGAGGAAAATGAAAGGCCATTTTTCCCATTAGTAAATGCGTAAGCATTAGGTTGGTGAATAACAGGATCCATTCAATGGGAGAGTTCATGATTTCTGTTCTGACCAGTACATGTGTACAATTATTTATCAAAAGGTATACATACATACAGTAATGCAATGCCATCTTCCTAAAGACACACTCTGGCCTATGTGAATATCTTAAACCAAACCCAAGAGTCCCACCCTGCTGGCCTGAAGAGCAGGTACACATGAAGGACAAGCTGCACAATGTTTGGGGCCATGAGCTGTATTTTGCTTACAAGCATCGAGGGGAATTTGTATTTTCTAGTAAGGTCTTATTTTCTCAGTCCTCAATTTTAACCAAAATACATAAAATTCACTTAAATAGCCAGAGCAAAAGACAGCGATTCAAGGAGAGATCCAAAGCAGCAATCACACTGTGTAACCTGTCTGAAGGCTTACCAGTTCAGTTCAAAGGGCATAAAGGGGACCTTGATTCTTTGAAGCGTAGCTCCCCATGGTGTTTCTTCCCATAAAGAGCAAAACATGTGCCATAAAACTTTATGCTCAGACTTACAGGAATCTGGCTGAGGGCCTGAGAGTGCAAGGAAACTAATTAGTTTAAGCTACCCCCTGGCTCCCCTGTTACCTCCCATCCAAACAGTAGGTTAACAAAAGTACTGGAAGACCACAGGGCACCTGTTTTCCTTTAGGTAGATTTAAAAAAAAGGGGGGCAAATATAAAGAAACAAAGAAAGAAAAATGATATTAAACAAACAATATACTCTACACATACTAAACTTCTCTAACGTACAGGAATTCATCAGAAGTGTATAGGTGAGAGAAAAAACAGATACCAGTTTCACTCATCAGTAACACAGTATTTTTATATCTACCTGTATGTACTGTTAGAGAAAAGTGCAGTAATTCAGCATGCAACACTACATGCACTTAAATAGAAGAGGGAAAAGGTCAGAGCAGCAGCTACACAAAGCCTAGCCAGAGGCAAAAATGAGAGGCCTTCTGCTCACAGCAATTGGGGCAGACTCAGAAAAGACACTGCAGTCAAGCACTGCAACAATAATTGATTCCAACAAGAGATGTTACTGCAACACTATGCTGTAAAATACTTTGCTGAGGGGGTTGTGGAACTGATGAAGGCAGGCACAAATCCAACAATCTGCCTGCCCAAACTGTGCTATTAAGTTATGATAATGCTGACATTTCCATTGACTAAGAAAGACGAAGGTAAACAGATTGAATGTACACATTCACCTATGCGGCTGTACAGTCTGAAAAATCAAATTCTGTTCTCTGTAAGCACAAACCAGAGCACTGTGGTTGACACTACAAAGTCTACGGCCCATGCATACCATGGGTCTTTCAACACGACTGACCTAATATTTAATACTGAGTGGAGGGGGAAGAAAAGATTGATCAAGCATCCTTCCCAGCTCTTGTTTCCCAAGTCCCTTTCTTATTTATGAATGAGCTTTCAAGTACATTTTTGTGGCTTCAAAAGCAGACAGAGATACACACAAATTAACTCCTGTCTCTCTTCCTGAAAAGCTTGACTCATGTGGTGATATGTGGTGAGAATTATCTGCTGAGACCTGACAGAAGCTGATGGCTAATTACCTACATGCCTTGTAGGCTACAAAAGCAGCAAAGAGACCAAGTACTGGGCCATAACTGGGCCTGCCACCACTGTTCACAGGAACCTGGCTGGATCAAAGCCTAGAGTGTTGCTGTTCTAGTTCCAGCTTTGCACAGGATCAGCCCAACTCCTGAACCCACAGCACTTTTCTGAACCAAGAAAAAATAAACTGAAGAGGCAGCATTTTAATGTGATCATCAACAACACACAGTCTAGCCTTGCCCTGGCTAGCTGCTTTTTGATGACAGCTACTCTAATCAAAGGAGTCAGGAAACGATGGCTAAGAACAATAGTAGTTCTAGAAGAAACTATACTTTTACAGCTGCTTTCAAAAGTTTTCAGTTTTCCCTGCATAGTTGTACCACACTAAGCAGCAGCACAAGGTCTGGTCTAACATAGGCACCAAAAATATCTCTATGCATGACCTGATGGTAATGACCAAGATGCATCTCACAATATGCTGTTACTCAAAATTGAGATAAAGAGGTGCCAGCTATCACCTTCATAACACGCTCAGCCCACTGCAGAGGTGACAGTGTTGAAGATCATTTTGGATAGAGACTAAAAAGTAGATTGCATTGCTTAATTAGAAAATCCAAGCCTGCCTATGCAAATCCATATTCTTGCATCATATTCATTTTACACATGACTAAAGTCACTGAAACCCATGTGACCACTTTAATTAGCACAGGTCACAATACAAATGTCTGTGGGCTCAAGACCTGAGAGCACAAATAGCCACATCCTCTCAAATAGCCATTTCAGTTTTTTATATCATTTAGGAGGAAGGATGAGCAATTTGCAAAGTAACACACTTACTGCACTGTGATTTGAATTTGCATAATAAAAGCATTTGCTTTTTAAAGTGTATATTAATCCTCAGAAAAGAGAGAAAGTGAATGTTCTAATATAATTCAAGATAGCTAGACTCAGTTCCATTATTTTAATTTACATTTTATTGGGTTTTTTCTTTGGTAAAGAAACACATGTTATAACTAATCACAGTTCTAATTACTGCCTCATTCTATCTTTTATTACTGCTAAAATTTCTATTAAGGGAATGAAAGAAACTAATAGGATCATTAAAAGATCAATAGGAAATATTGCTTACATAGAAGCTGCATTGTATAAACATCAATTCAACAGTTATGATCAAAGGAATTCCTTGGAAATAGAGAACAGAGAATAATGCATTCCTTCCACTTATGAAAGAACATGAACTGATTTAAAGGCTATCCACAAGAAGGATTCTTATAATTTCATTCCTCTGAGAGCAATAGCAAAACTAAAAACACAACAAAAAGTGATTATCTTTCCATCTCCACACTTCTTTGTATAGAGTCTGGATATCTTTAAACTGTATCATTAAGATCTAGGATGCACATGTCATTCCTGAATATAAGCAACATAGGAACGTGATTTGCCTGTAATTCTAGCCTCATGGCCAAGGTTCTCATTCTGAAAATGTTACTCAGCTAGATCCCACTGCCTCTCCAGAATATCTACACGCTTTTTAACCTAGTTTCTTTTAAATTTATTTCACTTAAAGTCACTACTTTGCTGGAAGTTTTTAATATGCATTGCATTTATGCTCTATAAGTATTAATACAGTTTGTCTCTTCACATATGAAAGCACCTAGCTTGATATATCTTTTTCCTATAGCTGCTCAGAGTGAAAAAGTATGGGTGTACTGATATCAAGTAAAATTCACTTCTGTAATTACTGGTATTACTTTTAGTACTTCTTAGTATCTCAAACTCCACAACAATTTCAAATCTAAATGCAGAATTCAGTAAGAAGCTGACATGGATAACCACTGGACAGCAGCCCCAGACCAGAGCTATCGCATCCTGAAATATGTAAGGAACAACAAACAGATACTCTGTTTTTAAAGTAGAGTTCACAAAGGTGTAGTACTTGACCCATGACACCAAATAAAACAAGGAGAGCCAATGGGGAAACAAATATACGAATCGTGCAGATGCCCAAAAATCAAAACCAAAGAATTTATTTCTGTTCACAATCTTACCTAAAAATCTCTCTTTCTCCCCCCTCTTCTCTTATCTGGTTCTCCAGTGAGCTCTGCTTTGTTCTTATTCTTCAAAGTATTTGGAAAACCAATTCTGTCAAAAATGGAAAAGAAAGAAATTAAAACCAATACAAAGTAAAAATCATTGCTTACAATGTTGTATTGCTACTCAAAGTCAACCAGTCTCTCTTAGACATTTGCTATGCTTTCTCCTACTTCTTCCCATGGGTCAAAATGTCAGCTCCTTGCTATCCTTCTACACCCTGATTCAGTATGAGAAACCTTATAAGAAGGGTGTATTTGGGAACTCTGGCACCAAATAAACTTGTCAGATTCAGCATAATTAACCCGACCAAGGTTAAAGATTTCAGAGTGCTATGTTAGATTTCTATGTTAGATTTCTTAACATTTCTGCACGTTAACAAGTATTTTATAGCTGTCTCCCGAGGAACCTTTCACTACATCTTGCAGTTAGCTCAGAAATCAGCAGGCAATTGGCTTGGTTACAAGTTAGCCGTCAGAGAGATACTCTATCTCCATAGAGAGCTGGCTCAGTTCTGAGCAAGGTTTTCAAGGTAGGGCACAGTATCACATGAATGTAGCACTATTTTCATGTAGATGAACTTGAATCAAAAGGTTCTGATAGAGATTTGTAGGCCTGTGTAGAGCCAATTTTAAGTGTCTTTCTGTAAGAAATTAGCTGGAGTCCTCCAGAAGATATTATGCCTGCAGTGGCATCTTGATAAGCATTATTATAAGCTAAAAGGTTGTAAGATTGACAAGAAGAAACCTCAGTGCCCCTACAGAAGCCAAACAGGAGGCAACAGGGTATGAGCTGAATTTAAGAATCCCTGATTCTAAGCAGTGTTGTGCAGACAGTGCTGAAGTGTGCTCCACAGAGTGTCCAATGATGCCTTTTATTCAGCTTGTTTATTGTTTCCCTGCCTCCATTAGTCCAGAAAATGGAAACTCGGCTACAAAAGCCTTGAGAAACAAAAGCAACAACAACACAAAGCTTCTCAATGTACATATTAGTCATCTGAGAAAGTTCAAGTCTTAGCAGTGAAATGGACTGAGACAGAAGCAGCACTAACAGCAGTAGCAATAGAAATGTTTTTGTTTCTGGTACTAAGGGTACTGACATCTGCTGTTCTTAAAGGCAGACAAGAATACAGGGTTACTGTAAGCCTGCACTCATCGTTTACAAAAATACAATCAAATGGCAGTGATATTCAACAAAGAAACTTGATTTCAAGTGGGTAAAAACTGATAGGAGGACAGAATGAATTCTCTCTAATAGAATGTTGCAACTCTGGCTTTCTTCTGCCTCACACAAAACTATCAGAACAGGTCTTTCTGCTCAAGGCAGAATCAATGCTTAAGTCAAAGATGCCCAATATTCTCAAAAATACAGCCTGGTAAACAAACAATAATGCATATTTTAGGTAAGAAAGTCACACCATGCAGAAGTGTCACACAGCTGACAAAACCTAAATCATTACAACCTCAAAAGCAAGCACAATAAAATTCTTAAGACCACACTGTAAGTGAAAGAAGACATCTAGGTCACAAATCTGACTGAAAGCTTAGAATGGGAGGAAATCTGAAAAAATACAAAATACACTTTCATTTTTTTGCTCCTCCTTAAGAAGGTAAAAATATTCCAAGTACAGCATATATGTAGCACAGATATATATCTTGTCTGAAATTTGCACTCATGAACACTGTAATGATGCAGATGCTTGTACCTACAATGAGAGTGTTATCTTCTTAATATATGTATTTCAGTCAGTGCTGAAACATTGTGACCACTGAATGAATTTCAGGTAAATTTCTCTTTTGAATTTCAAAGATTGTTTCTTTTTCTTCCTGATTGGTTCCCACTTCATAAAGAAAGCAGGTGATAGACAATATGGAAAGCAATATTCAAAAATCATGCTTTGCAGAGGTCAAAAGGACAGATTTCGCAAAGCTATAATTGGAATCATCTTTAATATCATTTTACATAATTCCTTTCATATCGTATTGCAGATTGTCAAGAAGACTAATGCAATGTGTGGTAGCAAAAGAAATTAGCAACAATTAACCTAAAGCCAGTAAAAAGTTCATCAGAAAACCGATTAGCTTGAATGCAAATACAACAAAACTTTAACAGTAACCATGCATCTCTTTTGGGCAATCACAACACCTGAAGTAAAAAAAATGTTCCCATTTAAAAATGACACAATTTGTTTAACCCATGTTCTGAAGAGACATTATACAGCTAAAAGTATGTGCTGAAGGTAAAACGCTGGGACATATTTCATAGCTATTTCACAAGACTCCTCAACAAAGGAAAATAATATTACAAATACTATCCATTCTTGGCAGTAAGACATTAAAAGCTGTGAATACGATTCAGCAAAGCCTACCCCAACCCAGTTGTCTCTGCTGTTTATGCTTACCATTCCCATACAAAAACCGATCATCCTCACGCTGCCCCCTGTTGATACAAACAGGGTAAATTACTGGCAACTCTGTATTGTAGATGCCAGTAATTGTTATTCTCAATTGTAGCTAACTCTGAGACATCTGTTTTCATAGCTACATCTTTTATTCTTTTCATGATTCACTTGTCTGGAACTAAGCCATGATCTAGTACCAATCAAACCAGTGGACTAATTTACTCCAGTAATAATTATAAAAGTTTTCTGGATGAGAGAAAACATCAACGGGGTTGGTTCAATATCATGCTGCATCAGGCAGCATCCTACTCTACTGTTACAGTGATCTTCATCTGCTAACATTTTATCATCGTCCTTGTATAAATCATTACTTTTCTAGTAAAGAAGAGTACACACGTGTCAACTGAACAGTTAAAATTATGATAATGTATTTCCAACCTCATTGTATTTCCCTGCATTTGCAGGATCACCTTGCCAGTGTCTTAATTACAAATAACATACCACAGCACTACTTCATGACCAGAAGGTAAAGAATTCTTGACCATCTTCTTATAGCTTTTCTGCTTTTAACTGGTGCCTCCACTCTTGTTTTCTGTATCACATTGGGTTTATTACAGGATGTACCTCCTTTAAGGGGACAGACTTCCACATACTGGCTATCAGTATATATATATCTCATTCCCTGATCCTCCCATGAACTTACCAGGAATAAAAATCCAGAAGTACAAACAACACATAACACTTTCCTGCCATACACTGACTATATTCTCAACTACGAGGAGATAATTGAGTTTAAAATTGGACATGACACACCCAAAATCCATCAATCCTAATGTAAGCCACAAGAGTTTTCATTTTGGTGGAGTGCTGATGTGTGAGCAGGAATTTTCAAGGTCTTTTTTCTATGTGTTTTGTTTGCTTGTTTGTTTTAAGTGAATTGCAGAAAATATTTAAAAAATATATGTTTCATACTAGTCAATAATGTATTTTAACTACGTAAGTTTTATATGCAGAGCATGAGTGTTTTACATGGTTTCAATGATCCACGCTATAACAGCTAAAACTAAGACAACCACATGGGCTTAATAAAGTCAGTGGTAAGAAAAAAGAAAAGCTTTACTTAAAGAGGAAAATATTTATATTAGAAGCAATAATTATATCATTTTTCATCCCCAGAAGTGCTTTTTAAGTGTCATCTCGTAGCTTGCTAGAAAGACTGAGAGACAGAATTGAATTTCTCTTCCCCACTGCCACCAATTTGCTGTGTGGCCTTGGACCAACCACTTCTCAGATTCTCAGCAATGCCAGGCACCCATCCCAGCACCACTGAAAAAAATCAGACCATCAGTTTCCTTGGGCCTCATTTTCTCCATCTGTTAAATGAGTTTAGTTACTCTACTTTGCAGGGCTGTAAGGGGTACAAATCAGTATTTGTAAGATCTCAGATTCTCAGAGAAGAGTGCTATAGAAATCTATTTATTGCACTATCCTTCCTGTGTCAAACAACCAGAGTCATTCCCTGAGGTGGAGTAGAGCTGCCTTTAAAGTGGAAAAAGTGGGATAAAAGTGGAGGAACAGTGTTTCCCTGTTCTTATTAAGGATGAGTATGCCCTAACAGCTGTATTGCAGTAGCTCCTGAGAGCCACTGCCCAGCATGGACTCTTCCAAGAACATCTCTGCCCCACAGATACATCAGAACAGGAAGAGGACTATATAAGGCAGCTAAATGCTAATTAAACACTAATTGCACAAAAGGGCTGCTAGAATGCAATGGATCAATTTTCATTGTCATCATTATAGCAGAGCCAGAGAACTTCAAAGCCTTTATACCACATTCTGCAAGACACATAAGAACTAGGCTCCAAAAAAACCTTCTAAATATTATTTCTATTCTCCCAGGCAAATTTGGTATTCAGTTACAGAGTCTGCTAAGCCAAATCTTTATTCTCTATGGAAACATACTTGCTAGAATCTGTCTTCTCCCACCCTTCCTCCAGGCATGGAAAGGCAAACAGTTTGTTTAAGGCACTTCAAACTACTTTCAGCCTAATCTGACCAAGAGACAATTTTTAACATCTGTCTTAAAGTTCTACAATTAAAAATCAAAGTTCTCATATCGCAAACAGCAGCAACTCTTGCCCTCTGCATTTATAGCAACCCTTTTACTACAACCGCTGCTTTAAGAGAGATCGTCCCACCTTTTGAAAAGTGCATGCCCAGAGCTGGCCTGAGGAGAGTCCCATTGGCCCCTTACCTCGAGGTGCAGCTAAAAGAAGACACCCAAGAAGCAGCCCCACAGCTCAGGAGATGGACCCTCCACAGCAGCTCTGGAGGAGGACACACAGCAGCACCTGTGGCATCCCTGATCCTACATCACTGCACCAAAGCTTCTCTCTGGGTTGGTGATGGCTGTATTTCAATTCTCAAAAGGAAATAGGAGCAACTGCTCTACCACCAAATTAGGTCTTTCCCATAATTTATTGACACTTCCAAGTTTCCCTCCCCCCACCTTCTCTTTGTCTCTGCAGTTCTTTGGGCTCTTCGCAGCGTGCCCAGGTCTCTGGTGTAATGAGGAGCCCAGACCTGGACGCTGGGTCTCAGTGGGGCTGAGCAGAGGGGAATGGAGCGATGAGCTCGAGCCGCTGGCAGCGCTTCTACTGACACAGTGCGGGGAGGCGACGTCCGTAGAGCTGAGGCAGAAGAGCTGTGCAGTGCCTCAGCCTTCTCCCCGCCAGTGCTTTCCCATTCCTGTGCTGTCCCCGGGTGAGCTCGGGCTGCCCGCTCAGGAGCGTGGCCTGGTGTGGGCCCATGCGTGGTCCCCAGAGCCCCACTGCCCCTCTTGGAGGGGTCTCAGCCGTTCGGCCTCCCCGATGTCCCCCGATGGCCGGAACCGGCTGCTCCTGTTCAGCTCCCACTGCCAGGAGAGGCTGCGGACGAGCCGGCGGGGAGGCCTGGAGTGGCTGCGCCGTGCGCATCGGGGTGAGATGCTCCGGGAGCGGTGTGGAGATCTTCTCCTTTCCCGCCGCCGTTGGCGCCTCTGGAGCCTTCCCCGTGGTTGGCGGGCGGCGGCATTTGCTGGGGGCTGTGGTGCCATGTTCATGAGCATGCCGATGTGCTGGCGGCACACTGGGCAGTTGGTCCTCTCGGCGGCCCAGTGCTCGATACAGTCCCTGCAGAAGGTGTGCCTGCAGGGGATAACGCGGATCGTGTTGTCCTGCGGGCCGAGGCAGATGGGACACATCTCCTCTTGGGCCTCCGCCAGCCGCGCCTGTACCTCCCGGCTCATGGCCGCAGCTGCCCTGGCACGGAGGTGCTCAGAGCACTGAGTCTGGAGGCTGCCTGTGGCAGAGCTGTCAGCGGCCTCCAGCCCTCAGCACCTCTCACTTGTCCCACCAGTGACGGACTCCTCGTGCGTCTCTGGCAGGACCTCTGATGTCCGGCACTCCTGGTAATCCGCTCACAGGACTCTGACGTCTCACGTAGCCTGGCAAGGTCTTGAGGTCTCGTGTTCCAGCAGGAAGACTCTGACTTCAACAGTCACCAGTAGACTGTAGGTGGGCTGGGTGCTCATCTGGGGTTCATAGGCACTCGCCCTATTGGGAGGTCACAGGGTGACTGTGACTCTCCGGTGACATCACAGGGCACATGGGTAGATGCAGGTTTGCATTCTGGTCCTTGCTGCATTAATAGCTTTGCTGTTTGCTTGCCAGAATCCACCCAAGGACTTTCTCTGGGACAGTTTCACAAATACCAGGACTTGCTCAGGATCTTTGTGGCCCTCCTCTGGACTCATTTCCACAGCTTCACATCCTTCTTGTGATGCTGACCCCAGAACTGAATGCAGCTGGGACCTCAGAGGACAGGGGGACAATCTCACTGCTGCTCACGCTACTCTTAAAGCAGCTCAGCTGGCTTTCTGAGCTACAAGCACAAACTATTGGATTACTGTAAATGAGGATGCAGGTTGATAGAGACCTAAGCATGAGCCCTCACAAACTCTGATTCTGTTTGTTCCTCTCCTGGTCTTGTGCTATCCTGAATTCTCATTCAGCTTGTACACTACGGCCAATTCCATGTCATATATTTAACTCTGCTCTCCCAGTTCTGTATGCCCACAGACATTTTTCTCATATTAATGATAAATTTTGATGACACAGAACACACTCAAAAATGAAAATAACCAGGTGCTTTTGCAAAATATCTTGTCATTTGTATAGGTTAAGATATCCTAGGATCATCACCTCTTTTTATCTAAGCCCTACAAATATGATTAAGATGAAATAATTATGTTTTTAATTATGTTTTATTGAATGTAATAATACCTAAAGATCCTATAGGAAGAGACACATTCAGTATTGAAAATAGTTGCAGTTATAACTCTCCTTTTCAAAACAAAGGAAATAAAAATTAAAATAAAAAGGGGAAATTGTCTTTTCCAAAAATACTAATAGAGCTGCTTTATCCAAATAGACTCTATTGGAGGATCACATTTCATGCCAAAACTCCACTCATTATACTTCTGCAGCATTGCTAGGAAGCCTATACAAAAACCTCAAAAGCCTCAAACTCTGCTTGAACTTCTGTTTCTGTATTCCAATGTTTGCTCATAAACTATACTGTTAGACATAAGGTCACTTAGTTTATAAAAAAGTTATAAAAATACTATGACTGACATTGAGAAATTTCAGTTGTTTCAGAATTTCAGAAGCAGACAGTTATTTCAGATTGAAGAATTTAAAAGCTTGGTAAACCTATGCTCCAAGTAAAAATCTAAAAACTCAGTGGTCTATTCTGTCCATCACGTATCTGTATTAAAATATTTCTCTAAGGAAATTAGTAGGTAATGTGCATTTATGTAGAATACATAGAACATATAGAAGTATAGAAACAATAAAATCAAGCATTTGGAGACACTGCTATTCACTATTGGTACAAAATTCTAATATACAATGGGCTGCTGTCTTTCATATGAATTTCAAGGTTTTTTCAGTAATTTAAGTAATACAGTAAAATAATATAGCTGGTAAAAGTATTATATTTTATGAATTAGAATGTGATGCATTAATCCACTCAGATTTATAAAACACATCAGGATTTTCCCTCCCAAGCTGACTTTGCTCTTTACTTTTTCTCACGGATTCTGAAACAAAACATTTTGTGTCTATATCTCCAAATGTTGTGTTAACTCTCCAGGGTTTTTCCAGAAAGCATTGAAAGATCACAAGAGAAAACTGTGCAGTCCAGATGAACTTGGCAAACCCTCTGATGAGCCTATAGAGACCAGAACAAGTGCTAATATTAATGTAATTCACATGCCTTTAAAGGATGCACAATCAGAAGTTCATCTACAACTGAAAATCAGCACTGAGATCCATCCAAAGCAATGAAGTCATCATCTGCAACAAGCTCCCTATAGTTTTGTAAACCAATCTTTTTCCCTCTGTTTCATTCAGAGGTGGTTTTTTGTTTAAATATATTCCTGTAGGAAAAGAACAAAATGCTGTTCATCCACGTTGTACTCTGCCAAACAGAGCTACGCTAAAGTATGTCATGTGGTAAACTGGCATTATTTTGCCTATTTATTCAACATAGCTAAGAAAATGAAGCCATGCTCGCATAGTCTCAAGACAGACAAGGACACTTGACAGAATACTTTCTGTGCAAGTACCACTGGGAGACAATTTCAGGCCAGCCGTGAAGGGTAAGGAGCCAAACAGAAACAAGTTTCCCAGCCTGTTGGTTGTTACAGTCTTTGTGACACTTGTGATACTGTAGCACTGAGTAATTCGGCAGGAACTGACAAACTTCTCTGCCCCTCACCACAGTTCTTTATAGTTCACTATAGTCTTTATCACAACATTTAAATGACCAGAAGATCAGCAATCCTGACTTTCCTGATGTTTTTCACAGATTCCTTACTGAAAGTGACAGCTGTCCCCAGTTAACCTCAATAAAATTTCCAAAAGTTCCGTGAACCTTTTAAAAATCCTCATCCACAGTTCTCTGCAAGTCTGTCAAACTCCACAACCCCAGTGCTGTATTTCACTTATCCATTCTTTACCTTTAGAGACCCAATAAATTATGCTTTTTTGCCCTTCAAAGGTATTTTAATTCTAGCTTACTGACCACACTTATTATAGGATTTGAGGTAGCTGAAACAGCTATCTGTGAGAATTCATCAGCACTTTATATTAGAAGAAAAAGTGCAGAGCTTTAGGAAGAGGCTATGATTATTGTAGAGAAAGAATCAAATATCCTTTAAAATGGTATACGGTACCTTTTCAACTTGACAAATTCTGTAACAGAATACAGGCTCTACATACAGCTATAGGTTGGTAATGGTATTAAGTCCTGAAGACCTAACACTTAAGGCAATTTTACTCAATTTAATATAGGTATTTTAAAAATTCCAACCAAATAATGACCATCTGTAAGAATCAATGGGGAACTTTCAGGCATCTTTATTAGCAGCTATTCATACACATACTCTGCTATAAATCTTCTTTTCACTCTCCTTTAAGTGTCAAGTTTTGAACACTTCCTCATATGAGATTATATTAGGAACAATAGAAATGGGAATGAGGATATTAAGATCATTCATTTCAGGTGGGAAAAGAGGGTGAAATCTGGCAGCAAACCAGGAACCATCCACTGTAAAATCCAGGCTTAATATTCAAAACAAGTTTTTGCTAGTACCATTTAATTTAAACTGGAATCCTTTTTAATTACAGGATAATTTCCTTGAGACTTCTTACAGGGCCCTATTTTTAGAGTGAATAGGGGCCATCATGGCAAACAGTTTTTCATTCTTGAAGTGCTATCACGAGGATGCGCCTGTCTCCAAGACTTGAGTTACAACACAAATGGTAGTTCAGAGAAATCCAGCTGCTATTCCAAATCCCCTGATACCTCCCTCCCTTTATGCCCTTGCAAGCTAAACAATCAGTCCTACCTTGTTCACTCAATCTCAAAACAAGTACTTTCTAATCAAGCAAGAAAAAATTAAGAAGAGTATCATTTACCTTTGCTGTTGTCTTTAATTAAATGTATTCCACTCTGGTGCTGGCACTCACTCTGAACCTTTAGCTATGCAAATTTCAAGGCTAACTTCTGTTCAGAGAACAAGTGTACACTTGAGAATGAGTTGGCATCTTTTCAGTGCTACTTGTGTTTAAGTACACTCTCAGGTGTTTATGTTATCCTTCACAACAGCCTCTTCCCTTTCCAATTAGAATAATTAGAACCACCAGAAAAGCAAAAGCTTTGTTTCTTTTCATCCACAATAGATCATATAAGGCTATATTTCATTCTGAAAAATCAAAGCTCCTAATGTCATGCTCCAAGCAGCCTGAATACACATACTATTATGGTCTTCTGGTTTAGGAGACATATCTAATGCAGCTATCAGCTGCATTCACACACCCCCAGAAGATCAACTCTGCTGCTGTTACAATTCTATACAGCTGGGCATTTCAGGAACTTTATTTTGAGATTTTTAAATGTTACTATTGTTACACATAAATCAAAATTATCCCCCAAAATTAACAGTATTGTGAGCTTGTACAAAGTACTGAGATCAGTTCCTAATCAACCTGTAAGTTTTTAGACTGCTTCTGAACAAGCAAAGACAATCAATCACTCCCTCTGCACAGCATGCTACAAGTCCATTCACAGACCCCGGCTCATTCACTAAATCATGAATACAAGGGAAATTTATATCAATTACTGCTACCCAGTAAAGAAGACGAATTGCTTCCTTCAACTTGATTTCCAGAAAAAGAAAGCTAAAGAACACCATAATTTTGCCTATCATACACTAAGTAAAACATCTCTCACTTCCCATGTAAGAGCTTTGAGGAGAAACAGTGACAAAAAATAAAATAAATAAAAAGTAGGAAAATGAACAAACAATCAGCACCAATCCTTTTGTTGGGCTACCTATAAGGAAGAGTCAGAAATGGGAGTCTTCATCCAGCCTCCACAAATGCAAATGCAGCTAAACATGCAGCTGTACACAGGACTAAGACCTGAATTACTGAGTGAGTTCTAATAACATGTATTAGTTTCTGTAAGCATTGCTTAACCACAGATACTTCACTTGTGAAAAAGATTCACAAGTAGTTGTTTGTGGATGTAGGACAGTTTCTTGGGGGTCTAGCGTGTCACATATAATTTTAAAGCAGTCTTAATTCCATTATTTGCATTATCCAAACTATTCTATGTAATTCAGCTCCACATCATTAAAGACAATACACTGCCAAAGTCTCCATTATGAGGGAATAAAGAAAAAAGTAACTCAGTACAATTTTTGGGGAAGTGATTTTTCCTTAAAGAATAGAGCAGATAAAATGTGAAACAGAAGGATTATTTTCTTCCCAAGATCGCAGAAAATATGCTTTTTTGGTCAAATTAAACTCTAGCCATACATTTGACAGAGATTTACACTGGAAATTCTCATAGAAAAATTATTGGCAACGAAGATTCACATTGCTGATGGAAGAGAAAGTGAAGACTTGTGTTTCATTCCATAGATTGGTGTTCAGTCTGAATATAGGTTTAAATAAAAGAAAAAAAGAATGAATTTCGGCACCGTGAATCTTGTGACCATTCTTAACATAGAACTAGGAAAGAAAATGCATAGTTTTTAATCATACCCTTGCAACTTACTTTCAGTGGGATTCATTAATGTTTCTCATGTATTGAGCCAAGTTTCATGTACCATACTGCTTCACACAACAGGAGCAAGACTCCGGTTTGTGTTATACTTAAAATGGAACCCAAAATTTCTACATAACATGTTTCAGTTTGCAGCACCCCTGAAGTCAATTGTCATATGAAGCCATATGTCCTTTTTGTAAGAGATTAGGTCAGTCAATGCAATCTCTGCAGGTGTTCCTGGAATTGACCAAGCTACGTCAGAAAAACCACTTGGTACTAATACAGATTTACCAACTTTCCTCCCTGCAGCAACGTCAGGAGTGTGAATCCATAGCCTTGTACAGAGTCCAGGAAAATAATCCCTTTCAACCCATTTGGCAGAATTCCTGACCCGCAGCACAATGGCAGCATTTCCCCATTTGGCTTCAGAACAAAGATCTGTGCCCCTGTGTAGAACTATGACATGAGAGAGACACTTCAGCATCCCCACTGCCATCAGGGCCAATGTAAAGATTTAGTATATAATACCACAAGTGTTCAAAGAAATATAACTGAGACCCTGTCAGCTAATGAAACTCTGAAAAATCCTCAGTACATAAAAATTGCTTTCACAACATACAAGTCCACTAAAAGTGAAAATCTAAAATGAAACAGGAGACTCTAGAATGATCTTGAGAGCCACAATCGTCAATTCTGTCAGATAGCTAGAACAGCAAATCCCAGAAACATGAACTATATGTGGAAACCATCCCTTCTGCAGACAAAAAGTCATCAAGAGAGTCCCCAAAAGAAGGAATGAGTCTTTTTCTGTCAAAGAACTTGCATTATTCTTATATATGAGCTAAAAGACAAAGAAAATAATGTAGTATAGTACAAAAAAGAAAGACTGCTTGTGAGGTAAATAACTCCCAAAGATGGTACTTCAAAAGAAATAGTATAGATGATGGCATATTTGAGTAGGTCTATATAGATAGTACACAAATAATACAAAAGAGAAGATGGCTCACCTTCAGGACGACAAGGCTCGCAGGGGACTCCACGTGGGAGGGATCTCCAAGAAAAGATCCTTCCCTGGTGGTGGTCAGCCCTTAAATGGGGTTTGGGAGAGGTGCAGCCAGGCTCCACCCCTTCCAATCACACAGGTATATCACCTCCACCTGTGCCCCTGGGGCTGACTCAGTGCTTGCCTCAGGTGACCAATCAGTGGTTCAGGTTGTGATTCAGCAGTTCCCATACAATGCTAAGGGACTTCCAGACATGATGAATCTTCCAAGAGGACAGTAGAGCATCACTACAGTGATATCAAAGACAGTCATCTAGTAGTCTGTAAGAAATAAGGATCTTAACTTCTGTTTAGCTAAAGGACTGTACTATTAGCCATGTTACTTAAATCACATTAGCTCCACAGTTCTGTCACCGTGCACGTCTTGACTGGTACATACTCAGGTTCATCTCCTGCCTTGCCCCCTCAACTCAGCTATTTTTTCAGCACACAGTGTGACAGTGCTTTCACTTCTATTGGTTAAATTTCTGTGCTTACCATAAACATAACTATTTTTACCAGCTTAAGGATTTTTCAGTTTCCAAGTAGGACAAAAATGCACCTTTTAATTTGCCTATGATCTTCAGAAATTCAAAGGGTTGTGATGTGTAAAAACAGACCAAAAAAAACTCAGAATCAAGGTATTTATATACAGTTCTGCTGATATATGTTTAGTACACATTTGTTTAAGACAATTCAAACTACTTTCAGACACTAAATTTCAATGGTATCCTGGGGTGCATTAAAAAGAGAGTAGCCAGCAGGTCGAAGGAGGTGATCCTCCCCTCTACTTTGCCCTGCTGAGGCCACATTTAGAATACTGTGTCCAGTTCTGGGCTCCCCAGTTCAAAAAAGACAGGGATCTCCTAGAAAGAGTCCAGTGGAAGGCCACAGAGATTAAAAAGGGCCTGAAGCATCTCCTATATGAAGAAAGGATGAGTAACATGGATCTATTCCACCTGGGGAAAAGCAGACTATGAGGGGGTTTATAAATAATAAAGGGAGGTGGGAGGCAAATGGATGAGGCCAGGCTCTTCTCAGTAGTGTGTAGCGATAGGACAAGGAGCAATGGCATAAAACTTGAACCCGGGAAGTTCCATACAAACATGCAGAAGAACTTTATGGTAAGGGTGACAAAGTACTGGAACAGGTTGCCCAGAGAGACTATGGAGTCTCCTTTAAAATGTAGAATCTCTCAAAGACGGAGAATATAGTTTAACGTATATTCAGAGTTGCCCATCACATATTTTCTGTGAACAGGTTCAATCTTTGAGAGGTGCCACACGCTATTACTTCCAATAGCTATCGACAAATGAACATTTACAAAGGATGATTTTGAGAGGATCACCTTAGAATATCCTCATATTTGCTTTCAAGATAAGCTACAACTCACTGTATGTAATCTGTCTGACTAGTGGATTGTTGCTTTAGAAAAAGATTAATTTCTCTTCCATAACTCAGCTTTATGGAAACCTTGCCTAAAGAATAAAGATTAACTGTGATGCCAATACTCTTTAAAGTATATTTTCACTGACAAACATTTT
Organism: Cyrtonyx montezumae; assembly: GCF_038088225.1. Classification (NCBI taxonomy): domain Eukaryota; kingdom Metazoa; phylum Chordata; class Aves; order Galliformes; family Odontophoridae; genus Cyrtonyx; species Cyrtonyx montezumae. Next base: position 6,452,829 of record NW_027072056.1, on the reverse strand, counting down.
GATGATGGAGTCCGAAATTCCAGAGAAAAATATTACCTGTGCACTTGAAATCTCAATGTGATCTTACAGCGTCAGTTCACTTGCAAGTGATGATAACATTCACTTCAAGGCATGTCCTGTTCCCATGGGACGATTTTTCATCCCTTAACAGTGATCAGAGTATGATGGCAAAATTTGGTCAACATTTCTTCATCTGAGTGTTGCATACTTTCCAGAGCAGTACATCAATTCAACATCTGATTATTGGGTTGCAGGTTTTTTTCTATTTTGTTATTGTTGTTTTTAAGAAGTTCAGCAACCAGCTTGCTCCTCTCTGTATTGAATTTTGCAGTTCTGAGAATACAATCTCACACTGCACCTCCTGGTGAAGAATGAGACCATTTTGTTTGAAGATAGCAGGAAGACAGTGACTTCTTGCCCACAGTGTGAAATTTACTCTTTCATAAAATCAATCTCAATTTTTTCCTTCCTGCTCTAAAGACTAAGGTGAAGGGCTGGCTTCTTTTTTCACTCTAGTGTTACCCTACTGGCTGCAGGGGAATTACACATAATTGATACTAGCTCAAGAAAAAAAGAGAATAAAGCCCCCCTCCTGATCACAAAGATGCTCAAAAATTGTACTTCCTTGTTGCCCTTTGAAGCATAATTCAGTTGGTTTGTTAACATCAGAAAAGTGATATTTAAACTTATTTTTTTTAACAACTCAATGCCCAGCTGGGAGGTGCAAGGCTATGATCAATGTAGTAACCGTACAACAGATGAGTTTCAAGCACTGCCCATTAGGCTTTATGGATTGCTTTAAAGTGAGCTTTAAAAAAATAACAAGGAAAGCAATTAAAAGAGCCACACTACCATTATAGCTTTGATAATCCGTTATACAGTCCTCATTTTGGAGAGCCAGAGGAGAATAAAAACCTAGCCTTTTAGACCTCGGAAACAGGTGAGTGCATTAGACAGCTGAGCCCATGAATGTCATACTGTCCCTCCATTTTTGCTAATGGCTGTGCTCAGTCTCAACTACCAGCAGGGAACTGAAATTATCTCCAAAGGGTACAAATTTAGGCTTTTGCTGACCCTGACAAACAGAGCAGTGAGGTGGACACTGACAGGCAGTTACTCGACACTGTTATTTTGCACCCTGCTTAATAGTTGTGATTTTCAAAATATGACACTCGAGTGAAGAAGAAACATATATATTCATATAAACATACGTATATATGTGAAGATCTGAATTATTTATTTTGGAAGAAACAATTCCTTAGAACATGTTATTTGGGGATTTTTCAAAACTCACTCATTGATCTGGATCTCCTTTTGGAGGTGCCCTCAGATTTGTATCAGCTGGAGTTAAACAGATTTGGATCAGTGTGCTGAAATGCACATACATGAAAGGATGCATGGATAAAACACCAGGTTATTACACCTTCCAATGCATCACTGTTACATATAATGAAGCTCAAGTGTACTTTCGTACAGTTTTAGGTAATAAAAAGCCTTTTAATTTTTCAAGCCATAACAGAGTTGCAGGAAGTCACAGATGAAGTCAAAATATGAAGAAATCACCTAGAAAAAGCTCCCTCAGTGCTTGCCAAACAGAATTAACACCAGAGCTGTGTATATGATTTCAGAAGTATCAGTGCAGTCCTAAGGCTGATGCCTGCATTTAGAGTTTGATTCTTTAACACACACATACGATAGTGTTTAAGAACTGTTGCATTCCTCTTGCATGCCCATAAGAATGAAAGCTCTACTCTTAGTTTAATTTCATTCTAGAAGAGAAAGGTCTGCAAGTAACAGTTCTACCTTTTCCTCATTAACCTGTTCCCCTGACACACCATACACACTGGTCCATACACACAGAACCAAGACATTAATTACAATAGAGCTCTGGTATTGGTTGCTAGGTTTTGGTTTCCTTCTGTTTTAGTATACGCTAAGGAAGTTAAATAGGAGTTTCTGCTACGCAAGTTAAGAACTGCGTTAAGATGTCTCAGGTAGTACTGCTTGTCTCTCAGTGCTAGAAATCACTGGACTATTGGAATAAAATTCATCCAATGCAGTCACCAGATGAGGAGAACCTTGCTGGATGAGAGTCTAATATAATTTTGAATGCTATACCTTGTCCTCCTCCTGCCATGCAACCTCCCTCACCCCAATGCCTGCTGTATATATGCCACTTTTTCTGTGTGAAGGTTAATTCCCTCATAAGTTGCCTGTCCCAACAGCTGCCTGCTTAGAGGACTTAAAGATCATATCCTTGCCATTTAGGTTTACTTTTTTCTCCAATTAGACCTATCTGACTTTGTTCCCAGCAACACTGTGCTGCAAAAAAAGCCATTCAGACCTCTTTTTTCCCTGCAAAATGTACATATCACATTCAAGACTTAAGAATAAGTGGCACAAACAAGTGATATTTTATGACCATCCCAAACAGTTACAGAACCTCTGCTGCAGCACAGTCAGTTTGGAGTTGTTACTGATTGTCATAATAATGAACAGATTTACATGGGGTCACATGGCTACAGACAAGCACCCGATACTATCACAAGCTCTACATAAGGTGTGAAAATGTGGAGCAGTATTATCCATACAAATTGCATATCCACTCCTATGTCACCGTGTATTCACGCGAATAGAGATGAAATGAATCCACCACTGATAATAAGGAGGTGCAGGTTTCATCAGTTAAGACATTAGATTGGGAACCACGTGGAGGATTATACAGATAAGTTAAGCAAAAATCACATTGCTCATTTTAACTTACTCCTCTTGTCACTTAAAAAAACGGGATCTCTTTGAAGACAATTTGGCCTGAACCCTATTGTAATCGGTCTTCCCCTTTTTTAAAGGAAGAATTGAGTTATTCACCAAATGAGAAAGAGGAAAAAGTCCCATCAGGAAAAGCTGTGCTATGAATCCAGTGTCAGAAATCTTCATACAGCTGCCATACATAGCTTCAGGACAGACAGAAAAGTATGATAAATGCATACTGACTTAAGGCCTGGTCCTTAAAAATACTGTACAAATTCAGTGGGCAGATTCCAATCTATAGATAATATATAAAACACCTGTGTGAATCAATCACTTAAGAGGCAGAACTAAATAAGAATTTAAAGTACATGGGTAAAGGTTATACGGTATTAATATAACGCTTGAGCCTGTTCTAAGTTCAGTGGTTCTAAATTCCGTCGGCGTCAGGGTGAGACGCTCTGGCTCTGGGACCGGGATCGGTGCGGAGGTCTTCTTTCCCGCTGCCGTCAGCGCCTCTGGGGCCTTCCCTGTGGTCAACAAGCAGCAGCCTTCGCTGGGAGCTGTGGCACGACGTTCAGGATCAAGTAGCAGCACAGTGGGCAGTTCGCTCTCCTGGTGGCCCAGTGCTCAGTGCAGCCCCTGCAGAAGGTGTGCCTGCAGGGGATAACGTGAGCGCGGTTGGACAGTGGGCCCAGGCAGATGGAGCACCTGGCCTCCTCTTGGGCCTCCGCCGGCCGCACCTGTGCCTCCCTGCCCCTGTTGGCCGCTGCCTCCCGGCTCATGGCTGCAGCTGCCCTGCGTGTCTCGTGTTCCCGTAGAAGGACACTGACTCCTCAACAGTCACCAGCAGACTGAAGGTGGGCTGGGTGCTCGCTATGTTCATAGGCACTCACCCTATTGTGAGGTCACGCAGTGACTGTGACTCTCCGGTGACATCACAGGGCACACGGGTAGATGCAGATTTGCATACTGTTCCTTGTTGTGTTAATAGCTTTGCTTGCCAGAATCCACCCAAGGACTTGTTATTGTTTCATATTAAAATAGGGAGAAGAAGAAGGAGAAGATAATAGTAGAAATCATTATTACCAAGTTGTCTGGTGGGCCTTGGGTAATGAAGGAAAAGGACACAGTGCATTTAGTTATGATACTAATGGTAATAGAATCATTATTTAACTTGGAAAAAAGCCTTAAAATCATGTCCAGCAATCAACCTTACCAAGACCACTACTATCTACATAGAGCTGGCAGATTTTGTCCTTCTTAGGTTCAGTGATTTGAAATCACAGAAGATAACCTGTCTTCTCAAGAAACTGTAGATGGGTCTTGTCATAGTGGCTTTCTGAGCCAACACAGTGTTTGGCAGCTGAAGGGCGATGAGGGTAATTACTTCAGGGCGGTACTAGAGGCAGACGGAGAAGAATATTCTTGTAACCACGTTTGACCCACGTTTTGTGCACTGGAATATTCCGCGGACATGAATGGATATCATAGAACAAATTATTCTCATCTGAGGAATCTGAAGACAGTATTGCTGTATTCCTCTAGAATTAAGCCCAAACTGCCTATTTAAAAGAATATACACATATGCTGAATAAGTATAGTATATCACCTAAGTGTTAGTGGATTAAGGTCAACAGAGGCACTCTTGAAAAATATTTCATACGTTACCAGATTCCCAGTGTGGTCTCTGAAGTACAACCAATGTAAATCCACCAGTTTATTATGATTCACATCATAACTAGTTAACTAGATTCACATCTCAAGTAGGTCAGCATTATTTTATACACAAAAGGGGTCGCTCTTTTTCTGTTTTACCACCACTTTTGCTGAAGAATTATGTATATGATATCAGAGGTGGATGTTGATTAAATGGCAGTAGAGGTTGAACACTCCCACCAATATTCTTTGTGCCCTGTAGCACCTCTCTTATGAAGAAAGTTTGAAGGAGGTGTGCATCTTTAGCTTGGAGAATGCTCCAGGAAGACTTCATTGTGTCCTTCCAGTACTTGAGGGGATATTATACGCAGGAGAGACAATGACTTTTTACATGGCCTGAGAGTGATAAGAAGAGGGAATGCATTTAAACTAAAAGAGGTGTGATATAGATTCACACTAATATTAATAATTCAAAAGATTTTAAATTTTAATTTAACCTTATATTGATAAGGTTGTAATATTCAGAATGTCTCACTCCAAATGCTTCCTTACAAGAGTGTTCAACTTGTTTCACAAGCAAATCTTTCATAGTCTTTCATAGTACTGCTATGAAAATGTCTCTTGCGTTGCCTGTTCTTCTGCCTTACTTTTTAAAAATTATTTCTGAGAATGTAAATCAGCTTTTGCTAGTAGAAAACAACAGAAAAATAAACAGGAAACCAAACCAGTAAAAAATACCAAACAGACAAATGTATGCTTGCTGTTTTGTGGTTGTTTTTTTTTTTTTGGTGTACATGAAAACTTCTAAACAATGGTTCAAGAGATTTAGTGTAGCTTCGTGTAATTCTTATTATATGTATTAAAATGTATAAAATGTATTAAAAAAAGCTTAAACATGATAAAACAGATTTTGGTAACAAAATATTGTTTCTTCTACCACTAAACTGTCAAGCAACATTTCAAATGCATACCTAGCCAAAGCTGGTAAGCAGTGAAGGCCTAATCTTCTCTTGGCTGCATGAGTTCCTTCTCTGCTTGCTCAAATGCTCACTCCTCCTAAACAAACCTATTACATATTTTAAAGCTAAGTGTGGTTAAATGGGAATCCTATTTTTCTGATTGAACAGTATCTGAAATATCTGCTTGTACTATGAACTCCAATGAAGAACAAATGCAATATAGCAACCATGACTGCACACACCTTCCATTTCTAAAACTTAGAATCATGGTACCCAGATGAAAACTATGGTTTACCCAAGCCAGATTACAAAGAATAATGGGAATTAAGGACAACTAAAACTCAGCTCCTACGAACTGTTTACAAACATTAAATTACAAAAAAAAAAAAAAAAAAAAAAAAAAAGTGAGAGAAATGAACAAGAAAAAGAAAAAGCAGACAAAAAAAACCCCACTTGTCACATACAGACCTCCCCCAAAAATAAAATACCTCTCCTGTGAGATGCTATGTTATCTACTTTACTTTTCAGCCTTCTCTATGTAAGCTCAGAGTTGATCATGTACAGCTTTATTTAAGAAATGCTAAATGAACCTTATTTGCTAATAATCAATTCAACTATGGAAAGTAGGTATAAAAAAATCAACCACTTATTCACCAGTTATTCATAAGTTCAGAATATCTTTTGAGGACTCTTACCATCAATCCACTGATTTGCTGGTTTAAGCAAGCATTTGAAATAGAATTCTTGGCAATTTTATTAACAACTATGTCTAAAACTAACAGTGAATAACAATTCTAGTTGGTAGAATGATTCATATATTTCAGAGCAATGGAAGGGGATATATTAAAACAGCTTTCACAGTTCACGAAGCAAGTTTAGTATAGGAAGGGAGTCAGCTTCATCAGGGAGTCAATCACAAGGAGCACAGGATCCTTTCTGACCACAAAAGACAAGGAGCAGGTTGTGTTTTAATGCAACTACTCTATGGAAGAAAAGCACCATTTAATGAAGTCTGACCAACACCTAGTCTTTTCTCTGTTACCATTTGCTATAACGACAGAAACTGGACATAGTTGTGTTTTTTGTTTGCTGCTCCAAAAGTAATGTCTCTTATTTTATTATGTTGGCCCATGATATCAGAGGTGGATGTTAGTTAAATGGCAGTAGAGGTTGAATCTTCCCACCAATGTTCTGTTACAGTTTGTTGTGTAACAGATGGCAGCAGAGGGGCAGTCTGACATAATGACATCTGGCTTAGAAGTGTGAACAAAGAAAAGGTGTGTCATTGAATTCCTCCATGTGGAAAAATGGCACCCATTGACATTCGTTGATGCTTGCTGAACACTTCTGGAAACCAAACACTGAAAATTAGTTTTGTAGCTGAGAATTTATCTATCAAGTAGTTTTATTGTGCTCTTTGTTGTATTTTCTATGGAAATAATTAGGAGGCATCACTTTCAGAGCAATCTATGTATTATGGAAATGCTTATAGTTGCAGGAAACAATCAACAAGATACAGTAAATTAGATTTACTGAATATACAAAGTAACAGGGATAGAAATGTAGATCTGAGAACACTGTGCTCTTCCTGTTCTTTCAAGTATTCCCATAGGGTTTGCTGCATGGTCAAAAGTGTTCACACATTTTGTCTAACTGATAACACATCTGACAGCTCAAAATCTTGTGTTGATGTCCTGCACCACATTCAAAGCAAACTTCCTTGCTAGTTTGTTGCAAACATATTTTGTTCTACATGAAGGAATGACCCTCTATTTAATGCCTATCTACAGCATAAAGGAGTCTCAAAAACAGTTTTGTTTTCTACCTGTTTTCAATTACTTTCTTATAATTATCTGTTTATGTCTGAGAACATTCCTCCAAACTTTAAAAGTCACAGCAAGCCTAAAAAGCTTCTGTCTCCATTGTTACTTCAGGATTACATCAGAAGAGTGCTCCTGGGTAAAGGTACCGTACGCCAGCACAGCGGCATCTCACTCCTGACTAAAAAAAATAAAATCTGACACAACTATGAAAACAGAAGGATTTTTTTCTTCACGTGGCATAGCTGCATCCTCTTTCGTGTTTCCATGACTTCGTATTTGCAGTCAATATAGGGGGATATAAAGCATGAATCAGACTTCAAATAGGGCATGTATAAAATACTCCTTTGCAATGAATAAAATTTTCTCTATCTAGTTCTGACTATTTTTAACTCTTTGTGATAAGCTGATGTAATTGACGAAATCTTTACTAAATATTACATATAGTTATCTTTGCATAAATTCTTGTTCATCTGCTCTGTTTTCTCTCTTAATATTTTTCTTGTTATTTCTTCTTATTGCCTCTGTTGCTAGCCCCTCCTTTAGATGGTGTTTTGTTGTTCTATATGATTTAGCCATCTTTTTCAGGACCCAATCAATTTTCACATCAGCTACACTAATTGGAAACAGACTTGACACATTTCTTGGTTGCATGCTAGAAGACTTAAAACAAAGCTCTAAACCTTTAAAAGAAAAAAAAAGAGAGAGAAAATGCAGTAAAAATATATGCTCTCAGTCAAATACTATTTAAATAGGATTCTGTGCAAAGCACAAGAAGAGGGAGATCAGGTTGTGAAAGACCACCCTGTTGTAGTGTTATTTAAATCCACAGGTTTTACTTCAGAAGTTTTCTGCTCTGGACTGTAATCACAAAAGTACTTTAAGACTTCAAAGATACATAATTGTTTTATTGCCAATTAATAGTTTCTCTCATTAGATAACTTTTAAAAACTATATTATTAGTTATTTGTTGTGGATGCTAACATTTAAATAAGCTTTTATGAATTACTATCAACATCTGTCACACAAGGTGGATGTAACTTCTTTGTTAATTTGTAATTCTATGAAATTTAGCAAAGAGAAAGCACAAAGTCTAACAGTTTAGAAAATCTAGTGTTTCATATAAAAGCCATCCTTTAACATATATTAATGTATTATATTGATGCAAAACGGATCTATTGGAATTCAAAGACCTGTTTTTGCTTTGGGAATGGTATCTAGATTGACAACAATTTCTTATTTTATTATCAAAACATCTAAATTTTGTATTGCATTGTACTATAAAATAAACTCAGAAACTGAACAATGGAGCATTTAGATTTAAAAATTGCCTTGTTTTAGACAGCTATGATCATCTTTGACTGTTTTTATCCTTACAAATTACCTTCTCTAAATTTTTCAGATTTGCACAGTGAGGTTTGTGTTCTTTGTTTTGTTCTGGGTTTGTTTTGGTTTTTGTTTGTTTTGGTTTTGGTGGAGTGATAGGAGGGTTGCAGTAAAAACAAAACAGATGAAATTGTCCCCTTAGAAAATCTTATTTTTGTCTGATTTAAATCTAGGTTTCTTCAACTTGCAAGTAACACTGGATCCTGTCAGTTTCATCATATTCGCATCTGAAAATCAGGAGCAAATAGTTTGTGACTGCAGATGCCTTCAATAGCTAGCACAAGCGCCAAGGATTAGAGTGCAAGTTCAGCCAACACTGATATGACTCTTTTATCAAAATTGCCTGAAGTAACATAAAAATGTGCAATAAGGAGGAAGCTTGTTAAGCTACAGTAATAGATTAATAAAGGCAGCCTACAATTCTAACTGATCATAGAGCAAGATAGGTAAGATATTTTCAGCAATAATGTATGGCAATTGCAAGGCAGATTTTTTTTTAAAAGAATAAAATGGAATGTATGAAAAAGTAGGTATTTATCTGGTAGTACTCTTCATTCCACAATTTTCTACTATAATTAAAACCCCAACATGTTCTTTTGTCTCATTAAACTGATACAGATGATATTATGTTGGCCATTAAGTAGTCACATAGGCTTTCTATAGGTATGTAGCAGGGAAGCAAAAGTTAAAGGTCAGCAGAAAGGTTCAAATGATATATGTGCAGAATTATTCTGACACTCCAGCAAAATATTTATATATCCCTGCAGAAAGTGAGGGATATAACAATATCTTCTACTTTTACAATTCTACTTTCAAGATGAGGAGCTTGCCTGTTGAGATGGTTTATGTGTTCAAAAGGATATGTTCACAGCTCTGGCATACAGATGGTTGCTACAGCTCTACTTTGCTATGAACTTGATTTGATAGAGCACTTTCAGTTTTCTTCTGAACGTACTCCCTCAATGGCAAAACATGGCAAAAACATGGTGGCCCATGTTGCTATTCACCATTAACTTATTTGAAGATATTTAAAACAGCTTAGTTCTTACTTCATTCAGAGGTGCAAACAACTAAATGAAATAAGCATTTTTACCCAAAGGATTAAAATTCACATGTGATTTCATATACATTTCCTTTATGCCTTAAACTCCTTTTACAGTTCCAGCATTTTAACCAACACTTCATTTTCTTCTGTCAAGAAGGAATCTTTAAGGCGGGTTAATAGAAATTAATGCCACAGATGGATTCTGTGGTTAATACTGAATGCACTACTAGCACTTTTTGCAGTGATGAGAATCCTGATGGTGCAAAAATGAGAACACATAGCATATAAGCTGGCAATGCTGAGGAACAATTAAAAAAAAAAAAGTCCTTCAGAAATTATAAATAAAAAGTGATACAAATTATATAAAAGATTAACTTCTCTATTTATTTTGGTATCCTGGATTTTTAGGTAAAGGGAAGACATAGCATTAGAACCTATGCAGGGAACTCTATCATTTGGGTGCAGATATAAATCTCCTGAGTCTACAAAACAAGAACTAGTAGTCTCATGAGACCGCCTGCTTTTGGGAGATTGCCAATCCAGCAGAAACCATTTATTATTATTTGTCTAACCAGTTTCACAGTGTTCTGGTTTTGGGTTCAGCTGGTGGTTTGGGGGCTTTTTTGTGTGTTTCTTTTTTCCTGCTTCTGCATCACTGGGGATGTGTGAGTGCAAAACAGCATGAAAATGGGAAGAAAATAAAACTAGGAAGGGCAAGGAAAACAAGTATGTACTTCTTTTATTTTTTTGTTCCTGACACTGGTTCTGATGGGGTTTGAATGCATGAGTACCTGTATATGATCTTATTTTATCCAAACCACGGAATTTTATTTTACAAAGAAAATTATGAAATTTTTGAAATAGGAATTATCATATTTTATTATCGTATTTTCTTTTGCGTACCTGTTCAGTTTGATAATTAGAAACCATATCTTACAAGTTCTCTAGACCTTGTGTTAGACAAAACTTAGAGGAATCAATCTCATCAATTTAGTCAGATGCTCCAGAGAACTCAGTTTGGGCTTGGTTTTGCTCAAGCTGCAGTTGTTTGAACAGTTCTTACCAATTTATACTGAGATGTATTATTTTTTCTGTGCTGGTCCCCACAGAAGACATTCTACATGTGAATTTTTTTTTTTTTTTCCAAAATTCCTCTAGAATTCCTCACATTCATCTTCAGTTTAATTATGTGATATCTTCTTTAATTTCTGCTGTTTAAAACTTCCATTTATAATTCTATAATAAATCTTGAGAGAACTATGGGCTTTTGCTAGAACTATATCAGACAGTTGTTTCCAACTTTGGAGATACATTACCATTGGCCACAAAGATCTCTAAGAATTTTCCATACAGATATAAAGCAAATGTTAAGAATCTTTCCAGTACAGAGCTGATCTGTATAACACACAGCACTGAAATAGTACTTGAAGGAAAACGTCAGTCTACTGGAGTAAGAAAAGAGGACTCCTTATGGTTCTATAGACTGAATCATAGTGACAGAGGAGAAAGAGTGACCTCTCCTGGCAATGAGAAAAATCTTTAGCTGTTACCTGTCAGAAACAAAGGCAGTTGGTAAAAAGGAGTTTTATTTGAACAAGTTAAAATGTTTTTGTTTATTAATTAAGTATTGTTTAGCTCATTAAAAAAAAAAAAAACAACAACAAATTCTCACCTGATTTTATGAGTTCGATAAGTTGGAAATGAGACTATAATATAGTATAGTAAAGTTTAGCAAGGATAATTATTAATAAAAAGCAGCTAACATGCTCTGAAAATGCTTTCTGTTGGGGTTAGTGTGATTATTTGGCCTAATTATTTTTGGTGTTTTGCCCATAAAATAATGAACATACAGTTTGTGAAATGTCAGACATAATTAGAACAAATAAAGCTGTGGCATTTGCCTCCAAAAGGACTCCATACTCATTAGAAAGAATTCTCTTCCTATGAGCCATTTGTTAACAGCAGGAGCAGACATTTTACAGGTGAGAAAGCAGGCACACAGGTAGTAGACAAAGTTTCTGAACTCAAATGAAAGTGGTTGAGAGATTACAGACCTGTAACAGGGCTCTGTGCTTTGTTAAAGGTTTCCACTTAGGGGTATTATCAAAGTGATTTAATTTAACAGTGGGATTTGTCGATAAAATAGGACCATATACAGTAAAAATACCACTTATCAGCTTCCACAAAGTAACATGTGGCTTCTTCTTTAAGTTAAATATTGTTGTACTAAATCAATTTCAGAGTTGATTAAGGTTATAGAATATTTGTATACAATGTAAGATACTGAACTCCCTGTTTCAGTCTTTTAGGCTTGTTCTGTATGTTCTGCACTGTTGTTGTTTACGGCTCCAAGATTTCCAGATTGCCTAGAGGACTCTGTTTATTCAGTTGTTCTCTTCAGTCAATATAAGGACCGTGTCCCCTTCCACTTAAGCACAAGTTATTTGGTAGTTTATGCCACCTCCTAACTGGTAATTGTAATTGACAAATACTAAGACTGTATTCCAAGCATACTACCGGTACAACACTTTATGTATTAGTTTGGATGTGCACACAAAAGCCAGATCAAAGAAATAAATATGGCTATCATATATGTATGTGATTAGCATCCATGGGGACACCTGGGAAGTCGGAGCAAAATATATGAGATAGTGTCACTGTAAGCAAATTAAAAATACAGCCTTTCACCTAGCTTTTACAATGACAAAATTGCTGGATCTATGTAAGAAAATAAGATACACAAAGTTCAACCACAGAAATTTCCACTGAAAACCAAGGTATGACCTCAAGATAGCAGCACAACAATGAACACTTAACAACAGAAGAAGCTTTTCCATCAAAAATCACAGTGCTACAGAGAGATGATGATGTTTGATTCAGAGTTTGATCAAGAAAAAAAAAGATGTAACAAAGAAAAAGAGGTGCACAAAGACGTGAAAACACTATTGTGAATAAACATTGTGAGTACATTGTGAATAAAGTTCAAACATCATCCTGGTGTCAAGTGGATCTTAATATTTTCAAATAGAAAACAGCAGTCCTCAGACATGAGGAGATCACCCAGTTCAGTAAGAAAATCTTCTCCACTGCAGACTTCAAAGCATTTCTTTAAGGACATAAAGTAGCTATGCTGACTACTGTCAATATGAGGACATCTGACTAAACTTGTTAGGAGGAATGGTAACAACATAAGTTTTAATAAGCAAGGTAATTGGGTCATCTGGCACAACTGACTTCCTCTCTGATCTTTCACAGAATTCAAAGGGAACTATCAAAGTTCAAAATAAACTTAGTTTCAAAATATAAATCCATCTCATTAGTATAACACTCTCTGAGTGGACACAATTTCTTAGAGAAGGCAGCTACAGTTCAGCTTTTCTTTGTCTCCTGTAAGAGCAGGATGCCACGCACCAGAGCTACTCCAGCTTTTTTGCCCAGTTTTGTGTAATGGTAGGTGCAGTTTTCTTAACTCACACTAGGTCCACGTCCTCTAAAGAGTGGTGGATTTTAGTTAACCTACATCAGCCTTACTAGAAGTTACATCACATCCTACTGCAGTATACATCTTATCTTTCTCATTCCAAAGACAAAAAGAATACTAATGTTCAGTGGGTGGTAAGTGGCTAAATTCATTAGCTGTTACAAAAATATGTTGTGATTCTCAACTGGAAAGCTCTGTGTAATTGCAAAATAATGTATTATTTGCTTTGGCAATAATACTTCTATTTTTAATCTAGCAGTGAATAACTGGCAAGTGCCCACAGAAGAGACAGCCAAAAATAATAGTCACCAATGCCAAAAAAAAAAAAAAAAAAATTAGAGCAGAAAAACTGATTATTTAATCACAGTAATTATTTTTATTTAATGGATTAAGTAAAGAATATGATGGAAAAGAGACATTTAAAAGCATGTATGATATGAACTTTGCTTGCCGTAGAGTACTTGTGAGGAACAAAAAGTCTTCTAATATATCTGCTAGGTTGCAGTTATCTCTGTTTTGTTCAACTCATATTTACCATTACTGCAAAACTGTAGGTTATGGTCTTTAAAAAATGTTAGACAACTGTACAAAATGGAGGATGCATGCCATATTCCCCAGCACAGACTTTGATCTTAATTTAGCCTGATAAAATATTTAATCGCTTCACTTTGTCTTTGTCATAAACATATGTTTAGATCATTCGTCATATAATTTTTTATGAGGAATCATTTTAAAAAATGAAATAATTCATTTGTGCCCCAAATTACTATGAAAGTATTAACACTGTTAAGAAAAAAATAAATCAGAAGGTAGACTATCAGCTTAGAACTACCAGTCTGCTTAAGATTATACAGAAATCCAATCAGTTACATTCTCTTCTCAGACTGAACCTGCACCAAGTTTCCCAAAAACTTCTTAGGAAGGTTTTATTTAATCAAGGACAAGTTCCGTGAAGCCCCAAAGGTCACAGTTTAGAAGGATTACCTGACCTAGACTTTGTATAAAGCAGATGGCCCTGCTTTATGGCAATTAGTAAGCAGGAACTGTGGTATCTGGTTATATCTTCTGATTCTGTGTTTATATGAAGTTATGTGAAACTGGAACCTCTTTGAAAGTCAAGTTGTGTGGAAACCATTTAAGAATATTTCATTTCTAATTATAGGCTTGATAAAACCATTTTCATGCAAGAGTGGGATCAGAGCAGAGACTGTCAAACTGCTGAACATCCATCCATTTGAACCTGGTCTAACTGTTACAAAGGCTATTGGCAAGATAACCTTGAGATGAGGAATGGGAACCTCACTTTAAAGAAAATGTAAAGTTCATCTAAAAGTTTAAGTCAGTACGACTGTCCACCTGGGCCCATCTTTAACTTCAGACTTAGCTGATGCTGGTTGCTTTTAAGCTGCATACTTGCTACCAAAACCAGATTGACAACATTATTTTTGTACTCCCTTACACTTCCTGTTCATCCCATTACTTATCAAGATACCTGAAATTAATATAAACTAGTTTTTAAACTAACTCTTACTGTATCTCACACTGTTACAAGGTGGACTATGTTCGTTAGGGCAGTTACATACAGAATGTGACATCTTGTTTTCCAGACTTTAACATCTTAGAGCATTTCTGTGTTCAGCTACACATAGTGCAGAACATGCAAGCTCTGCTATAGCTATCATGAACCATGTCTACTCCAGAGGAATAAAACCACACTGAAATGTCTCTACCCATGATCTAACACATCTAAACTTCTTGTGAGTCTCATTAGTTCAGGCTTAGCACTATACTAATATAAATATTCTGTGTTAATGTAGCTATCCGGTTCCCATGCCAGCTACTGCTACCTGCCAGCAAACTGGAGCGTTCCACGCAGTGCTGGAACAAGTGTAAAACTATCTTCATGTGATGCAAGCTGTGAATAAACTGCCATCACTCTAAGCACCAGACCTTCCACTCATTTCTTTGCTTCTCATAGCCTGCTAGATTTGAAAAAACTACACCCTAACACACTGCTTTACAGTGGGAATTCTTCCTTGCATATCCATTTTTTTTCTTCACAAATCTTAGGTTGTTCCCTCCAGAAGAAGCAGAAAGACAAAGAATTATCTGCTGCACTTTAGTGACTACTATGCATGAGATAATTGGGCAACCTTAGAAATCCAAATTGGTCTTACTCACAAATCTAGAACATTCTGTATGTAGGATTCAGAACTTTTTGAGCAATTGCTTATGTTTCAAAATCTAACGAGAAAAATATTTTAGAAATCAACCACTGATATGAAACATCCTCTTCGATCACTGTGTACCTTCAAATGAATTTCAGGAATGAAGATGCAATAAAATCACACACATTGTAATAAAGGTATAATTTCAAGTTGGATACCAGGAAAAGATCATTTCCAAAAAAAAGGTTGTCAGGCACTGGAACAGGCTGCCCAAGGAGGTAGTTGGGTCACCATCCCTGGAAGTATTTAAGAAACTTTTAGATGTTGTACTAAAATATATGGTTTAGTGGGGAAATACTGGTGGTAGGTGGATAGTTGGCCTAGATGATCTTGGACATTTCTTCCAATCTTGGCTATTCTGTGATTCCATAAAAAACATTAAATTTATCCTTTAAGCATAAAATATACTGGGAAAAATGTTCTGTGGAAAAAACAGTTATACATTTTTAGAACTGTTCCTGTCATAAAGGAAAACTGCATCCTAGTGGCATCTCAAATAACTTTTAGAAAATGTTTTAAACTTTAAAAAATTCAATCATAACAAAGTTTCCACTGGGCTAATAATGCCCAGTGTGCTGAGGAGTCTGTATGACCCATGAAAAGTAACTTCTTGGTTTAAAGTTGGAGGCATGATAACAAAAAGTCTCAATGGCAAGGAACTCCATTATTTTTAATGCAGAACTGCATAACTCTGTGTGCTAATTGATATGACTAGCCCCAAATTCAGAAAATCTGGTCTAAAAGAAACAAGAAAACAAACAACTAAAAAAGAAAACAACAACAAAAAACCACATAGCTTTAAAAACAACTAGAGACAACATTTCAGTTTACTCTTGAGGTCGATTTCTGTTACCCTCATATATTCCAGAAATATTTTCCTGTTCATGTAGTTTCACTCATTTTGCTGTGCCTCATTATAAGCCCTTAGGGAGCAGCAGTAGCCAGTGGGAAAAGTTCCTCTGCACAGGTAACAAGGAGTTTTTTATCAGGCCTTTTGAGAAAAGTCAAGCACTAAATGAACCCTTTCCAAAAGTATTATTACCAAATTTTAACTACCAATGTCAATAGGACACTCAGCAGGATTACAGTTTCCTGAAAATATGTTCAATTACACATTTTGAGAAAGGCATCCATAATAAATGAGATAATGAGCAGATAATGTCCACAATAAATTGGAACATGCATGTTAAGGTAAGTGCTTTTACAACGTAATCAGTGAAAGGTAGTCCTAACAAGTACTGAAGATAGAAGATAGCTTAGAAGTGTGTTGATGGAAATAAAGATGAACATGATAACTGTGTTCGCAAACTTTATAGTGAAAATGACCAAAACAGCTGGAGCCAATAATGATTCAACCACCTTAGTTTCCTGTAAAGTTTCAAAGAAATCTAGAAATTTAGTTCTGACCATCCTCTATTTCCATGTGTTGTTATTTCCATATAATCTCATGAGAATTGGGCATACAGACACAAAGTAAATTGGCTGAGTTACTCTAACAAATTACCATTTGTAGTTGAGTCATAGCAGTGAATTAAGTGTACTCTTAACACAAATCCTTTGTAAATGAAAACAATTCCTAAGAGTGCATTTATGCATATTTACTCTATTGTGGCCTAATTCACAACTGAGGACAGGCTAAGGGCACATGTAAAGATGAATTATCTGGATCAACCTGTCTGGTGGGTTGTACTGTCTGGTAGTACCTTGTTAGAACACAATAACTAAAGCATATTCTAACTTTTAACCAGAAGCCAATGTGACTCTTGCAATCATTGATTAGGAAATCAATGTGATTTCCTAACAGCCTGTGTGCAACAGATTCTGCCACTTCTTGCTGCCTTAAGGAGTTCTCCTCTGAACACATTGGAAAAAGTGAAATTTCCTTGAAATGTTGTGCTCAGTATAGTACACTTCTGCTTTCTGTTTTTTGGGTTTGTTGGGGTTTTGTGTGTGTGTGTTGTTTTTTGTTTGTTTTCTTCTTCGCATTATTGTTATTTTGTACTACAGGTTTGTACAATGTAGACCTAGCAATTAAGGTCCAAAAAAATCTCACCTCTATAACAACATTCCCATTAATCATTAAAAAATATCATTGCTGAGAGGTCACAAAAACAGTACTCCAATCAAAGCTGTAGGATTAGATAAAAGCAGATAAGTATATAACATCTGGTTGATACAGAGGAATGAAGGCAGATGTAATACTGCTCTGATGTCAGGTATAAACATCTGCAGTGCATCACTTTTCTGTTCAAAGTTACATGTAAGCACTCTGTCCCATGGCTTTACTTAGCCTGACACTTTCCTGCTCTTTTTCACATTTTGAGCTCTTTAACACGACGATACTCTATCAGATTTAGAGAAGTATATGAAGATGAAAACATACTTCTGTGAGAATAATATGGGAGTCAGACCTCTCTGACCATCTCATATCCAATACTATATGTAGTTACCTAACAGACATCACATTCTTATTATCTGTCTCTACAGTATTGAGTATAGATCATCAGTTTATCTGCAGTTGAACATGCGCTCTTTCGTCCTACTGAACACTCCCATGGCAGTCATGTTGATCTGAGTCAGCAGTGCTAGTTGTGCGATTACAATACTCGGGTGCTTAAGTGCTTCCAGGCTCAGAAACAAATTTAGAAAGAGACTAAACCACTTTGACAAAGGATTTTTAAAAGGACAAGTTTCAAAATTGAAAAAATAGATAAAGCTAATGCACCTCAAAATTAACTCATTCCAGTGAGTAATAAGTAATTCATGGTAAATTCAGAAATTATTAAAAGACTACCAACTAACCAGCATAGTCTATGCAGAAATGTAGATTTTTACCTTCTAAGCCCTTGTCCAACATTCTTGGTACAAACTACACACTGAGAATTCTGCAAGTATAGAATTCCTTCTCTGTGCTCCTGAACTGCTGAATAAGATGTGGCATCATGCCTTACACAGTTTCTCTGTCCATCTCGAATGTAGTCAGTCATAAAAATACAACTCAAATCAGAATAAGATTTGAGGAAAATGTTGGACAACGCTTTTTGACAGCTAAAGAAGGTTTAAATCAATGTGATGAACATTAGGGAGTTTATATACCAAAATACATGAAAAAGCAATCAACAACATTCTGCTGTGACAAAGTTAAAATCATCCCTGTAAAAACAATCTTGAGGAGTAGAAGAGGCCACAAAACAGAGAAAGAAAACTTTGGAAACAAGGATGAGCTATTTTCTAAAGTCTTAAACAGAATTTAAAATTTTGTTTTGTCCAATTAATCATTTTTTTTTTAACCATTTCCATGCAATTCTGGGTTCCACAAGGATCTTCAAACCAAATGCTAAAATACCTTGAAAAGACTGTACACACTACTTGATTGGGAGCAAGACATAAAAGAAAGATCTCAGAAAAGCTTCCTCTCTTGTGATTTTCCTCCTGATCAAAGTTAATTTCCTCAAATATTCAAGCAATAGAAATATAATAGCACTATTTAGTATTCTGCAAAAACAAATGCACACAAGTTGCAACAATTAATGATAAATGAACTGAAGGTCGAGTCAATGAACAAATGAAATGTAAATTAAAGAAAATACTAATCAAACACTTGCCATATTCCATCTAAGTATTATGTGCTATTCAAAAAGTAGCCAATTGTTTGTTAGCATCAGTCTAGGGAAGAGTAGCTGAGTACTAATTTGGATTAGAAGCCTCTGAATCACCTATACTTTTAAATAGAAGTTTTCTTTTACCACCTCTTATCCAAACGCTCACTGAGGATGAGTGTCTGTAAACTTAATAACATCTGACAGAACACAGCCTGAGGTGATACAAGAGCAGACTGAGGGGAAGACAAATACTGCAACTCTATCCATCCAAGCACATTTTTAAAAGACAAACAATATTCGCTAAGAATCAATGAACCTTTTTGTTTCAGTGAGATGGAAGGTGATCACTGATAGAATGATACACACTCAGTTACCTCCCTTACATATACCAGTCCTACACTCCAGGAACAAGACTGATGCTGTTAGGCCTCCCCCTTATAAGGATGCTTCCCCAGATTGCCTGGCTCCAAAAGAAAAAGGAATCAAAACTGTGAATTTCTCAGCTAGCCTTAGGGCAATTTAACAAGTCTCTAGGGACATAATGTTCACATGCTGGTTATCACCTGCCCAGCGTCAAAACGCAGTCTTCCCAGGAGTAAGCTGATGTATCAGGAACTGTATAGAACTTAAGAAGAGTCAGCTTATAACATACCAAACCCTTCCAATGCAAGCAAACAAAAAAAAAAAAAAACAAAACAAAAACAAAACAAAAGAAAAAAACCAAGGAAAAAGAAAAGCAATGTCAAACACCCATCAGCAGAGAATGCTTCCTCAGCACCACAATCAGTTTCCCTAGAGCTTATTTCAAGTACAATAACTTGAGCAGAGAGACAGCAGAAATATTACAAGGACATAATTGATCTGATAATGCTCCTGCAACTTGCTTAAGTTTCTTTCCACTCCATCAGCAGAATCTATACCAGTTCTTCTTCATGGCTTTACCCTTTGCCCTTCTAAACCTAGGCTCACTCGTTCTCTGCTTATAACATTAACACTAGTCACACAAGCCAGCCAAAACGGATGACAGGGATGCAGGCTCACAAGTGTTGATTGATGATGTGCTTCCTAAGCAAGCAGAAGAAAGTAAGAAAGATGACCTTAAGACATGATTTATGTGCGTTTGGCAAGTCAGTCACACACATGCTGTAGAGTGGCTAGATACAAAGAACAGTAGATTTTTGTGATCTATTGGAAAAAGTCTTGCACAATATGAAGAACTGGTTCATCAGCTCAAGTTAGAAAAAGGACAATATGGAACAATTGCAGCATCAGAACTAGATGAAGAAATGTATTTCATGTTGTTTGGGGGCAATTGAAATCACAAGTAGTTTTTAAGATTTTCAACTAATATGGAAAACAATCAATAAAAAGCAAGTATCACTCAAGGTAAAGAAGTCCTGATTCTGATTACTTTTTAAAGAAAGAAAATTTAGAAGTGTGTGATTAAGATAACAAGATGACTGCTGCTTCATCAAACAAAATAGAAGAGTTCAAAGTGTTTATCTTTGCTCTTTAAGATGAGGAGGAACCTAAACTCATTTTCCATAGCCATTGCAGCAGAAAAAGTTGCCCAGCAACAATAAAATTTCATTAATCAATACCAGACAATATCTCAATTTCTTACTCATAAATGTATTAATTCCTGACTCTTAAAAACTATTTTATAGACATATATATATATAAAACATTAATACATATACAGGTACTGTTGAAGATTTGTAGATTGTTGTTTGGAGATTTGTACTGCCTACAGGAGGTGTACAAATAAAATGACATGAGTCAGTATCAAACTGTCCAACAAACACTTTCCACATGTACAATTTTATCTAGAGAAATAAAAGTCTGGTGCATACATGGAAATGTAAAATGGTTTACAGATTGGATGTACTTTTATGGAACTTTTGGTTTACTGTGTGGTCAAATACAAAATCTCTATTCCTGTGTATTAGCTGTTTCCTAATTTCTCTCCAGTAAAACCCAAAGAGGTATTTTCATGGCTAGAATGAATTACCAAAAGATTTCATCATGCCTTTATTTATACACATAAGTAAGACAAAAGATTCTTTAAAGCAATTATTTCATTCATCTTAATTTTATTTTGCCCAGTAGAAATGGGCCCATTTGAAAATAGTCACATAAAAGTTCAGTTTTCACTTAATTGAAAAAACACCACCAATTTTTATTGTTTAGACAGATTTGAATTTAATTTTTCAGTATAATAGCTTTTAATACTTCTCAACTGCATACAACCCAGCCAAAGCTATTAGATCAGAACTCATTTTTCTTCCGAAGTGGCTGCATATCCCAAGGCAGTCTTTTTTATTTACTTACAGTCTGTGTGCTATCCCCTGTATTTATGTCTATACTTTTCTTTCACCTCTTCTTCCTTCACACCAATATTTACCTGACTTTAGATGGAGTTACTCCCAGTTTTTATCTGACATAGTTAAAGGAGAATGACACTGCCTTTATAGTTAGCTTGAAGCCTGTGTTAAAACCCTTGAGAACTGTTTGCATAAAAGTACAGTAACTGAGTGACTTATGGTCCTGGAGGAAGCCCTGTGTTTTGAAGGAAGTGAAGTAATAGTATCTCACAAGAGCAGTTGTTATTAATTGCAAGTTATGCATAGCTTGGATTTATTGAAGTTCTGAATGTATTGCCAATTGCTTCTGAGTATAGTCCATAATTTGAAAACTCAAAACTAGATGCATTTCCCAAAGATACTCCTTCTAATCACTCACAAATTTGCATCCTGGCAAATGGCAACAGTAGTATACAGATGAGCAAAGAATAGAAGCATAGATGCACCTGTCTATAAGAGCTCTAATACTGGTCAAACAGATCTTTAGGGGTTTTTTCCTGTTTTACACCCTCCATTTCTCCGGATTTTGGAACACATTTCTGGTGATCTGCTTGGGCAGAGGAAGCAGCAACCATTCCCAACAGACAAGTAGTCCGCATAAACGAGAGGAACTGCTCAAAGGAGCCCTTCCATGTGAGCAGTAATAATGGCTCACTCTGCCACAACACTGAGATGTTCTGTTAAATGAAAGGAAACAAATACTTGCTGTCTTACAATTCAGAAAAACTCTTAATGGAGAAGATTATTGTGGGGTGGTGGGATGTTATTTCCCCATTAGCGTAGTCACAGGTTCTAATTCCTCATTAATATAGAAGGTACATCCTCAGGCCCAACTTCAGGAACAGACTTTTCAAGGAGTAACAAAGTTACAAACAAAGGAGACTGCACCTTTCTGTTTTTGTTCTTTTTTTAATTGTTGCTACCTCGTAGCTGACTTCAATTCATTGATCTCAACAGTCTGAGGAACTGAAAATTAAGGACAGACTTTCATAATGGCTCCTTCTACCAGGAGGAATTACATGGACTAATGTTGTGGCAAGACATGTACAAACAACTCAAGCCTGTCTCTGCTGGAAAGTCCCCACCAAGAATATTCATGCAACAATATCAGAAAAGATGAACTAGAAGGAAATAGTTTTGTTTCACAAGCTGCACAGATCTCTGCAGCTTCCTTTTGATACTTCCAAATGAGTAACTTCCAACTTTGCTTCTGAAACAGCCGTTTCTTTCTTTGTTCAACATGCGGCCTAGTGATGTTAACAGAAAGCAAGTCATTTTCCTTATCTTTCAGTTAAACAAAAAAAAAAAGGCTTCATTAGATTTTCTAAAGCTCTAGTAATGTTCACTCTATAAGATATCATGCGTGAATCACTGCTGTATGTCACTACCCCACAGTCCTTACAGATATCAAATTTAACTGATTGAATTTGTGTTGTTCCAATTAATTTAACAAGATTTTTGTTTCTCTCTTTCTCCTTTTACATGCATAGGTTTGTTTTCTGTTTTTGTCATAGTGTAGGTTTCTTAAAAGACGTTAACAGTAGAATTAACATTTCATAGCGAGAGATGTAAAAAGCAAAGTGAACTAACTCTTATCTTTCATAAGATAATAGCACTTTCCCTCATTCTTTTTAAAGAAGTCTTAACAAAAGACAGTTTTATTACAGAATGGTGAAAGAAAATGTAAATGAAATGTACTACTTCAGGCTTTTCAAAGCATTTATGAGATCTGTAACCATTTCTGGCACGAGTATTTCTGACAGCATTTCTCCTAAGTGTACTTCACCACTGTTTAGACAAGGTTACTTAATACAGTACCTGCCTAATGCTGCTCAGAAGGCTAAAGGCTTTATTCTATTAGCTTACATGACTCCACTATGAGGTTTCTGAGAGCCTTCATGACCTAGTAGTAACCTTACATTTGTTACGAGAGCTACACTTTACAATCTCAGAAATATTATTATGCCCTAAATTCTGGCCTCATTTAGAATTTCCTGTAAAGACAAGGGGGTCTGCACACAGACTATACATCAACCTCATCAATAGCATGAAGTTCCTTTCTGAAATTTGGGAAAAAGTGTCCTCACTGGGAAGTTTTATCATTTTAAAGGGAGAAAGTTGTCTGCATCCTGCACTGCAGCTGTCCATTAACAGAAAAAAATAATAAAGAAATCACTCAGATACTTAAGACCTTATTAATCCTCAAAAATAAAACATAATAAACAACTTACTTATTGGACACTATTTATGAATAATTTATGTATATACTTCTTTTCAACTTAGTGAAAATAGATCATATTTCTATCAACCAAGGACAGATCTTGGTATTCCATGCTAATGATAATGCCATTACATGACTCAGTGAAAAAAATAATTGGGAGCACTAAGTGGGAGTGAAGAGAAGCACACAGTATAACCAGTAGGATGTGGAGCCCCACACCTGTTTAGTCTGAGCATTGCAAAGTTCTGTGACAGTAAGCAGAAGTTAGAAACACCAACTATTACAGGAGGAAGCCCCAGAATATAAATTAAATACAATTCATAAATTATTACTAGAGGCATGTTGCACTGCAGAAAGATTGCCATACAAAGTATGGGTACAATATTTATGATCAAGCCTCAAATACTTTATTTCCTCTATATTATTTGTACCTCTCTATATATATCCTAACATATTCTCCACCACACAGCCTGTTGGTTTTTATCCTGTGTTATTATGAACTCATACTTTCACATCATATGCAGTAAAGCAAATCGAAAACCATCCATGTTTTACTAAGAGGTGCACAAAGCATTTCTGTATAAGTAGTAAATATTTAGCACACACTTTTTAGATATATTTGCAATATATATCCACTGGCATATATATTTCTTTCTAAACTTACAGAATTACAAAAACAAAATTGTTTCTCTTTAAAATGTATGGGGAAAAATGTTTTTGTTTTTGTAGTAAGCAATAAATACACATGCTGATCTAGTAATAGCCTTAGAAAAAACATCGTTGTGCCAAATACAATAAATCTATGTCTGGAG
The DNA here is from genome assembly GCF_038088225.1 of Cyrtonyx montezumae. NCBI lineage: Eukaryota > Metazoa > Chordata > Aves > Galliformes > Odontophoridae > Cyrtonyx > Cyrtonyx montezumae. The sequence goes on along the minus strand of NW_027072056.1, from coordinate 6,428,505 downwards.
AGCAATGAAAAAGAGTCAGAAAAATCTAGATTGCTTTGAATAAAGGTATGTTTGATCCACGTGTAATGGGAGTATTTTACATCTTCACACCACTCGTTCTGTTGATGGGCAGGCAGCTTAGATTTTGAGTTGGCCCTGGAGGAATTTAGTTAAGTAAATGCATCCCTTTGCCTGAGAGATGAAAAGCCATTTCCTATATCACATGATCTCTCAGTGGCTTTCTTCCACAGCTGTCAGCCATTTCAATATTTCTGCATGTCAAAAAGGCAAATTTGCATCTGTGGCACAGGCTAGGAAAAAAAAAAAAGCATTTGTTTCTAGAGAAAAACTGGAACATTGAAACAAACAGGTATACATTAAAACTCATATACCTGGTTGTGAAATCCTCAGTCTACTTTCAAAATAACCTGACAGCCTGCTTTGACAAATATTCCAGATAACATGTGAATGCCCTCCATGCTCAAACGTCCCTGAGGTTTTCATCAGTACGTATTATAAAGCACTCAATTCTGACAGGGAATGGGAAGCCTGGAGACAAAAAGGCATGAAACCAGAGACCTGGCATTTAACTGAAATCAAATGTCTTTGTACCAATCACTGCTTCTCGTTAATTTTAATATCTACCTTTGACCTTTTGGACAGTGCTCATTTACTGATACTGTACCAGTATCTAGAAATTATGTGGACCTCACTGTACTAGATAGAGCAGAAATAGTCTTTTCTCCAGAAAGTTTAGGGTCTAAAGAGCCAAAAGGTCTGAAGTTAAATATGATTACATGGCACACTCAGAACAAACGATGCAATTCCTAGTCATGTTCTAGCCTTACCCACAAGTCTACTCTAATTTTCTCCATTTACAGAACCAGAAAGCTTTCTTACTGGCACTTCTGCCTGATATATAATGAATAATTAAACATCATCAATACTTACAGTACTTTGTAGTAACTGATTGGCAAAAAAAAATGATTTCATAGATAATTCAAGCAAAGAAATGACTTTCAGCAAATATTTTTTAATAAAAATAAATATGTTCCTACACAAATCAGAATCTGTGCTTAAGTACACTAGGAATATACCATAGGTAAACATTATTTTTGCAGCTTGTTTCATGACAAGAGCTCCATTTTAAAACTCACCAATTTTTCCCAGTGTAACAATATAGGAACGGACCTGGGTAAGAACAGAAGATTTAATCTTAAATCTACAGCAATTTATGCTGGCATTAATTATATGAAGCAGCAGAAATAGCTAAGAGCAGATGAAATCTTCTGTCCTTGAAGTGATAGCTGTCATTAAAATGATTCTGGCAAAGTAACAGAATAAAATTGCAGATTTGTTCTAGTACTGCTCTATTAACTTTAGGCTCACTAACATAACATAAAACTCATCTCTATTGGTGGTGTTGCCTGCCACAAATGTGTTACTGAGCAGAGACTCAAACAGAGTGGGGTCTTTGTACTTCCTGCTCACTTTCTAGTGAGGATACGGTAATTCTGAAACACTTTTGAAACAATAACATGTACCATAATTTAGACTATTTAGGCATTCCACATTCTGGAAACGTGTGTGTACTATACTATTCTTTCATATTCAGCATTGAAAAAATTTTAAAAATTTAATCAAATACGTGACATTTGTTGTTCAACATCACTTCACTGAGATTCTGGCTTTAATCAAGGCTGTAGCAGATAAGATTATCCAGAGAAACTGAGGGACATCAGTCTTCCTGGAAAGCAATCCAGAGAACGTAAAAGAATTTCATGACAAGGGGAGTGTTTCATTGATACAGATCACTCTGTGGGGATCGGTTTGCAGCCTTATGGATAGAGATATCATTGTTTAGATAACTAAGCCCAACTTCTTCCAAGCCCTCCTCACAATGACCCCGACCTACAGCCAGCAGTTCAAAAGCATGTCTCATGAGCTGGATGCCAAGGCATTCACTTGTGCATTACCTTTGTTATCTGTATGGTCAGAGGTCAGTTTCTTTAATTTGAGAGCAACTACCATGTTATGGTGACAAAGTTAATCTCGATTCAAATATGTAATGGAAAAATAAAGGTACGTCAAATAAAACAGATGCAACACTATCGTATATGAGACTAAAGCAATCATATTACAACATTATTTCTTCAAGCACAATATGAATAAGCTGAAGGACAAAAATATTTCACTACGGTACACAGAATCTTTACATTAAAATAATTGTTTATCTTGATCAGTTTCAAGGATATTTTCTCGCCTTCTCTCCCTCCTTTTTATTTATTTATTTATGCAAGATACAAGAATTCCTTTATGAATTTCCTCTTCAGAAATACCAACAGGAATATATTGTTTAAAAATACAATATTTGCATGTGAAGAGGAGGAAATAAGTTTTTAAAACTACGCTACATTTTCATGTACCCCTTTCTATTCCTCTTTTAAATGGTTCACAAGGGGAGCAGCACCACGAGTCATCTCACCAACCACATAATAAATAATGGGGCAAGCAGGTTACACACTCAAGGTGAGGCTGAACCAGGCCCTGAGCAACCCTGTTCACTGAAGGGGATTTGAACTAGATGGCTTTGAAGAATCTGTTCCAGCACAAATGATTTATGATTAACGTATTATAATAAAACTTCTTGATACACACCATAAGTGGATTCCTTTATTTTATTTTGGAAGGAAAACAAGCCATTTTCCTCTTTCAAGAAATCTCATCGATAATTTCAAAATCTCTTACTTAACTACCAAAAAAAAAAATCTCAAGAACTTGTTGAAAAAAATGAGCCACCCAAACTGCTTTTAAAAGTTGGTAAAAAAATGTAATGTTTTACAAGAAGTTAGAGTTGCCAAACTTGTATTATGCAACTACAGAACAGAGCTTTATTGTTGAAAACTCTATCCAGCTCAAATTTTCATTGATTCTACTCAGCACCTGCAGATCAGCAAGGTCAGGCTTCTTAAAGAGGAGATTTATCTTTCCATTTCCTTCCTTAGAAGCTAAGGTAGAGGTTCTGAATGTCCTTTACACAGAGACAACATGAGATATTCAAAACAAATAAATTATGCCTGATTTTACAATGTATGTGTAATATCACATTCCCTTACTGTGCCAATTTTCCAGATAATTCAGTCCTTTTACATTTACCTTCTTTGGTGTATGGGTTTTAATCCTATATTAACTCCAGCAGTCCTCAGTGTAATGCCTGCTGGACTGAAAAAGGCAAGTAACATCAACAAGCTTCACAAAAGTCAATTAGAAAGAACATGAAAAACTCTGTCTGAACTTGGGAAGTTTTAGACTTATAATTACACTCAGTTTAATTGAATCTCCAACTGTCTGTTCAGACAGCCAGATAGATCTATGCTACCTGAACTTCTGAAGTGACAAAGAAAATATTTATTTTATAATATTTTTTATTTTTCTTCCGCTCTTTTGTGGATGTCAGACCTCATCTAGGATGTGTCCAAATCAAGGTAATTTTCTTTACTGTCTCCAGAGGACTAATTCAAATGCTAACCTACTAATACATACCACAATACCTCCCCATAAGAATTGATAAGGAAATTGAACAAAAAGGATAGTATCAAAAAGAAAGCAAGAAATATCTCTCCCTGTGCTTGAGTTTGGAATTACAACTGTAGCTCCCAAGAGAAGTTCATTTTCAGCACGAGTCACAATGTAAAATAGTCTACTGCCCTGAGACATTTATCGTAGGCCCCTGGGGAAGAGGTATCAAACTTGACTTTTTCTATTTTCTTAGATTACCTAATGGCAATGAATTTAGTGTAAAAATATTCAATTTAAACATTCCAGATGCTGATGAAACCATCAAACAAGATACAAAAACAGTCACTTATTTAACTCTCTGCCAGCCCAGAGCATACTGCGGTAGTTTATGAAACAAATTATTAATTGATCATGAAGAAAAACTAAAGACAGTAATTTCCATCTTCCAGCTTGTAATGTTTAAATAAGGGGACCCAAAATTTTGCAGATCTAAAGAGGTCTAAGTGCCTTTCAGGGCAAGCCGCTTGCTGGTTTCAGTTCTTGTAGACACATGGCTTTTAGGTTAGTTCAATTACATGAAGAAAATACATTTGTAGTAGCCTAAGTCTGAAAGCACTCAGAGCTTTCAAAATACTGAAGAAACAAACATTGAATACATATAAAAAAAAATCCCTTCACTGTTAAGTTGTGATTTCATGAAAATAAAGCTAAAACCAAAAACTCCCTCTGTAATTTCCTACAATAAATTTTCTAACCAGCCATAGGTACGGAAAGTACCCAAATAACTACGTCACAGTAGTTCAGAGCTCTACTGACAAAAATATATATTTGCTAGATTTGTTCAAGACGAGCTGCTAGATATTTTACTGATACAATTTCAGTTTGTCTCTGCAAAAAGAATCAGTCAGTAATAAATTTCTCTCATTTCAAGAGAAAGTATCATAATTATCTCTTTAAAAAATTAATGTTATATGTATCTTACAAGTATGATTCTGGCCCACAGAGTGATGTCTTAAAAGATTTGTGAAGAATTTGAGAGTGAGATTCATTGCTCTTGCTCAGAAAGAAAAAATCATACTACTTCCAAGTACACCAGCCTCCAGCTTCATAAACAGTAACTGGTAAATTCTTGGCCACACAAAAAAAAATCCTGAAATCCTGGCCTTCAGAGTTCTTTAAACCAGTAGGAGGCAAAAAAAAAATCCAGAAAATCCTGGCCTTCAGAGTTCTTTAAACCAGTAGGAGGCATAACAAGGAACAAATGAGGAAGCTGAAGCCAGACAAATTTGGTATATAAAGGCAATTAATTTTGAGTGAGGTCCTACACTGTTAACATCTTCCAATTGAATTTATTTTTGAGAGGCATACTACAACCAGAACTTAATCTGTGGATCTTAAGTAGATAAAGTCTGTGTGCAGAACACAGCTGATGATCTGTTTTCATTGGGCATTAAAAAAAATTCTACTTATACAGCTCAAGTAGAGAGAGGACTCAGACTATTGCACATTATTTGCGCAGTATTTGTAATAGTGAATGTAATAGTGAAAGAAAAGCTTGCCTCTGGACAGAGGTATGTTTTGTACATGCAGAAATAAATATTGTAAAGGCAATACAAAGAATCTAATCAAATATCTATACAGCTAGTCTTTAACTTATACATTACCCAGAGATGTGTTTTGTAAAATGAATGATCTCAAATCAGGTTCGGAATCCAATAATTCTCAGTTGAGTTTGTCAGTTACAATCACAGGCAGAAGAACCTATTAGTAGGACTACTGATAGGCCCCAAGAGAAGAGACACTTCTCCTAACATTTAGTGTTTCTTTGTGTGCTAGCTTTGCTAAGTTACCTTTCACCTATTAAAAAAAAGCGTACAATTTCATGTCTCCCATCAGAACTATTGGCTCCTCTTATTTATCACCCAAATTGCCTTCAATTCTTAATGCAGTGCCTAGTAAACCACCCTGACAATAACTGGAAAAGAGCATCCATTTGAGAGCAGATTCAAATTGTGCTGCATTCCAGAACTAAATTTGTTCTGCAGTGCTGTGCCCTACAACACTCATCTTATTTATCTTAATAAAACATCCATCTCTATTTATCTTAGAGGTCTTATTATTAATGTTGGATCTGAACAAATTTAAAAGGAGATGTTACAAACTAGGTTAACTATAAGCCCGATAAATCTTTGCTCTTTGTGGTAACACAAGCTTTGCAAAAAATAATCTCTTTAAGAAATAAAACATATCCCTTTATGCCCTCGTGCTTCCCTTCATTTCTTTAAATACAGAGGATTCTTTGTGTCATGTTTTACCCTGATTTCTCTCCCCCACATGCTGTTACAGCTCTCACTGTGGGGAATCTTTGCACTGGGCCTTTGATGAAGGTTGTGTTTGTGATTCTCTACAGCCACAAATGAAGGTAAAGTGTGAAGAATATAGTAATAACATTTAATTAAAAACAGTGAGGAAATGAGAGGCAGAGGCATCTCCCACTTTGTGGCTTTCTGTATCACAGGCCCTCCAGTGGAAACCATGCATACACAGATGGGAATATATAATAAGAGAGAAGCTGGGCAAAGAGAAGGAAGGCTCATCTCCTGTAACAGCCTCAAGTTTATGGAATAAAATGCAATATCCCTTTCAGTGGGAGATAAAAGGATGTGAAGTCTGCCACAGATACTGAGGACTCTACCAAGCACACAAATCTATAGCTCAGCAATACTTGGACAACAGAGTAAATTCTGATAGTAAACCAATATACAGTTGTCCTTGAAAGCAACTGAACCAAAACAACAGTGACCATGTACCAGGAGACGCTGCCAGACAAAATACAGCTGCTGTTAGCATTGAATTTAAAAACTGATATTGTGAATTAACTGGGAAAAAAGTGGAAAACATTCTCCTGATTTCACTTCATCTTAATTATTCTGGTAGCAATAGCCAAAATTACAAATGGGAAGTAAAGTTCCTCAGTCTTGCATGTATCCAAATCTCTGGCAAGGAGAACTTTCACAAGGTACAAATTATTGATGTCTACAGTCTTAAATAATACAACCTATATTTTTTAATCACTTATCCTTATGTGTAATAGTAAGTGTGGGCTATTTCTCTGAAATTGTCAAAGATAATCTTAGTAATCGGGAAGGAGCCAGGGTCAGCTGATAAAAGCAGCAGAGAACAAGAAGGTGAGAGAAAGCCAGTTTTGTTCAGGATAAGCTAAACCAGCAATAGCATACACAGTTGTATACACACACAAATCTTGGCTCAGTTCCTACTGAAAGGCAGGAGCAGTACTTATCTTTGTTGTTTTGATCTCAGTTTTATGACCTATGGCACGTAGGAACTTTCCTTTTTCTCCTAATAAATTAAAGGTAATAAGGTGAAACTAATCAATGAAACCATACAGCCATATGGTTTTGTGGTCCTGGATGGTAAGTTTATACTCTGAGAATCTGCAAATTAGCTGTGAAAATAAAAACATTTAAAAATAGAGATAAAAGCATTGGAACACATTGCTAAAAATGCAGATTCCCAGACCCATTAAAGTGAAACAAAAGCAAATGACAATGTGACTAGCAATTTTATCAAATTCAGTAAAAGGGACATTTCTTTTTTTTCATCCAGACAAGAGTTTGTGATCATGAGCACCCCACAATGTCATGTGTTATCTAGAAAACCATACTCTGTCACTGGTAGATAAACATCATCAGGAGTCCAGTTTCAGACTCAAGGGAAACTTCTGGGACTAAGTTTGGTTCATGGCTGGGTCAGGTCACTTAAAGTTTTCGCTGACCTGAACCTGATCCAAACCAAAGGATTGAAATTCCTGACCCAATCTCCCCAAAGAACAGCTATAATGAATAACTGAAGTGGAGTCGTACAGTATTCCAAGCATATGCCTGAAGAACTATTACTGCCTGAGATGACTCCAGGAGAGCACTTGTCCTTTTTCATCAGGAGATCCCCTCTATTTACCATGGTTTTGACCTGAAGAAGTGAGTTTTATGGCCGGAAAGCTACTCTGCTAATTTTATTGAATTAGCCTAATAAAGGTATGGGAAATGTAACTGCATTTTCAGGACATTCCTAGCAATTCGTTTGTAAAACCTCATTTCCTAGTGTTTCTCCTTGAAATCAGTTCTTAAAGCAATCTGAAACCACTTACCATAGCGATAATGTTACTTTTCTTTTTTTTTTATTTATTTATTTAAATGAAATTAAACACACCTAAATTTCTGGCCTATTTCACTTCACTGTAACAGTTACTAAGACAGTCCTGAAACTGGGCATCCTGGCTGCTTTTACAGCTCCATCCTCCCAGTAAGAGGCTACTGAAATACATCTATAGCCTCACAAGGACTTCAAATAGACACTGCATCAAAACATGCAGAGAAATTTATTTAAAAAATTCACAGGATGACTACAACTGAAAGAACACTGGCATCTCCATAAATAATTCTGTCATGCTACCATAAAGAAAAGGATTCCAGTATTTCTGATGGGTAAAACTTCTGATCATTTACTCACAAATTTGGAGATAACTTTGTGTTGTCATTTGTATTTTGGAATTTTTGTTGGTTTTTTTTTTGCTTGTTTTGATTGTGTTATTTTTTTTAATTCTGCTACCTTACAAAGATATGACTTCATACTACACACAAAAGTACACTGCTACAGAATGAACCTTTGTTAATGTACTTTGGTATCGCTCAACTTCCTCAACTTCCACCAACATGCACCAATTTACAGAGCAAGATGATTTTTTTTCTGAAGCAGATCAGAGAGTATGCATGTAGCAAAACACAATGCTGTGCAGAGATAACTTGGAAACTCCAACTGAAGAAACAGTATGCTTTCAACACTTGGAGAGCATGAAACAAAGCACAGGACAAAGCAAAACAAGTCCAGTTTTCAGGAAATAACACATAGCACATCATCCAGAAACAGACATATAGCAACTAGATGATGCTCATCACAGAAATGCTGCTTGGAAAAAATAACACCGCCCTTCTCTTTATGGCTTCTAGGTGCCTTCCCACTATCTGGAAGAAGTTTCAACTAACTGTACATTCCCCTGCTCCAAAGGTTTTGCCATGTGCTAGATAAATCATGAAAAATAATCTGCATAGCTGAATTTGATGCACAAATGGAAAATTACTATGATTCATTTACTTATGTAAATATATACAAAGTACAAAATTTAATCTCATACAAAATCCAGTGTTTAATAACAGGTTATTTCTCCTTTTTTTTCCATGCTGGGGAGGGAGTGGTCACTCGTCACTGACAGCATGAAGAACCCTTACAAATTTTAGTAATTCAAAAATACTAAAACTTTATGTATGTGATAGTGAGAAATGCCTTGCATTGACATTGTTTGAAGCTTCTCATCTCTCGATTTTATTGATCTTTTATGCCGTACTCTTCAGTTACATTATAGGTATTCTTTATATTTATTGCTCCCCTTTCAATTTAGAAGTTTATGTGTATGCTTTATTTTATTGTCTGTTTTTAAGTTTCTTATTTGCAGGGATCTTTCTGTTAATTGATTAAAATTGGTTTCCAATTAGCTTTAAAATGTGTATTTGTAGCTCTGATCATTAGATTTGCTTTCTTTATATCTTTCTTGTTACAAGAACAGTGAAGTAGTACTACATCCAGGACTGCTGGCACTTGTAAATTGATCTTTATTTGCCAAGAATTTATGATAGTTTTCTTTAATGATGGTTCAAAAATCTACTTTCAGTATTGATATATTTTGCTTTTTGCAAAGCCATATGAGCAGCCTAAAATTTAATGTGACTACGTAAGTATAAAACAATACATAAAACTCCTCCACTCATTAAATTTCATCATAATTTGACTTTCATCTTCATGCCTAGCAGCTGATCAGTGTTGATCTACTCATAAGACTGCTCAGCCTCCCTCTATTCCTAGCATACTTTTTCCACAACTATAGGCTAGCTTTTGTAGGACAATGCAGCCTTCCAAGACTCAGGATTAGGAAGAGTAAACTGATCATCACAAGTCGTCCACAGCAACATCCAATAAGTCACGCAAACAAGTCCAAAATCTCAGCAGCTTTTACTCTTGGTAACCAAGTCTAAGAGATTATTGCAACAGGACTCATTGTCCAGCTACTGTGAGTGTGAGATGTGATTTTCAAAGCTTCACACCAGGACTAAAGATACTAGCACATTTCACATTTGTGATTCAAACTTCTACCCAAAAAGCTTTACTCTTAAGATTACAATCCTCACAAAAATCCCCTGAAAACCTAGCAAACACTGTCAGTTACCCACATGCCAATATACAAATGTTCCAGGACTTTTCCTTAAACAGTTCAGCACATCACTAATTGAAAGTGAGTAAAGGTTTTAGTGATTTGATCCTATAAAAACCCTTTCTTGATTCCAAAGCTAGAAATCTCTTAAGGATAAAACAAAATGCTTGCATAGAATCACTGCAGCACAGCACAGTCAAACTATCTCCATTTGTTTGTTTTAGCACTTTACATGGTTACCTCAGTTCTCAGGTCCAGATCAATCATTTGTTAAAGAGAGAAATGAGCAGACTTGGATGCCTCAGCAGAATACTGATAAGAAATGGTGTCAGCTCATTTTAACAAAGGATAAGAGCCAACCTAGAAATTACTTTTCTTCCTCTCATTCTTGATAGAAGACTTGGATAAAACCTACCATCAATGCAAAGAGGAAAAAAATAAATTAAATTTAAGAAGATAATTCCTAACAATTACTTCATGCTACTCACATGTTTTTATTGAATATTTAACTTTTCCTTTTTATAATTATTTGCTGTATTGTCATATACAATGATAGAGTATGTTACTTATTCTGGCCTTAGTGTTATGAATTGAATATTCATATTCAATACTGTATTTATTCAAAATTAAACAATTCCAAGTCTTTTACTCAAGGAACGTATGAGAGAGATACAAGCTCATTACAAGTGGAGCATGGAATGGGAAAAAATGTTAAGTCAGAGCAACTTTCTTCATACCTGGACTAGAATACCCTTAGAGCTGAGTCTTAGGGACGGTCACATTATAATTTACAAGAGCTGTAAACAACTGCAGACCTTTCTTCACTAGAATAAGAGGAGAACACGTTATTTCCATCGTTAAGCTTGTATATTGCTTTTATTTACATACAGTAATATCCTTCATGACAATGGTTTCCCACTCTGACACCTGAATCCAGTAGCACCCCATCATCAGTTAATCTCTAGCATTCACAAAACTCTGCTGCCAGCCACATTTACAAATCAACTACCAAAAAAAACCTGCAAAACCAAAGAACAGCATCATAAATACAGCTGCAATCCTAACAATGAGAACAAACAGTATCTAACTGGTGTCACATTAAAGGAGCTTCTGCTCTGCCACTGATAAAAAGAAAGAATGTGGCACATATTGAAAGGCACTGAAATTACATTCAGTGACAATGCTGATACTAAAGTTTTATTGGCATCACTTTTTTCGGCACACACTGCTAATAATGTTATATCTCCATTTGCTTTTTTCCACTATAATTTATAACCCCAGTCCAAGAGTAACAGAATACATTGGCTTGTTATTGCACTGCAACAAGTGTTTCTCTTGCTTTTCCCACTGAAGAACTGGGGAAGCTACAAGTGAAATGCAATGGAACACTGATTGATAAGCAGTAATTCTCACCTATATTAATAAGGCAACTCATACATACAAGGAAGAACATATATACCATATTTACGTCTGTGTCTATATGCAAACGCATTATGGATTTATCAGTGATATAACTGCATTCACAGATTCACTTTTTACCTGGTTCACAAGGAAGTTTTTGGCCATCACTAATACAAATAGATTAATATAATTTGCATGTAGAGGAAGCTTTCATAGTCATACACTGGCATTTTTCATAAACATCTTCAGTGCCTCAAAGACCTTGCATCTCTTTACTATCCAAAAATATAGCTTTTGTAATAATGATAATTAGTGAATCTTTATACCAGAAGCTTGGCAAACAGAAGCAAAGGAATTATTCCCAGCTGACTGCTGTTGTGAGATAAATGGACATGTGCTCAACAATTTTCATGAGCTCTGAACTCTCTGCCTCTCAAAAATGCAACTACTACAGAAATTTCACTGACGTTCTGAAGGCCACGGATTCAAATCCAAAAGGAGAACAAGACTCAATCACTGGATTTTTTTTTTTGCCAGCTTAACAAGTAGTGCCTATATTCCTCAGTGCAGCTGTACTGGGCATTATCTGAGTAAGTCACTTCTTTCTCCAACATTACAGAAAATGAGAAGGAACTACCAATAAATCAACCAACCAAATCTTAAATTTAAAGCAAACAAGTTGAGATATTATATCAGCAGTAATCCTATTGGTCTCGGTAATATCTGCTTCCCAGACTCTTGTCAAGAGGATGTTACACAGAGTATTCAAGTACTTGTTATTCAGGGTATGACAGGTAGGACTGCCATGCTGCTCTTTCTTTCATGCTTTGGTTATGGCTTGTTTAATTTTATTTTTTTCCTTTTTCTTCATCCCCTTTTTTGATAAGATTGCTTTTTCCATGGACTTATAAGAGCAATACATAGAAAAAAAAAGAGTGGAGCAAGCAGATTGTACGACATGAAATGAAATTATACGTCAAACACGTATAATATATTCCTCTCTATCTGACCAAGCCATGAAATATCCATCAGCTGACTTCCAAAGGCCAAACTAAGTGGGTTGCTTCAAAAGTAATGCCTTGTATTTCTTTCCATAAGAAACTACAACAAAGAACACCATAACATTGTTTGATAGAACAAATTTTCATCTACAAAACACTATCTTGCAATGTGGTCACCACAATTAGCTATGTATTTTCTCCAGTGATGAATTAGAGCCTGCATACTACACTTGTAAAAATCTGCATTAGTACACATGATCCACTGCTTCACAGCTACCATGATGGTATCATTGCTGAAATGCGTCACCCACAGCCTCACTACACTCACACCCACTGTCTGGTCCTCATAAATGTTCAGCAAGCATCAACGAATGTCAATGGCTGTAATTTTTTCTGCACAGAGTAATTCAGTTCCACACCTTTGCTTCATACATGCTTTCATATCAGATGCCATTTTGTCAGACTGCCCCTCAGCTGCCATCTGTCGCTTCACAACAAAAAGTAAGGTTCAAACTCAACTGCCATCTCACCAACATCTGCCTCAAACATCATGGGCCAACAATAAAATAGGTGCTATTACTCTTGGAGCAGCCTTTGCACTATTACAAAACAAACAAACAAACAAAAATAAAAAGACCATTTACCTGGTAATAGACCTTACTAGAATAAAAAATTTCGTAGAAATTTTTGGTCTGTAAAGTTGTTCAGAGAAGCAAGAACATAGTTTAACCTAGATAAAAAGCAACATTTGGGGTTTCCCCCCCCCAATTTTTCTAGTCTACGCTAGTGATTATAGTTACCTATTTAGGAATTACGTTTACTTCCTTTTTCTTGTAATCTACATTCTACAGATTGGAAAAAGCTCAACTTCCTTTATTTCATTGATTTCATCATTCATTTAAAGAATTATTCACTGGAAAGATACTCCTGTGTCTGACTCCAGTTTTTTCTTTAGCTTAAAGAAATTGTACAATTTAACTTTTTTAAGATGCTCAAATTTTGAAAAAAAATTTTAAAGATGCTCAAATTATTTCTAAAGATGCTCAAATTTATAAAAGTTCAATTGAAACAACATCAAATTATCTTATTAAAGAATAAAATATTTGTGATAGGGACAACAAGAAGAAAGGATTCCATAAAGGATTCCATAGGCTACCCTTAGTCTTCATTCCAAGCTGCCCTTTTCTAGATGGTCTCATTATTTCTCCTCTCTCTCCTTCTGTCCATCTAATTTTTGTGCTTTGCAGTTACAAGAACTCTGTTAATTGTACATCAGTGTTTGCACGTTCAGCATTGCTGCCCCTTGATTGGTGCCCCCCGTTGTTCTACCCTCTGAGCAATTAGCCAGTCTGCTAATTTCACTTTCCTCCGTGTAAAGTGTTTTATGGAGGAGAGTCACTGGCTGTTACAACACAAGATGTGGCAGCTTTTCTGTATCCCAAACCAACATCACCACCTGCTCCATCAGTGCTGTGCAATTCAGTGTGAAAGGATATTAAGAGCTAGTATAAAGCTCTGCCAGGGCAATTTGGACCAAACCCAGTTCTCAGGCCTTAATATTTCCTGCAAATCTGTGCCCTTCCTGCAAATCTGAAAATAAATGGATTTTACTATCTTTTGCTTTGCTGAAGAGAACTGTTTGTACTGATGGCAAGTCCCAGAAATTCTGTCTATAGGGGATTAGAGCATGAGAAAGGATAAGAGCTCAGCCTGGATTCCCCATTTCTCCCATTGGACTCAGGTTCTCAACATCCTGACCTACTATCAGAAAACAATGATATCATTGCAACAATTCTATTCAAATATTCTTCCCTCCACTGTTACTCCATCCAAAATATAACTCAAATTGTCTCTAGCAAGGACACCAGAGACAGAATACACAGGCAGTATGGAAGACCATGGTTTTCAAAGTATTTACTCTATCTAAAGATCTGAACCCATATGTTAAATGCAGTGCACCTCCAAGACCTCTTCTGTACAGTGGGATGTTTTTCCCCACTCTTTAAACCATAAACCTCATGAGACCCTACAAAATTTTATGCAGCCTTTGCTTTAGTGGTGCCCTAATTCAACGACAGGGAAATCAGACTTTCATTATGTGGATTTCTTTTTCTTTTTTTTTTTTACTCACTTTAAAGAACATACACATAAAAAGAATAACCAATTCCTTATTGTCTAGGAATTCAGAGATGGTACCATAACTTCTACATCAGACACCATTTTGTTAGACTACCCCTCTGCTACCATTTGTCACACAGCAACAAAATGGAACATAATATTGGCAGGAAGATTCAACATCTACTGCCATCCTGCTAACATCTGCCTCTGATACTGTGAGCAACAGTGTAAAAAGGAAGGCATTATTTTCAGAGCAGACCTCATTCACTTATTAATTTCAAACAAGCTTTTTCCACAACAGGAATAACTTTACCATGGAGTAAGGTGCCAGAGTGAAAAATAAATTCCAGCATACAGTCTAGAGAAACACACAGTAGGCTTTCATGTGTTCACAGCATTTTGAAGTGTGAATTTCATTGTAACAGAAAACTGTTCGCACAGTTAAAATAATACCATTGTGACAAGAGACTGACATCTTCACCCTGAGAGCACTGCCTGGGATTACAACATGTGTACAGGAAATATAAAATGCACAAATACAGCAATGAAGAATTAACAATATCTGTGGAAAAATTATATCCAAAGTGATCTGCAGTTTTCCTTCAACAATGTGAGTTTTAATATTTCTTTCCGTCTCAGATAATTAACCATTACATTATTTTCAGTCATCGTGTGGAATTTTATTTATTAAATTGATGTAAACACCAAATTAATTACTCTGCCAAGGAACTAAATAAATTAAAATGCTTTGATCAAGGAATGTTGAATAACTAGTGAAGAACAAATATCCAGACAAAGAATTAAAAGCAAGCAAGCAACACATTTTGGTAGCCTATTAAAGATTTAATTATCAACTGAAAAGCATACAATAGTAAAAACACTTAATACTGAAAAAGTTAAGGGAAAGAAAAGTGTAGTGTAAAAGTCAGTAACATTTTTATTAAAAACTATGCCCTCCCACACAGAGAATTAAACATTCACAACTACAGAGAATTCCCATCTGCATCAGCTGTCTCAATATAACTGAGAGTTTCATCTGCTTCCTCTGCCTAGGGAAAAAAATCCTAATTATAAATAAAAATTAAAGTAAGCACTCAAGGTTCATGTCAGTCTATGGACTTAGTTCATGAAAGAATTTAACATTAAATGCCTAAATAAAGTCATTCACAGAGGCTTCATTTTGGATATAGTTGTTACACCACTGGATTGTTTGCCCTTGAGTAGTTGGCTCAAGTCTTTCTCATTACATGTTCTGGCAGGAGTTTGCAGGTCCTGCCTTCATGGCAACAAAATCTCTGAAGCTAATTTTTTCCAAAGAGCAGAGTTAAAATATGTGCTAAAACCATTGCCCCTTCATGTCATTCCACAGAAGTGGAGCAGCAAGCTAGGAGAACCCTTCTGGGTCATAATGATTGGCAGTGAAAAGGGAAGGAAGGATTTTTTTTTAAAGGGATAGGCTTCTAGCATTCCTGCAAACACAGTTCCCTAATTGGTGCTAACTCTAAATGATATGCTGAAGGATAGCTACAAAAAAGACAGGAGCTCTCTCTTCCCAGAGAGAATAATGGGCAACAGGTTCAAGCTGCAGCAGAATAGGTTTCAACCTTTACAGTGAGAATATTTGATTACTGGAATAAACTCCCTACTCCCGCTCAAGTTCGTAAAGATGTGATTAAGCAGGATGTTAGATAATCTCATCTAGGCTCCTTCTTCCCATGAAAGGTAGGACCTGATAATCTTCAGAAGTCTCTTTCACCATGGGCTATTCTGTGCTTCTACAATTCATTTACCTCCTGCATATATACAAATCCTTATAATTTATCTCTATTGAACACAGTTGTTTAGCTCCTTATGAGCACTTTCCTCTGTTTGAAATAAAGTCAAGCACAGGTCAGCACAGACATTTCTGTGGTTTGTTTTTTTTTTCTTTGCAGTGTCCTCCAAAGAAGTTTGGTCCTCCAAAGACCAACTAGTCCCTTCAGAATCTATATAAAGTAACTCATAATAGGCATAATCTGTTAACAAGGCAATATATATATAAAAGAAATCAAACTTAAATAAACTTGGCTTTGGGCAGTTGGCCTTAACTGTTCACAGTTCACAGATAATCCTTCCTGTACTTACAGGCTTTGCAACACATAACCACACAGCTCATCTTAAAACCTCCTTACATTCTCTAAAAGTAAACTAACAGCCTGTAATCTGCCGTGTCTTTATTCAGATTAATAATGTTCAAAATCATAGTCCCACTCATTTTATTTCAGACTAACCAATTCAAAATAGTTTTATTACTTACAGTTCAGGAGCATAAGCAGGGAAGAAAACCAACTGCAATACCTAGAAACTCCCTGTACAGTTTCTCAAAACTAATTTTCTGTGTGAAACAGCTATGGTAAATGATTTTTCACCTCTTAAGGTGCTATTTCACCTCTTAAGTTGCAGTCCCCTAGAAGGTGTCTGTACTTCTTGAAAAATATGAAGATTACTAACTTTTCTTTGTACAAGACATCATGGAATGTCACTTGTGCACATGATCAAAGGGAAGCTGCTCATAGCAGACTGTAAATAAGTGCTGAAAGGATCACCTGTACTGGAAACTCCAATTCTACCATAAGGAGGTAGATCAGCACTGTAAATCACAATGAAGCACCATCTGATTTAACACTTTTTTTTAAACACCACTGATTTTAACACTTGTCTATGTTCCAGTAGCATGCCTGTAATGCATACCCTTACACCAGTGCCCATTCATCACACAAGCTGCACAGCAGGCCTGCATCATGACAAAATGGACTTAGATGTAAGTCATTGTACTTGTTGATGACCCCTGCTGAGGAACTTTAACATATGATATACAAACTTGCTTCAAGACTCCTTTTTAAATACATGTAGTTACTAATTTTCTCCCCACATTTCTATTTATTTATTTCTTAAGGAAGCATCTGGGAACAAAATTAAGATTGATGCAGTCACTGCTCTCATTCTTCATTTTCATCTGTGATACCATCTGACAGTCCCATGTGCAACAAATATTTAAAGTCACCACGAATGATGGTAAACATTAATGTTTAATAATGTCTTTAATATGGTAAGATTTTATCACATTGCAAGTCCAAGAACCATACCCCTTCTCCTTCAATCTCTAGGCCCCACTAAGTTACAGAACTTCATTTCTTCTCATTGTTACCAAGGCTGCAAGAAAGTAAGGACAAGTGCTTCTACACCCAAAGCACTTACTTTAATAAAAACCTTACTAATGTGAAAAAAGCACACACAGTCACTCTTGCAGCAGCTGCATTACTGCTATTTTCACCACTTCAAGTACAAAATGAGATTACAAAGGGGGTTCAAGTGCTGGATTTAAATCCAATTCTGCAGCATCTGAATGTGTGGTAATGTAATATCATGGGATTTAAAGGTAAGGGCCTCAACAGCTTAATCTATAGCTTTTTCAAACATCTGGGTCATTGGCAATGTCACTGCTTTTATTCTAATAAAATTAAGGGGATAATAAGTATAATCCCTAAGCAGCTACTTGCCTGCAAGTCACCAAAAAATGCACTTACATCAATGAATCAGCAGCTGATTTTAACCCTGTCAAAATATGGGATGCACCGTTAAAAGTAAAAGCCGATGCCTTTCAGTCTACCTGAATAACATATAAAGTATGAAGAATACAAAGTAGAGATCACAAAGGGATGCTAAACTCATACTAACAAAACAAACAACTCCAAGACTGAATTCTGCAAAGGTAGAGAATTCTGAAAAAAAAAGTAGATACACACCAGGGTATCAGATTCAGGCACTGGAATGAATGACACTCTAGATTTATCAAGATTCAGGCCAAAAAAGGTGAAAAAATCCAGCTGATTTTTTAACAGTAGTATTACATTCTCCAGCTAGTGGCTAGGTACTAACAGCAACTTCAACAATTACAAAACCCTGTACCAGGATTCATTCTTTATTCAGCTTCCAAACCCCTTTCATTAATAGGGTAAGTAAATGGTGATACCAACAGAGAGCTCTCAGCTTATGGAAACTCTTCTTCTGCCTTGTTCTGATAAGGATCCTTTTAATGAATGATCCTTCTGTGCTGTTTTTCTTCCCAGTTTTTCCTACATGATTAGGAAGAACATCATTAGTATCACTTGGGTTGCGTGTCCAAATGCAGACAGTGTGGAAGAAGTGTAATAGTTCAATTGTTATGCACAGATTTGTGGTAATGGCTATATCAGAAAATCAATTATCCAATCATTTCAGGCATGGGTGTTTCTGCAAATCCTTCCGATAGCACTCAGCTCACCAATGCAAAAAGGCAGCAAAATTGTTCCATCATCAGCTATATATACCACAGGAAAAAAAAAAAAGATATACCAATAGATAAATTGATATAAATCTTTCCTGGAACCTTCACAAAAGCACACTAAAAGTGCTTCAAAGCATAAGCAAGCACTGCTGTTTCCTTCATACCTTTTTACTGCATCAGGTATTTATCTATCCACTATTCTGGTGCAAACCACAGTGAGGACACCAGAATGATTTCCCTATTCATGTTACTCATTTTTTTTCCTCGTTCTCCTTCCCATTTTCGCTCCACCTACACTTTTTGGAGGACCAGCAGCTCATACTCCTTTAGCCACAAGGTGCTAACAGCTAATCACTGATCATTCAGCTCTGTTCAGACTTAAACGTCTCATCCTCTGAACTATCTCTATTGTTTTTCTCTCTGATAGTCTCCATATAGACTATTAAAAAAACTTCTCAAGGTGAATAAATTTAATTTCCTTCATACATAACTGAGGTCTCAGATATGAATAAAATATTTCTAGAAAGTACCAAAGGAGACTTCCATGAACCAAAGGAGGCTTATGTTCATCCACCAGCAAAAATGAAGCACATATTGTACATCTACTCTTTGTCACATAGATCTTTTCATCAGTAGATAACTGTGTATTATAATTTTCATCTCCAAGATCCTGCTTCTCAGCCTGCCCAATATTTCAAATAAAAGATTTCTAGTACTAAAGTCATCCATTAAAAAAAAAAAGCTGGGGGAGTTATCCCAGTAGGTCTCTTTTGTGTAGCACAATGCAACTGTAACTACGGAATGTCTGCCACCTACTCCATCAGAGGTTTGAAAGGCAGCTGCTCCAGTAAAACAATAGCAACTATGCAGATGCTAATACTAGACAATAGCTTGACATGCTGAACCATATTTCAGCACAGCTACATTGTGCTTGAAAGCTGATTGAAGTGATAATATTGGAATGACAGTTGGAATACCATTATCTCATCTTCCTACTGCATTTCAGCATAACTTTACTATATTACCTAAAATTAAAACTGACTGACCACCCCATAGTGCTAGAACAAAAAAGTGCGTTTATACAAATGTTTTGCTTCCATATCTCTTGCACATTAATCTCATTAATATATCTTTTCAAACCTAATAAGGGGGCCTCCTTTTTCAAAATGATATTTAAAAACCATTTATTATTTAAAATTGTGAGATGTCAAAAGAAGGCATTATTTTCAGACAGTGGACTTGACTGAAGCAAATACATGGAGTAGGGGGGGTGAAAGCTAAGTCCAGATAACTGGAAATATCAGTACCCCCTTTAAAAATCACAGAATCATTAAGATTGGAAAAAGACCTCTAAGATAATCGAATTCAATCACACACCTACCACCAATATTGCCCACTAAACCATGTCTCTGAGTACCACATCTTTCCTTTGCTTAAACACTTCCAAAGGGCAGTGACTCCACACCACCTCGGGCAATCTGTTCCAATTCCTCACCACTCTTCCTGAGAAAAATTCTCCCTAATATCCAGCCTGAACCTCCCCCTGGAGCAACTTGAGGCCGCTGCCCCTCATCCTATTACTGTTAGCTTGGAGAAGATGCTGAAGGCCCCACCTTGCCACAACCTCCTTTCAATAAGTTGTAAAGGGTGATTAAGGTCTCCCTTTCAGCCTTCTCCAGACTAAACAGTCCCAGTTCCCTCAGCCACTCCTAATAAGACTTGTATTCCAGATCCTTCACAAGTTAACATCTGCCTTTATAGAATTCCATACTAACATTAAGTCTTGAGCCCAAAACTTTGAAGACATGTTCTTGTATGCCATGTATGTTTATTTATTTCCTGAAATAACACATTATGTATCCAGTATATAAATCTTCATGCAGTAACTGGGCCGTGTGCTCAAGACAAATGTGTGTTGATCTACAATGTTTATGTTACTTTTAGATGCTTTTGATTAGATTTGCCTGTGCATGACTTCATAGAGGACGGATGCAAAACAATCTGAAGGGTAGAACACCTCCCCTATGAGGGTAGACTTACAGAGCTAATTGATTGAATAGTCAACGTAATTAAGAAATACATTAGTTAAGAATCACATTTTTAGTTTGTTCATGCATCTCACTGCTATTAGGTTTTAAGATAAATAATTCATTTCTCCCCATTTCAAAAGTTGATTTTTTTAACTAATAGTTCTGTGTGCCATATACTCAGTAGCAGCACTGCTCTGAATTTATGAGATTAACATCTTAAAAAATAAAACAAAAAACACTAATTACACCACAAAATCCTCCATCAAAAAGTAACCAGAACTATCACCAGAACTAAAGTGAGTTTAAATACACAAGCAGGAGTTTGCTGTTCTGGACTTATTTATCCTTTGAACATCTGGTGAAGACAAGAGAAATGTAATTTACCTGTGTATTCAAGTCAGCCAGCGCTAGAATTACAAACCACATCTCCCAACATTGCTTTCAAACAATGCATTTCAGGACTCAATTTCTAAGAAAATATTTGTGAATCAAAATAGTTACATAAACTCACAGCTATGTTCTGCTCAGTATTTGAAGTTTCCTAAAAGGATATATTTTGATAGAATTAATACGATCTATGAAACTGTAAAAGGTTGCAGCAATTTTTCTAAAGTTAGAAGAGAAGTGTGGAGGTACAGTTTGGCTATGTTCTGTAAAAATTACAACACTTGTCAGATCAATTAAAAAAACCCTCATACATAATCCTTTCTTGTCTAAGCAGCTCCCAGGTTCATTCATTATTAGATCTGGCCAGAGGTTTCATTTACTCAAATTTTACTGAGCAATCAAATGGGTTTGGTACTGGAAAATGGCAGATGAGATCATGGCAGAAGAAGAGTCATTATTATTTATTACTTTGAAATAAAAATTTAAAAAGGAACCATTCAAGGAATTTTGAAGGATACATACTGAAAAGGAAATGAGCAAGCAAAAAACTGTGAATATACTTCACTTTGTTCATAAAGCTATTACAAGTATTTCATTGACCTGAAAAATATGGACATTTAAACAGCAGCAAAACCAACTGCTGACATAACTAGGATCTAGGTTTGTAACAAGCAAGGTAGTATCACACCAGACTCCAACCACAACACACAAACTATGATTGCCA
The DNA here is from genome assembly GCF_038088225.1 of Cyrtonyx montezumae. Taxonomy (NCBI): domain Eukaryota; kingdom Metazoa; phylum Chordata; class Aves; order Galliformes; family Odontophoridae; genus Cyrtonyx; species Cyrtonyx montezumae. The sequence goes on along the minus strand of NW_027072056.1, from coordinate 6,406,757 downwards.
CGTGTTATGTCGTTACACATAAAAATTAGAACATACCATGTGGTAGAAGCTCATGTGTGGAGTTGGACTGCCCTTCTTCGCTCACACACAAACGCATTTTTCTCTTCTTTTTCAACTGTTATTTATGGAAAGACAATCCTCACACTACTGCCCTCCTCACAGGGAGCATCCTGTCTGCTTACAAATGTCAACTAGTTTGTTAGCACAAAGAGGAAAAATGCAATTCCATCTGACTGGTTAAATAAATAAATGCCCTTTCCACAATTCTAAGTCATCTATCCAATGTGAAACTACATAGACCATCCTTCTGCTTGATTTATGATACCCTGCTTGCCATAGCATTACTTAGCAAAATAAGTTTGGATTGATGTAAAAATCTCTCTTCACCAGGAGAAAAAAAAGTTATCCCATAAAAAGAAGACATTAATTTCAGAATAGTTGAGCTATCATTGACTTATCAAAATAAAGCTGGAGACATAAATCAATTCTACTTCCTGGACAAAAAATAAATCAATAAAGCTCAGAAACATTATTGATTTTGTAGCCATCTCTCAAAGGCTCTTCATTTGATTCCTCAGCCATCTGTTTAATTGAAATAATAATTCTGATAACTTCTGGTAGGCCCTGTGCATGCTGACTTTGATACAATATTATTCAACGAGATTCAGGTGGCACACAACCTTCTGTCAGTGAGAATTCTAAATGCGTTATCCACATGATTAGTTTGGATAGATACATTTAGTATTAGACATGATGTTTCTGTCCAAACTCATTCTTACATGACCTTTAGCAGGTGAGTCTTTTGTTCAAATCCTCGTTTACAAGTTGTTGGATAGTAAACAGTTAAAAAGAATATTTGATATTCTATCAAATAGCCTTCCACTTCCATACACGACTGAATCATTCCCTCATTTTCTCCCTGAGTTGTATTTGTTATTAAGGTCAATAGTGGATAAGTCATGAAATGTATCTTCAGTACAGATACTTTAGTTTGCTGTTGGATTTTGTGTAACAAATCCACAGGAGTGAAAAAACATACATGTCTCTAAGATAAGATATGCTACTGCACGAGGATATGTGCAAACTTTCTATAAGTCTGCAGCTAGGAAAGACACCATACAAAACTATGGAATTATAGTCACACATTAGAGAAATTCATTGTCAAGTATTAAAACAGATTTTTTTTATAATGACAAGACATAATGGAGACACGCTCTGTTTAAGAGCTCCTCTTCAACACCAAGCTGCTGTGACAAAATACACATGCCTGTAGTGCAAAATATTGCATGCAACACGCTGTATTCTTTTTCTAGTGCCCTAATGAAACAGGAGAACAAAATTGGAACTCAATCTGAAGACACCAACTGAAAATTAAGATGTCAAGCATGCTTAACACCAGATTTTCCCACCCATTTCACTCTCCCCATACTATGGAGCATTCAAAAACAAAACAATATACATGGTAATTCAGTCCTAAAGGTCAAACCTTGAAATCTTGTTGTTTTTTTTAATCACATGATAGTTTCACAAGAGTAGAACTACACTACCCAGAAAACCATAGAAAATAAACATATTACAATTTGAAAAGAGTTCATAAAATAACAGTTAGTAGAGTTCCTACAGGGAAAATCATGTAAATCTATGTGTTATATCACCACTGGGAATTACAGAATGACATAAAGCAACATTAACTTCCACACTAAAGGTATGCATATAAACATAGAACATTTATGCTGTCAAAGACTATTTGCAAATAATGAATTTCACTTAAGTAAAAACAAAGGTATTGGATGTTCAACTACAACATACTCTGTAACCATGTGACTACATCAATAAAATGCATAAATATACCTAGCAGTGTTTTGCTACGAAGATTGGAATTTGCACTTTCCATAGTACAGGGCAGCACAAGTAGTAGTGAAAATTCAAGTTTGCATCAAGAAATCACAGCTGCACCTCCATAAAAACAGTGGTGAGTGCAGGAATCAGTTCCTTTCCATCACCAATAGGGCACCTCTCAAAAAGCACTTAATATTGCTTTTAAAAGGCAAAAGATTACTAGAGCTGGCCATTATTCGCTTGTAGAGAATATCCTGAAACTTCCCTATGTTTCAGTTTTCCAATGAAACAGATGCAAACAGCCACTGTGCCTCAAACAGTAAACTCCCTGCAGTAACACAGAAAACTGTGAAGCATATAGCTGTATGGAGCTAGGAGAATGGCAGATACAGCAGGGTCTCTCTTCAGAGAGAGAAAATCCTAGCTGGTCAACAATAGACCACAAGTTTGTGTTCTCTTTGGGGGAGGCTATACAGAAATTCCACCTCTATCCTCTCCAAAATCATTGCAATGAATTAGATTCCCCCTCTACACAATATGAAGGAAACAATCCAGGTAACAACTTGAAGTTCTGCCAAAGCAGCAGATTTGCTATAAGATGATCAGGTCTCTATGTACTTTGTCTTACTGTACATCTATGAAAAAGACAGAAGGAAACAAACATTTTCATGAAGTTGTGTAGGAAAGGACTGAACAGATTTTGCTGTTGCTGTCTATTCCTCCCTCGCCCTACCAGAATAGGTCTAGAGCATTTCAGCAGCACTCGAGCTAGCTGTTAGACACAGCCGAGTGAATCTTACTTTCTTACAGCACTGCCCACTGTAAAGCACAATGTCAGCATAAATGGGAAATACTTTCTGCAGGCATCCTACTTTTTAACTGCATTTCCTGCTAGCATTAAATTGTTCCTATAGCTAGAAAAGAATTTTGCTTAGAAAAGCAGGGAATGAAAAATCTGCACCCACTTTCATTCCCATTTCAGTGTTTGTAATTGAAGTAGCAACTAACCTTTGAGCATAACAGCACACCAACAAATTTTGTAGCTAGAGGATAGACGTTAATTTAGCACCATAATGTGAACTATTTATGATAGTTTCACCCCATTAGCATCAATTTACATCGTGTAATACATTTTATTTACAGTGATAAAATAACTAAAAGTCATGTAAGAAGGAATTTTGTTAAAGAAAATAACCCTAGTTTATGAACTTCAGTCCTCATTTCTATGTCTTTAAAGAAGACAGTTTTTTCACATAAGACACCTACTAGCTGTCTACTATGGAGGTCACTCTGAAAGTAATGCCTCCTATATATTTCCATGGAAACTATGAAAGATAGAAAAACTGCAGTTTGAACAAATGAGAATGAGTACTATTTGTTCCACATGGAGGAACTCAATTCCTCCTCTTTGCTTCACATGCACTTCCGTGTCAGATGCCATTCCGTCAGACTGCCCCCTGCTGTCATGATACACAGAGCATAATGGAATATTGGTGGGGAGGTTCAATCTCAGCTACATTACACCAACGTCGCCTCCGATACTGCGGACCAAGATACTAAAAATTGGAGATGCTACTTTTTGAGCAGCGCACAAACATTTTAGGATTATTATTACTGGTATTGCGTGTTAGGGAACTGAGTGTTCCTGAAAGGGGAAGGGGTAGAGAATGGTACAGACTTAGTATTCTGAGTAAATACCATTGAGTGAAATCACCCCCTCAATCTCTCTAGTATAGAAAATTCAGTCTGAAAAGTAAATGCTGAGGGAGATAGAATAAATATTCTGACAGAATGCAGTATGTATTCATATCCAATTAAAGCCGAGAAATATAATTTGAAGATGCAATTGAAGGAAAGAACAGTTTGTACAATAAACATTTGGAAAAATATTTTTTCATACAAATTTACCTTTTCCTTCAGTTATTGATTACCATTGCAGTCAGAGAATATTGACATGTGCATGAAACCATATCAAGTTAAAATCAAGTTTCTGATAGAGTCTCTCTGGTTTGTCTCCATGTTTAGACTTAAACAAAAACACTCACATTCTCAAATAGATTCTGTAACCAGCTCTGCCACACATCTGTCAAGGTTGATTGATCATCTAAAATATCATTCTCCTGTAATCTCACCAAGAAGCAGTGACAGCACAGATCCTTGAAGGAGATTTAGCTCTCCGACAGGTTCTGCTGATTACATTGCTTCTGTGCAACCCTCACTGCCCATACAAAGAAATAAAAATCAGAGTAAACATTTCAACTGTACCACCTCTGATTGGCAGAGGCTGAGGAGTGAAATAAAAAGATTTGTTTTTATTTCTTTTTAAAAAGTAAATGACATTAAGTTTAAACACACATTTATACATACATAAAATCAGGTAAAGTTTTGATACTGCTAAGTCCTGAGTTTAATTTCAGCAGTGCACAGGAGCTGTGCATCTTTCACAAGATAAAGGGCCTTACAATTCACAATTTAGTTAAGTTGATATCATGTAAGATTATATGTTTTGTACACAGCCAACACATCTGGGGAAAAAGAGCATTTTTTTTCCCTACAAACTTACTGTAAAAACAGTAAGTTTAAGGGATCTAATCAATGAACCAATCAACGTCAATTCTAATTCAGAAATTTCTTTACAATAAGAAAACATGAATCTCAACATGGATAATCTGAAAACAAAAACATTGGAGCTTTTGTTTCAAAACGATGTCTCATTTACAGATGAAATTAAAAAAGATGACAATAAATAGAAAAAAGGTAACATTTGAAGTCAAATTAATTATAGCAGTTCAATCAGAAAATAGGTGGGGTTGTAGTTTTTAGATGATATCAATTATCAATTTTTTTGTAAGCATTTTGAAGAAGCATTAATCTAAATCTCTCCAAGAACTTTGTATTAAAAAGCAAAGTAATGTTTCGACTGGAAAAAAAACATTAATATTCACACTGAAAAGCTGAATAGATGAAAAGTATAGCACTGCTCTATTCCTTGAGTTTTGTGACATTTTAACTAACAAACAAAAAGTACACAAAACTATAGAAGTAGTGGCTGATAGAAAAATATACCAGTATACTATTTAAGAAAAACGTGTTCAAAATTTGGCTTATGGAAGACATTCTGATAGATTCACCAAAAAAAAAAAAACTGCTTAGATAATATTTCCCCCCCAACACAAATTCTTACAGTAATTCTAAATTAAATTCTTTACTCATTGTCTGTACCTACTGTTTTTGCCTGAGAACATAGAACAAGAGGCAGCTGCATTTCAACTGCAAAACAACTGAGGTGTCAGTACAGCTGTTGCCAACTGTATTGTTTCAAGCAGAAGCTAAGGATGCCTAAATCCAGACCCTCAGCTGCCCAATGAAACCATACAGCACACCATATTTAAATAAATGATCAGTAGATTAATCCGTGTATCACAGTGAACTTCTAGTGACATAATAACCAATGGATAACCTCAGGTATACACAAACTCTACGACAGTTTATCATTCTACTTAGGAATACTAACTTATTCAAATTAGGATTTCGGAAAGTTTCTTATTTTAAAGGAGCAAACAACAACAGTATACATTCTAATAAGAAGCACTGATAAGAGGAAAGACAAGTTTTGAAGTGCTCACATTTAAATATGACTGCTTCATGACTGAAGCGTGTAGTTCAGATTTGCCAAGTACAATACTACATCTAGGTAATGAACATGCTAATACAGAAAAGCATTATGAATTTCCAGGGACACACTAATTTCACTGATATGCATGGAATTAGTTGTACAAGAATGTTTGTATTTTATATGTACGTACTTCTGGGGGGAAAAAAATAATGATAATAACAAACATTCTTAATTTAACTGCTTTACTTAGAATTCCAGATCACATGGACAATCCGATACACCTTAAGATCAGACGCACAGAGTACAATGCATGACAAACAGGAACAGAAGAGAAATTGCTGGGAACTCTATATACTGCACTAAAATATGGAACTTGGCTCAGTTCCTGTCTATACAGCAGACCTTTGACAAGTTACTGAATCATTCAGGAGAGTAAGTGGGGAATTGGCCTGGCTAGAAAACAAAACCTCCATTGGCAGGGGATGGTAAGAATAGTGACCATGTAGCACTTTTGCTCTACCAGTAGAGAACTGAGACCATTGCAAAACTGTGTGAAAGCAAGAGAGAAAAGTTGTAAGGTATGTAGTATTGAACACACTGGAAAATCTACCTTACAGAGAGCTTGTCTCAATTTCTCTTTTCTTAGAAAAATTTTTTTTTGAAAAATACAGTTTTACAAGTAAAGAATTAAAGCTCCACAAAATGCAAGCAATTTATTAGAAACCAAAGGCTGAGCACACACATTTCCATAACTGTACACTATTAAAATATGACCTGAATTCTTATACATCTTTAGAGAAAAGCATATCCAACTACTGCTGGATACAAATTCTCTCCAAGACACAGAAATCGAGTGAGAGAGGAATTCCTGCAAATAAGCTTACCATGTGACCTCCTCACATTACATCTGAAAAAAACAAACTTTTCCAAGCTCTTCTGAATTTCCTGATCTTTATTAAATATCCCCCTTCCTCTCCCTCAGTCATTAAAAGTTACATTTGCTAAATTTTTTCTTTCTTTGGTCTGACAAACATTAGTCAAGGAGGATTGCAAATTACTTTCAATCCCTCCAGCTTTTCTTAAGAGACCATCCTGCTGTCACTTGAATGATATAATAACATGGTTGGTCAATGTTTTAAGTCCCAAAAAACACTACAGAAAAGAAACATCAGCTTTCAACAAGTTGTAATATTAAAAAAAGAAAGGAACCCATGTGAAGGGATAAAATTACTACTTTGAAAAAAACCATCTTCTGCAAAGTAACAAAGGTGGTGTCAATGTAAGAATAGTAGACAGAATAATAAATAAATCTAGAATGTTAATGAAGACTTACGTACTGCAACAAGAAAATATGGTAACCATCATTACCACTTAAGTGGAGATTAAGTAAGCCCTGTCATGCTCACACTCTGCTGAGGATTAAGGTGAAAATGGGCCTATCTGGTAAGTGAAGTTACTGTTGTAAATATACTGAGCTAAAGTGCATAATGCCTCTCATGTTGATTTGTAGTTATCAGCATTTATTAGTACATTGATCTCAGGAAACAGGTGGTTAATCTTTCCCTTTCATTGCAATCTGTTTGATGTGAAAAGGAATGTTATCATAACTTAAGACAACAAGGATTACATTAATAGTAGTTGCGTGAAGAGCTTTGAGGAGCTTCTTTATCCTAAAAATAAAACAGTTGTTCCTAGAAGCTCTGACACCTACATATCTATCACTCAATATCGTATGATATGCCATACAGTAATTATGATTTGTCTAAGGCTCCTTTTACAACAAAAAAAAATGTTGATTATAGTTTGCTTCAGTTTACACTTCATCAAGTATTATTTGTGTCAGTCCAAGAATTTTAAGTTGTTTGACAACGAAACCTGAAACTGTAGTTCCCACATTTGCTTTAAGCCCTGTTAAAAACAGTACACATACAGTGATTAAAATTTCATCCAAATTAAGAATGCTTCAAACCACAGATCGCTGCTTATGTGACAATAATTTGATTTGAGATCAATTTTAAATACATTAATATTAGTTATCATACACACATATAATGTTGTATATAACATTGACAATGTTATTGTCGTTGACACCAGATTTGTCTTCAGATTTGGAAACAGTATCAAAATCAGTCACTTACACAACCAAGTATCCACTGCATGACAAATGTTTGCACAAGTTTCCTGCATTAAATTGTCAAATCTTTCCCTGCAAGAGATTATATATATCAACTAACAGCATATGGAGGTTGCTCCAAAAGTAATTCCTTCTACTTTTTTTTCCATGGAAACTGCAATGGATACAAAGAGAACAATAACACTAAGTGGTAAAGCAACTTCTCTGTGACAAAGCAATCTTTTGCAACATAGACAGCACCACTAGCTATGTATGTTTTCCCGCAATGAACAAGAGACTGAGCGTCACACTCATTAAGATCTGCACCAACAGAAACGACCCGCTGTCTGTCACCACTGTTGAAAAGTACCACCCAACACCTCACTGTGCTCATATCCACAAGAAAGGCAATCTAAAACCAAAATGTTTTTAAGTAAATAAAGTCCCTTCTGATACATTTGTTCTTTGTTCAGAAATTTGAAATTCTTGCTGTCTGATCCCAAAACTATGGCACACATTTTCTGTTGCTTTTGAAATAGTTTAAGAGGATTTAAAATGAAACTTTTTAATACAGTAACTGAGAAACACAGTATGGTGTCTGATCTATATATACCTAAACTTCAGATGCTTCTAGAAGAATGAAACATATACTTGGCACAATGAGGAACTACTTCAACAGAAAGAAAAAGAGACTGCTGGTTAGAAGTCACACTGCCTTGCTTTCCTTGCTGAAAGCCAGGCTCACAGCACTTTCATCTGAATTCATACTCCAGCAAAATATGTTTTCTGGGACACCAACACTCTACTGGAATTATGACATGTCTTTCACAAGGGGCACCTGAAGATGCATTTAGCAATATACTTTTAAGAGTTAAGCAGTGCATGTTTTTTAGAGGGGAGATTAGCTCACAGACTAATTATCAGTACCAGCTTACACCAAAACGTTTTACAGCTGCCTTCTGTATAAGGACGAGGTTGACACAACTCCAGCATGAGTGCCTCCTCTTCACAGTTCAGCAGTTATTAAAAGGAATGAAAAATGCACACCAAGGCATTTAACTAAACAAATTTGTTCTTCCCTCACAAAGCAAAGATGCCATTCTGTCACATAACAAGTAACAAAACTATAAGACAACGTAAGGAACATGAACATACCTAGAGATAACATTATTCCATTTTAATCCAAATTTTGTATTCATTGAAAATTTTGGCAATATGAGAAAGCGTGCAGCCCTGTGAATAAGGAAGGCTACAATTCTGTTCAGCCCAGTTCCTGGCAAAGCGTGTAAGCATATGACTTGCAGTGGTACTACTCTGGCTGTCTCAACTACTGTCAAGTACCTTAGAGGTACCTCAAGTACCCAAACAAGTGGTAAGTATGAATCAGTTCCTCCTTACAAAATACATTTCAATGAGAATTAAACTGGAAATGGAAATATCCACAAAATTGCTTCTGCTGTAAATATCTGGTTCTTAGTGTACTTCACTCAGAAGGCAATGAGATTTCTTTTTCACATACTGAAAAATATTCACCCAAGTTAAAAATAGTACCACAGTCAAAACATTGCAGAGATTTACACATTCATCTAGGACTGGTAAAACATTAACAGTTTGAAAGGGAAGAACACACAAGGTGTGAAGTCCTGTGGGATTAGTGATCCTACCAAGCAGCATGAAGCATAACATCTTCCTTATGCATAAAGGCTGCAGTGAATTAAGCAGCATGTGTTTGGATTTTTTTAATTATTTTTAAATGAAATTCTCAGCTATGCTTCAGATAAGCTTTATATCTATGTTTTTGTCTTGAAAGGAGGAGGGAGGACAAGAACAAGACAGCACATCAAAAAGAGTAAAAAAACAAAGCACTTCTCTCAATTTTTGTATTCATGTCACTTTTCTAAGATTCGTTTTAGCAGCTAGCAAGTTAACTGCCTTATTTGTGTGGTCTGTATAATTCTCATGCTACCTTATTAATTACAGTCAGTTAATTGTGACAGCAAAAATGTTGGACCAGAAATTGTTAATGTAAAATGTTTTATCACATAAAAAATTTTAGGGGAAACTGTCAAATAAATGTCCTTCTAATTACTGCAAGCAGTTTTTAGTTCTTTGTAATGTTACTATTGTCATGTTAATCAGTTACTTCCAGAAAAACAATGACTACCCATGACCATTACATCTTAAGTTTCCTCTGAAGGATGCCCCCATCCTGAACAAAGATCATAACTAAACACAACTCAGGCTAAGACAGCAATCAGTGTTCTATCTTAGCCAGAAGTACCTTTCTGAATGTGTTGAAGTTGGTTAAAGAGACAGCTGCTCTTTGCCCACATTGTCTGTATGCTGTTTCTCAGCCACAAATCTCAACCCCTCATACCACGGAGCAAAAACCCTGCTATCAAACAAGTATATCACCTTGGCAAAACCACATTAGGAAGCAACTCTGCAAGTAGCTGGAACAGCAAATTCTAATCATCTGCGAAGAGATAGTGAACAAGTTACAGGGACATTTACTCAAGATGTAGTCTCAACTTTGCTCCCTCCACTTTGCCACAAAATCCCATGAGACTGTTGATTGACAGGCTGTCCTTTACAGTCTCTCTCATGAGAAGTTGCTGCCCTCAGTGGAAAAAAATAAATAAAACTACACAATCGCTGTAAGACATAAGGAAGGCAGCACAGCATAAAACAATGTGCATTATATTGAGGGAAATGTTCTGAGAAAGGAAAATGTGTAGATGTAAACATAAGGTTATTCAAAGATACACATACAGAAAACAGGTCATTTTTAAACGTGATCCATACCAGAGTGATACCAAAGTAAGAAGGCAACATATGAACTTCTGTACTTCCCCCAGTGAGTTTTCAATGGATGACTCTCTCACGTAGAGAAGACTGCACACTCGCAAAATAACCCAAACCCAGGCTGAAGAGTTGGCCACAGCCTAACTTCCTGCCACTCTGACCTATGAACAAGCCCAGTACACCAAGATAAGTTTCCTGCATCTTCCTCCCACTAAGTGCATGAAAGACATCTCATCTCCTTAGAAGGGTTTTCATATATGCTTCCACTAGCACACACACTCTCCACATGCAAGTACTCATGGCTGTAGGAATAATACCTACACATCCTTGTATCTCCCCTTACCTTTCCTAAAAAAAGGGCTTAAACTGATGTTTTCTTAACAAAGCTATAGCACGCATGGGCACAATGAAACCAACTATTTCTCTGTCCCATTTCCACTTCAGGAAAGTTAAGTGTTCATATGATAGGTGGCATTTTGCACTTACTGACATCTTTCTTCATTACTCTGATGACTGTAGACAGAACTACAGCTCTCCCCTTTCATTTGGCTGTATATATGTTCTGTCTTTTAGGAATACTTTCAATTCCACTCCTTCTTCAAATAATGTATAGAACTCTTCCCACCAGTTTTCCACCTCTTCAGAAGAGATGAAAAAATCTCTTAGCTCTCCAAGTTATAAATAGATTTAACAAATGAAAACAGTTGACTCAAATTGGATAAAAGTATTCTGAGTTAGTAGCTGCCTTTCCTCACTCTCCCCCAAGCTTTCTCAATTAGCGTCTGCCCAAAACACAACCACACTTCAGAAAGAGAATGGTGCGTTTTCATTTAAATTGTTACCTTATGTTTTTTTTGCAGCTTCCTTAGCTTCTGAGCAGCAATCACATCATTTCTTTTGGAGCAAAAGCTTCTCAGAGCTATGTTTCTGGTGTCTTGTTTGTGAGAAATCAGCAGCACACCATGTTGCTGTAAATCTGGGACTGAAGCTTTGAGTCCATCTAAAATCACAAATAAAAGAGAATTAGAAAATACACCAACAACAAAATCCGCAGACATAATTGCCACGTTTCCAGTTTGTAGGACAGGCAGAGGAGGATATGGAACACAGCATGAACACAGTACAGCTATGGCTGCATCTATCCCATGGCTGGTTTTTATTCCTATGCTGAAGTCTCACTTCCCCACGTAAATGAAAGGCCATGTCTGTGTTCCATATGGCTAAAGTCTCCATACCTAAGGATTTGTGCTGTAAGTAGTCTGATCTATCACTGCATTTCAACAGCGAAGAAACAATACTGTTCTTGTAGCAGAAAACAATACCTCAGTCCTGTAACCCAAAAATACAAATTCCAGAGTTTGTATGACACTTAGAGACAAAGAAGGGAATGGATGGAAACGTGTCAACAGAAATATGAATGTGTGTCATTCTGCACAAAAAGCTGGAATTCTAGCTTTCTGCACATCATGAGTATATCTCATACAGAAAGGCATCCTCCCACTTTCCTTCAGAGGGGTGGTGGATTGGTTTGGGGGTGAGTTTCCCTGTCAATATTTTGTTGGAGGGGTTAGAAAAGCAATTCTCTTACAATTATTTCATACTCAGTTTTCTGGGCAATAACTAATAAAAACATGCTGAATACCTGGTTAAAACTCAGCACTCATCCATCTACGTAAAACAGATCACTGTTGACAAAGCCTAGGGCAAATGTAAATATTATTAATGGCATCAACAAGTTCTTACTTCAATGATTAGAGGTAGATCTGAACAGGAATGCAGAGATTTGTTTTCTGAGTAGAAATACTGTTTTCCCCTAACCAATGTGGAATGAAACAAAAGCTAAAGAGATGAAGTGTTGAAATCTATAGAGCTTTAGTCAGCAACTTTCGAACACAAATCACAATGGCTGTTGGGAATAAAGCCATGTTGGGTTTTTTTATTTAAATATTTTCCAACTATGATGTAGCTTAGAAAGCAACACACAAACACTGGAAAGAAGTCACAGTTCTTAAGTAGTCTGCATTATAAATCAGAATTGTTTTTGAAGTACATATATTTGTGTGAAAACAATTACACATTCTTATTACATAACAGTAGCACAAAAAATTACAAGGAAAAAAACACTTTCATATTTGTCTAAGTCTTTAATTGAGAAACTAAAACAGATATATAGAACCATTGTCTTTTTATTTGTGTACCTATCCCCCTTTTAAGTTCTAAATAGAAACCAAGGACCAAAACCAGAATACTGCTGACCCATGTAAGAATATTCCCATCCACTTCTGATAAACAGATTGAATTATGAAGCTAGTAGAAAAAATGGCTAATGAGTCCAGCTTCTACATATTTGTCATGAGAGTAATGCCCATCTCTAACTGTTACCAAAACACATTTCTTCACAGGCAAGAGCATGAGAAATAGCAGCAGTTACCTTTCACTGAAGCTTTATGTGACCAAAGCATTGACATATTTATGACAGTTCAAAAAATTTAAATACTATTAAATATAGATGTGAGCACTTCCTACTTTGTTTTGTATGTTTTAGTCTATAAAAACTTCTTTTAAAATAAACCTTAAAGCTTGCATTTGCAGCACTTAGAACCTCTAAAAGAGATAGTAGGTGATGTTTTTAAAAGTAGCTAAAAATAAGGTTTTCTAATATACTACTGAGAGTAGTGTCTAATAATACAAACATGTCTTGAGGGACAGTTTAAATATATTCAAATCAGTTACGATCATAAGTGTGAAACATGGAACTTCTGAAGACTCTACACTATTTCTCCAGGTAATCACATATGAATAATCTGCCCCTAAACTACTAAGAAACTCCAAGTTCATTTAGAAATGAACAGAGCATAGTTTTCAGGAAACTATGTTAGTCATTCACTTTTTAAACCAGAACTTGAATAGTTTAAATAAATTTATAATCCCAAACCTGTATGCATTTATGAATGTCTGTGCGCTGCAGTACAAGCATTTTGTAATTGCAATCTGTCACATGTAAACAGTCAAAATCCTGTGCAGTACTAAAAACTTAAACCTGCATTTAAACAATATGCTAAGTGCAATATTCTTATTAAACTCCAACTAAATAAGAAGCCATCCTTAAATACGAGTTTAGTCCATTTTACCATAGATACAAATTATGATGTTAGCTAACAAGTATGAATATATAACGATTAGTTTCACTGGTACAGACTGATTTTGCATCTCCAGGCATGTAACAGCAAATTTTCCCAGCTCATTTTTAGTATTACAAAAGTGCAATAAATCTTTTGTTTCTGATGTAGAAAATCCATTTATCATTTAAACAGAAACTTAGCATATGTTTACATTCACCTACTTTAGCTTTGTTCTTTAAAAATGGATGATAAATAGAGAAATATAATTTGCGTTTAGCTCAAAACAGAGGGAGACTGGAGTAGAAGAGGTGAGCAATAGCACATCGACTGTTCTACTTCTGGATAATTCCTCTGAAACACAAATCCTTGAAGTATCCGTCTTCCTCTTGGTACTGAACAATTAGGTTTACTTAAGGGCAAACAGGCAACATAGTACCCTCAGTAAATTTATCATGTCACTTGAACTCTGCTTCCTCATCACTGGTAAAGTTCATTCTGGGCTACGCTACTATCACGAGGCTACACATCATAATGTTAAGGTTTTAATAAAATTTCTGGCAACAGGACTCCAGGAGATCAATAGTGCTGTTTCCTAGGCTCTAAAACTGCTTTCAGTGATATACTGTATTGTCAATGTCCCATAAAATAAAATTCTGACATGTCATCTCTTCCATGTTAGATTTGTCACTATGTTTTCCTTTTACCTTGTTGGGAAGGAACTTCAGGAATGGAAAATACGCACTGCAAGTATTTCAGCCTCTCAGTCTCAAAGCAAATGACAAACACAAAGAAAACTAGTTCCATATGAAAATTACACTCCTCACATGAAAACTTAAACATTGAAAAACTGCAGTCTAGTTCAAATAATACATCTCACTATTCAACATGTTAGTTCCATCTCTGCAACTCACTTCCAAGTGCATGGAGTTTGTGGTACATATTGTTAAACGGTGGGAGTGACAGCAAGTATAGTGACACCTCAGCTCTTAAATACACTAAAGTCCATCATTTATAAGCCCTGTAGAGCTTATTTTCTCTCCACTATTACTTATCCAGTAAGTTATTAGCAAGTACATTGTAAGAAAATACTTATTATAATGAGGTTGCTCTTTGTTAATACAGGACATCTTCCACAAGTAACTTATGCTTTGAAGTTTCTTGAGCAATCTTTTGATGTGGCTTATTTTGAGTACCTCAATATTATTTTGAGATAGGTCCATACGTAACCAAAAAACCCCAGCCTGAAAAGGAACATATTACATAAATATGAACGGGTATAATTGAACTGTTTCAGATTCACACTGCCAAATCAAAAAAAAAAAAAGATAGAATTGATCCGCTAAGACTCAGTTTTGCTTGGACAAATTACATGAGGAAAGATAGAATGAAGAATATCACACTAAAACCCAATAAAATTAATACCTCTGTCCTAACCATAGACAGTAACTGCTTTAGGAACAGCATCTCACTCAAAGAAGCTCACAGAGCAAGTCTGAATTGTTTTCCCTTTTTCCACTGAAAATGATTTCTCATTCCTACAGCACATACCTGCTCCTCAATTTCACAGAGATTCTTATACTGAGACTGCAGAAATAAGGAATGCTGCCCCAGGTTTTTAAGATAAGGGACAGTTATTCCCTCACAGCATATGTAAGTTAAACACTTTCCCTTAATCTTTAAAAAAAAAAAAACTAAGGACTGAATTTTTTCCACAGTGGTAAACCCTGGCTTAATTCTGCTCCCACTGGAGAATTTTATTTCATTGTATGTGTACAAGGCTCAGTATAAATAAATACTTTTAAAATCCACCCCTCTAATTAGTGTGGACATGAAAAGAATTGTGGAAAATGGAAGTAATCTACAGAAGCAATGCATGTGAATCAATAGTGCCAACCAATATTTATGGATCTCATTATCTCAACATGTGCTTTTTAGGATCATTTTAAATTACTATTAAAAATAGCCATAGGTACATTTAAAATTAATATTTTAGAGTTCAAATGGTCTGCATCTGCCAGTGCAGATATATATTTATTATATAGCTCTATTAGCTAAAAGAACAAAAGGTATTGCAGAAAATTATAGCATTCTACAAAAGAAATTTCTAAAGGAAAATGATTCAATTATTCTAAATCAATTATAACAGGAACAGCTACATAGTTCCACATCAATCTCTTATGTGTTTTTAAGTCTTTTGTCTATTGCCTGTTGATAGTTTAATAGGCATTAACGCAGAAAAATATATCACGCTGGGAGTAAGATTCAAATAGTTTGGACCACTTTTCTTACTCTAAATTCTCTTTGTTATCCTGTGAGGTATAAGCCAAATCCATCATTTCTGTGCAAGTGACAGCAGTGACTATGAAACACAGCTTCAGGCTTCCATGTTTGGGATGGCTGGGTCAGACATGCACATCATTTCTAAAACAGAGAAATCTGCACTGTGTGCAGTGCCAGAACATTCCAGCCAGGCCCACAATTTCACCGTGATCCTTCACACAGAATAACAAAGCTCTTCCTAAAATGAATCCAGACTACTCTGCCAAAAAAAAAAAAAGCAATAAACATTTTTTTGTCACGCAGAATAAATGCAGACCATATGATAAAGATGGGTAAGAGAGATCAAACATTGAGTCCTATCTATGATACTAGTTTTGCAGGTTCCTGCCAGACACACCAGTCACAGGGACATAATATATTAATACAAAGTCCTTTAGCCAGAGAAATAAAGGAATTAGAGTGTATCTGATGAGTGTTTGCTAACAGACCAGCCTCAGCCCAACGCTTGAAGAGCACAACAGTGAGCACTTCCTCTGTGCCATAAGAGGATGCCTCCGTGACTTTCTCAGACTCTCATTCCTCCTGTAAAAGCAAAGTAGTTATGAAATGAATTACAGAGACAGCTGGTTCTTGGCTGACAAAGTACTGAGGTCTTGCTCTACCTTCCAGCTACATATGGAATGTGGGATGAGACAAAAAGAAACAAGGAAAGGAACTTCATACGGAAACAGCTCATCCACTTCACTAAAGAGAGATCAAGTTTCATTCCTGTTGGTCCTTCTGTCTGTCTTAAGGGATGAAAAAGGGGCCTTGATACACTTCTGGTAGGTCTTGCAATGAAAAGACTTTCAAATCCCTCTCAGATTCAGGGTACTCTGAGAAGGCTGTATAGTAGCAATTATGAGTGATTAACAAAGGAAATAGGAAAGAGGAAAAGGAAAAGCAAAAGGAAGCAGTGAGAAGGCAATAGAGTAGATGAGAATAAAGATACTAAATGTTCTGCTGAGAAATCAATCTTGCTATACTACTCCAAAGTAAGAATAAAAAAGAATTTACACATACACTGCATCATTGCAATAACTGATAAGATAACAATGGGAAAAAACAACACAGCTAAGTCAAGCTGATAATGCAAAAATAGCAGAACTGAATAGGTGTCTCTAACTGAGCTTTTCAAGTAGTCACATTTGCATTCTAAAGAAACAGTTAACATCTAAAATCCAGGATCACCTGTGGCATTATGAGAGGTGTGATGAAAAAAGATGAGTTTTAGATGATAATAAAGTGAAGACTGACATTTCTAGCATCAGCAGAACCTTGATACTCTACAGCTCACTGATCAAGGCATCCTGCTGAGCTACCCACCAAGCCTTTGCCACATGTAATGCTGTTTAATGACAGTTATGGCTACATTTTTCTATTTATTTTATGCTAAGATGCTTGTTCTCATTTAATGTAATAACTATATTAATATCCACACTCTAGGAATGCAAGCTTTCACAAATTTAAATGATACCACTCTAGTTTATATTAATGAAGTTATGAAACATTTCATTAGCACATCTTGGAATATGGATAATTTCCCACAGAATTTCACACAACAGCCTCGTCCTCCCATGTGGCCCATCAATAGAGTACATAGTCTTTTAACTTCTAGAAAACATGACTTGCTAGGGTTTATTGAAAGACCAAAGTTGCTTATTCCAGAGAAGACACTGAAGAGGCTTTGTAATAACCTCTAAATACAGAAAAAGATGAGGATACGAGGGAATACGTCTTGCACATCTTAATATATAGGTTAAAGGATTAGGCATAAGACATATTCCTAAACATAACAGCACATTTCTCCAGAAGTTATGAAGTCACCATCATGGAGAATCTTTAGTTGTTTCTCTAACCTGTCTTTTAAAGTAGCATAGAGTTCAACTGGCACCTTCTTGGGCTATATGATTTCCTAAAGATGACATCTTTTCAGTAACAGTCCTATAAAAGCCATGCCGCAAGATGTAGCACTAATCAATTTACATTTAATGGACAAAGAGGCACAAAACTTGGAATCAAAAACACAGAAATTCATCCTTGTAGAACAAGAGATACAGAATCCCTCTGTGCAGACCAGAAGTTCAAGAGCTGCATTTCTGCATACAAAATTTCACTCTTGAGCATTAAAAAAATGTAACCTTGTTT
Source organism: Cyrtonyx montezumae (assembly GCF_038088225.1). Classification (NCBI taxonomy): domain Eukaryota; kingdom Metazoa; phylum Chordata; class Aves; order Galliformes; family Odontophoridae; genus Cyrtonyx; species Cyrtonyx montezumae. The sequence goes on along the minus strand of NW_027072056.1, from coordinate 6,388,795 downwards.
TCCCTTCAGGACCATTATCAAAATAGGAGTTCCAGTCACTTCTCTTTCAGGTCAGTTGTATCTCACATGTGTATCACTCTAACATAATAATGAGAGTGACCCAGAAATTGCACATTCATCTCCAATACTTTTCAGTTTAAACCAGTATAGGTTTGTATTCATTATCCTAGAGAAATTTATTTGAGAGAAGAAAAAAAAGGAAAAATTCTGAATGCAAATTAAAACGTTCCTCAGAAAACCTTATCTTCAAGATAAGAGTAAGTGGAAAATCCACACCATTGCAGTACAAATCTTTATCTGATCCTCCTATCTCATTTAACCAGACTGGAAAGAAATCCCAATCAGAACATAATGGCTAACCATGGATGCCATCATAATCTCACAAGTAAACAAATCATCAAAAAACAATTTAAATTGCACGATATATTCTGCCTGTTATAAAACCAAAGACTAGCATCTTTCAGCATAAAAATGGTACAGGTAGTCAACCTACTCTGTCCTTTCTCCCCTTCTCTGGCTATGAAGTTTTTATGTGTAACCCCCATTTAATCATCATCTTTCTGTCCTCTGCGTAAGGGAATGTCAAAAACAACTTTATTACTGCAGATTTATTTCCCTCTTGATAAGATCTCAGCCAAGAAGCAAATCAACAATCTGAGCTTGATTTCCCTTCTCCACTCCAGACTAATAGTATTATAACTACAACCAGGTCCAAACCTCTATTAAAATTATATCTACCCCTGTGCCCAATAAGTGCCTGCAGCAGGACAAAATAAATCTGGGTAACGATGAGTAATGAAATTGTGCTGTAAAATATTGAAAATACCTGTCAGTCTACTAGAACAAGCGATCTCTCTTTTGAACTCTATTCATATACAATCTAGAGCCAGAGGGATTTTTTTGGCTCTCCTCCAACCTGCTTCAGCAGCAAAACAGACTATACTATTTCAGCACCCGGGAAAGTGTTTTAAAGTCTTTTTTAACCTTCAAATCTCAGCCCAAAGATGTTAGCTGACCTAACTCATTTCCTGCTGCTTGGTAGACTGACATGCCCCACGGCCCTACGTGCTAAGAAACTAACAAACACTCAAAGCTGCTGAGTCTAGGGAATCCATCCAGAAGAAGCAGCATCCCCTTGTACATACAGAGAAAGGAACTGGAGATCTCCCATGCTAGTCTGGACCAATTGCTGCTTAATGGCGAGGTATATCAATCCTGCACTGGAAAGAATTATCTGTGAAAAGACATTGAGCCTAATAGCCTAAGCCAAAGGCTCCTGAATCAAATGCAGTGCTAGAAATGAGTTGATGTGAAACAGCTCAAATATCTTCTGTAATTACAAATAGAATTCTAACTGCCAAATTCATTATACACCAACTCAGTCCGTGACACACAATATCCTGTGTCACTGCAAGCATTTTTAATCACAGCTCTCATATATACAGATAGAAACTTTAGCCACCTTTTTTCGGCATTTAATGTGTCCCTTTACTGGTAAATTCTCCACATCAGATTAAGTTTCTCATCCCAAAACATGGAGTGCTGATTTCACTAGAAAGTATGAGATTAATCCAGCTCCAGATCAGAACTCAGAAGAAAACAGAAAAAGGAAACAGGCTTCTGTGACATGCAACTGCATTCTGTGAGTACGTGAGATCTGCATTACTTAAAACAGCATAGGACTGCCAGCTTGACACAGTCACAAATCACGAACCAGGTTCTTAGGAATTCTAAACACGGCTTAAGAACCATGAATTTGACAAAATTGAAATAGCATGGAGTTCCTCTTATTTCCTTATGTGCACTTAAGCCACTTGGATCACATTTCAAGCTACATTTCCCCTTTGGCAGTATCAGCTAAAAAGATTTTCCCTTCATTTTAATTTTAACTGAAAGTTGAGATTCTCTTGCCATCACAGACTTGAAGGACTAATTGCATATGACAGAGATGCCAATTACTGGTGCTTGAGAAGGGAGGCTTAGGAGAGTAGAGCTCCACTTAGGCACTGACCAAACATTCATCTTTGCTGTTTGAAAAACATAACAATGAACAGAAAAAATCATGAGCATTGAGGAACTATATCTTTATAGGAATAAGAAACTTCCTTGTTCATCTGTCAGCATATTTCAGCACAATTTCAACAGTGCAAAATTATTACATTTCTATAGATAGGAATGACAAGCTAACTCTGCCAGAGACAGAAGCAGAGGTCTTGTAGAGTCCCCAGATGATCAGTGTTATCAGTTGAATCCTACAAAATTCACTGTACCTTGGATCAAGACATTTCCTGGGAAAAGTACAAAGATCTCCAGAAGAAACAGTATGTGTATCTAGACTGTTAAAACTTTTAATCCAAGTAGTCACACAAAAAAGTCAATAGCAAAGAAGTGGTCAAGCAACATTATGACTAAAATCCAAAATTATTTCTATAAAACTCAATTTTTCTTAGTAAAAAATAAACTTTTCAGCTCCCTTAATCAAAATCAAAGTCTATATTTTAATTGTATCCCTTAACTGTGAGAGAAGTAATTTGGCATTATAAAATACATGTCAGGCTGACCTCTAGAATAAGGCGGTCCAAATTATACAGGTTGCTCTGAGTGCAATGTCTCCTATTAATTTCTGTGGAAACTAAAACAGACAAAGAATGCAATAACACCACATAACAGAAAATTCTCAGCTACAAAACAATCTTTTGAATATAGACAGCACCATTAGCTATGCACCTTCTCAAGCAATGAAGAAGAGTCTGTGTTGCGCTCACCCAAAATTTGTGCCTGCAGAGGTGACCCACCATTACTGTCACCACTGCTGAACTGCCACACCAACAGCCTCACTGTGCTGCCATGTTCACAGCTTGTTCTCCAGATGCATTCAGGAAGCCACAGTGAATGTCAAGGGGTGCAATTTTTTCTGCATGAAGGAATTCAATAACACACATTTGCTTCACACACACTCCCACATCAGACGCCATTTTGTCAGGCTGCCCTTCTGCAGCTGTCACACAGCAACAGAATGTAAAGGAATGCTGGCTGGAAGGTTCTACCTCTGTTGCCATACCACCAACATCTCCTTTAATGCTATGGGCCAACATAATAAAATAAGAGGCATAACTTTCTGAGCAGCCCTCAAGCATTAAAATGTTATCAATTTTATAGGATTTATTTAGGAGCACTGAGAAGAAGTAGAAACACCATTGTGTTAATAAATCACTAATTTATAGTCAGTCAAATTATTTTCAAAGGTTTTTATATCTCAGCTATTACTCCTTAGCCTTTAGATATTTTTTCTTTCTGAAGATATTTCAATTTCTCAAAAACCTAACTCAAAAAAACCCCAGTGAGTTCATAGTTTTCTGTGTAATACGAGAATGCACAGACCAAATAAATAAAGGTTCTTATAACTGAAAATTTTATCCTTTAAAAAAACTTCAATTCTGAGATATTTCACGTGCTCAATGCTGAGAAATCAGTGAAACTACTGGCATCATGAAACACACTCAATGGTGTAAGAAAGCAACAAGCACAAAAAATGGACCAGGATAATTAAATGAGATAAAATGTAAAGTGTGCATCTGACTTCAAAATTTCAAGAAGTATATTGGAAGGGGGAGTTTAAGTTCACTAAAGGCTTTCAGATTTGCTTTCACTTTTCCATATGTAATGCAATATAATTGGAGCAACGTGCAGGACAAAGTATCTTACTGCCATAAGGGAAGACTTACTGTCTCTTAATTACAGAGGACAGCCCAGTGCACAATAAATCGAAAGATCTATATTCCATGTTCCTAAAGCTTATTGGTAAAATATCTGAAGATGTGTAAGAAGTCTGAAGCAATCACAGCATGGACAAGTGTAACTTGAGTTCCAGCTCAGACAGTTCCTAAGCCTGTTTCTAACATCTCCCAAATACCACTGCCAATTATGTGGGACATTATTTTTGCTTTTAGCAACATCTTAGTTGAAATATCATTCCTATTATGAAATCAGGAAAGGACATAACTACTGAAGTAGCAACTTTTTCATATACAAGATAATTAGATTTTCAGGCTGTGTAAATACGTGCAGTTGACTACTGTTCCTCAATTTAGCCTTCAGAGATGCTACAAAGGTGTTATTGGGCATATACTTTCAAAATACGGACAGTTATAACATTTGCCCTAGTGCTGACAAAAGAAATTCAGTCACTAAGTTATCGCTGAACGGGCGAGTACATCACGTATTTTGTGACCGAAGATTGTTGGATTTCTTCAAGGCAGATCTATCCCATGAGATCATTATCAGATGCAGACGTTGTTGTCACAGTCTGTCATTTCCATATTCTCTGATAACTTTATTTCATTGACATCAACAAAAATAAACTATATTATCATCAACCTAAATAAACGGTTTTGATTTCTGTTTTCTAGAAATATTAGAACTGTCTGAATGAGGTATCAATGGGTATAATAACTTTTAAAGTGGCTTCAGTGACCTCAGAGTTTGTATAGCTAACAGAAAGCACCTCTTGAAAGAGGTGATGGTATTTATGCTGTTCACATACCATGCCAAATTAAACCCATCATCACTTAGAGCCAGTGCCCAAAGCACCAGGCACCATGCCATTCAAGCAGATGGGCCATAAGTGCACACAGCCAAAAGACATTGTTATGTGTATTAAGTAGGTTTGTTGAAGGAAAGATTCCCAAGCTGGAATAATGAATTAACAACCAAAGTTTCTCTTTACATACGTGAAAGGTATAATCTAGGTCTGTAGTGGCTTAGCTTTTAAAAAGTAAAAGATCACCAAAATCATGACAAGCAAAAGAGACTAAACTTATTATGGCAATGAACCTTTGAAGACATCTGCAATAGCACCTTCATCCTTCATAAATATTTCTGCCAGAAACCAAGTATATTTCAGGAACAAAGGGAAAGCCCCAATGCCAGTGTCGCTGAGTCCAGAGGACAGGAGCATACAAACACTTGCTAAATAAATAAAGAGCAATGTTAAGTATACTAAGCAAGATATCAGTGCTTTCATCTTTGCTCAAAATGATATTTTTTTCCATTATATTTAAATAGGTAGCATTTAACAAAAACTCTTCATTTTTCAATGATTTCACTATGCCTGTTAGAAAATGCTCTAAAACAGACATATAATCACACATAAAACGTGAAAAGTTTGAGGGAAAATGGAATTTTCCCATCTGCTTCTTGGAAATTAGGATTAAACATCACAACAAAGCTTGCCTGCAACAGCAGCCGGCCAAAAACAATCGCTCTAACCCCTTTTAAGTGCTTCTCTTATGCCACACAAATCAAGGAAATCTGACATTTCCCCATCTTAATATGACAATCACTTTTTTTTTTTGCTTCAGGAAAGCCTACAGCAGTTTACTTTCTCTCAGGTTGAATTTCCAATTGTTTAAGTTCTACCATCTCCCCCTTCAGCTGGATTACAGTAAACGTTGAAAGCATGAACGCAAGACTCATAAGACCATTCTTTCTGCATGGCTTTGCTGTCTGAAAGCATACATTTCCTACTGGCAACATCAGAAGAGCACACCTGGAGACACTCCAGCTACTGAATTGTTCAAAGAGCTTGACAGCAGCAGGTGGGACACAGACATATTACGTACACAGTCATAAAAAACAGTGCAGTACGTTATTTAAAAATGAGGCATCTCTGTTTCTCCTCACAGTTATCAGAATTCTTCAAATGACAGTGCTTAAGTTGACTAAATTAATGCAATTTATCAAATGGCAAGGTTACAAACATGAAAACTCTCCAAGTACCATATTTAGGCTTAGTAGCAAGCATCAGATTGTGATTAATCAAATGCCACCAAAAATACCTCATCACTGTGGAAATACTGACTCTACTCCAGATGTTATTAATGTTATCCGGAGGCCTGCTGCTGCCAGTCAAACCAAAGCTATTCTCCTCATCAATGAGGCAAAGAGCTGACGTGATATGGTTGAAGAGGTTTAAAAACAGCTGTTGATTTAAAAAGAATTAATTTGGTGAAAACTAATAGCAATGCAGAAAACATGTCTATAAAAATCTTCATAGTAAAGTGTCACATATAGAGAATTCATCTGTGCATACATGTGTTTGACATTAATGACCAGTTAAGCTGCATTGGAAACTGAAAGAATAACTTCTGTAGGATTTGCAGCAAAAGTGTTTTACGTAACCACAAATCTACTATCCAGCCTACTCTACCCACAGATATTATAACAAAGGGGATAACCGAAGAATGAGAAAATAAACTTACTGGAAATGCTGTGCTCTCAAACTATAGTTAAGTAGACTTCAAGACAGCTCACTTTTCCTCCATGATGACTTCCTGAAACCTGTGATCACACTTCCTTGTTTCTTTTCCACAAAATACCTGGTGTCTTTCAATTATCAGTGCCAGCAGAATCATTGGTTTGGACCCACAGAACATACCACAGTGAACCTGCTTGGCACAGTTTCCTAAGCCTCTGACAACTTCTCCTTCCTCTGAACACTTCTACAGTGGAGCAGAGGACAGCCTGGACCAAGGTTTTCAGACTTACTGAGTTCACGATCAGAAATTGTGCTAACACCATCCTGCCTAGATGTGGAAGGAAGTGTGGAACAATACATATTAAAAAAAAAACCTGAGAACACCTCAATAGAATTAAGTCCTCAGTCGATAGGAACTAAAATAATTCCATTAACTGTGCATTCTACCTTCTGTAATTCTGGAAGCTTGCATCAAACAGTACATTACCACAGATAGTTATGCTGCTCATACATATCTAGCAGGGCTATAAAAAGGCAGATGAGTAAAAAGTATTTTGTGGAGTTGGATCTGAAAGACTGCTTGGTTCCTGTTGTTTTCTTCCCTGGAGTTAGAATAATTAAATTTGCTTCTTATCCCTGAAGAACATTCTGGAGACAATTCCTTTACTTTGTTCAGCAAAATTAGAAGTTAGGCAACAATCAGAGCCTGACTTTATAGTAAAGAGTAATAGTGCTTGCTCTCTAATCTTTGTTATAAGTCTTCTGATAGAAGAAAAAGTAACAGTCTGGCCAGCACCAATGACTGTGATGCTTTAGAGTATTCATATGGGCTACAGATACCGGGAGCTTAAAAAGTAATTCACAGATTAGCACAGGCTTGAAAAATACATGTATTTACATATCTATCAAGTATATTTATCAGGCTTCATCTGGTGTAATAATTGTTTATCTTTTACAGAAGTGCTCTAAAATAATAGTATTGAGAAAAATGTTATTACTAATTATAGTATGTAAGAAATAATTAGTAATAAAACGTAATTTAAGAAGAAATTCTAACATGCAAGCATTGTGTGTATCATTTTAGACTTCAGAACAAAATGGCAGCTCAGTCTAAGAGTTCAACATGAAAAAATAAAAAGATTCAGTGGGGAAAGAACTCAGACCACAAGTCACAGTCTAATTCAGATGGAAGAAACAACAGTTTGTCATACACTGTCACCTCTGGCACAACAGACAGGCATATTCTCTTACCACACTGGCAATGCACACTGGAAGAATAGAAACATAAAATGAAACAGTTTATCAGTAAGATTAAATGGTTTAAAAACCAACAAAACAGTGTTTTCATCTGGGTAGCAAAACACTGATTGGCTGAAAAGGAACCTCAAGTTTCAAAACAATTAATTCAACAATTAAAATTGCTGGCCATTAACCTATTGCCCCATTTTAGAGTAATCACACTGCTCTCAACCCTTTTCAGCACGTTGGTCATCCAGAAGAAGTTCAACTAGTGACAGTTTTCCTCTCCAATTATGTTGTCTTCTGAGTTTTAATACAGAAAGACAAGAAACAGGTCATTTGGAACCAAGGTCTGTGGCCACAGTCCATTCCTGACTGCCATTTCTTAGAATGGATTTCCCCTAAAAATCACCCAGAAAGATAGTTGGCCAAAAGATTTCTAAGTCTGGCTATCATTTTAAAGTCCTAACAATGCTGGTACTTTCCAGGTGATGTACTGGGCTGACTTGTGGAAGCCAAAGCAAGTAAGAGAGTAGAATTCATACTGGATGGCAGCAATAGAAATTACAAAGGTGAAATATTAGTCTTCTAGAAAAAGATGAAAAGAGGTATCTCATTTCCCTAAAAGGCTGCCACATATTGGTCTAAAAACAGTACCGGAAGGAGAATAGAGCTTTGCAGTACAGCTATCCAAATTAAATATATGATACAGTTGTTTTTGTGATTTCCCTTCTTGGCCAGAAGTTAATTTGCAAGATAAGCCGTTTCTTGATAATTAAATTAAAACACTTCAACCAGTCATAGAAAGAAATTAGACTATCCAGCTGCTTGACTTTAATGCAGGACTTCTAAGACATTACTAAAATACTACAAACACTAACACTTCATTTTAAGCCAGAATCCATTTTAGATCTGTCTTCTAAAATAAACTTACTGTAAGTAGACAAGTTTCGGCACCAGTAGCACACTAAAAAAAAAAGGCCTTGGTAGAGAAACTGTTTTCCATTTCCTGCTCCCATCTGCAGTGAAACTGGAGTTTCTGTCAATGACTGTAAGGCAATGATTGGACATGGGTTCCTCAGTCTTCCTGGCTAGACCAGTGGAATGTACAAGCTTTATAAACTTTATAGGTTGAATAAAGGATTTTGCTTCTAGGTATCCAGTGTTTTATTTGCAGATAGATGTGATGGCTAATATACTGGAACAAGAGGATGACACATTTATGATTTAAGCTTTTCACGTGAAAGGAACCAACTAACACACTGCACGTGTTCCCAGTGTTTCTCCATACCAAGTAGCAAAAGTAACTGAACAGAAAATTTGTTTTCTTGAAAAATACAATTACCAGGCTAACCTAACGCATTGTAGGAGGTAGCTTAGTATAACTCACTAGCTCTTATGCTTCTTTGGCGACAGGGCTGTTTCAGGTTACACATTTGCTCCATTATCTCTCCAGTATAACCCCTTCACAACCAACTATGTTGTGGGTAGAAGAGCACATCTGTAGCATCCATACTTGAATCTGGCACTCCTAAAAGCCCCTCCCTAGGTGTCTATACAAAACTCCACTCTCATTATTTCATGGGCAGAAACTCCACCCAAAGTTCTTAGCTTAAGATCCAGACTTTAATAATGAAGCCCTGAGGATATTATGTCATCAATTACATTAGTGCAAGTGAGCACAGATCACAGCAATCTTCAGATAACTGATTTTCATATTTGCCTGCAGAACAGCATGTATAGCAGGGGTAACAGAAGCCCTTATCAGATTGTAGAGGTCCTTTGAAGTAGAAAGAAGTGTTATTCATCAGTCTCCAGTAGTAAGTTTGGTATGTTTTGTCTTAAACGTACCAACATCTTTGTCTTCTCTTCCTTCAGTCAAGCTACATCATAAAAACTGTAGTGAGAGCATATGAGCTGACACACTGGGTCAGTCCAAAACCCAGTGGATACCTAATAAACAAAAGAAAAAGGGGTAGACATCTATCTAAAATGACTCCTAACTCTTGTAGTGATTTGTGCAGCAAGGACCCATCAGTCAGAGGCGCTTCCTTTCGCTGCTCTTTCTTTTTGCTACTGCATTTTATTGTCACAGTACAGGACAAAAGGTACTTTGTAATTACTATAAACAACAAGATAATCAATAGACTGTCATAAGATGAATTTTGGAACATACACGTCTCTTATTTAAACACATCTGTAGTATTTTTTATGCCAAACAGTAATTAAGATTAGGATTTGAATCATAGCTAAATCCATCAAGGTCATAAAAGATTTAAAGAGAACCCACAGCCTCTGACTCCAAACTGCAGCTTTAAAGTGTCTCACACATTTACCTAACCCAAACCTCAGCCTTAAAATGTGATTTGTTTTTTATTTTTTAACTTAAATAAAATAGCATGGAAGCAAGTAAAACTAAAAGACCACAATCAGAACAATACAGAAGTATAAGGGATCTTAGCTAGCCCCTGATATAACGCAGCCCACCTTGTAAATTATAGTTTAATAATACTTTTGTCTATTATGACGTGGGTTATTGGTCATGCAACATTAACACAATGATGCCTGGAAATTGAATTTTTATGATCACTTAAAATGCACTTGCCACTTCAGTTGGACCAATTCATTGCTCCTTGCTGTTACAGGTAATTGTGGGTGCTGTCATATATCAGGCAAAATTGCAGCTGATGTGAGCAGGTATTTTGATTAAAGGAGCCCTGTAATTTCATGTCCTGATTTACCTCAGATATATCAATACTGGAATTATTCCAAAAGAAAAAACAAGCAAGCAAAAAAATTAAAAGTCTATTTCTGTTCCTGAAACCACATAATTCACACCGGCAGCAAGGATTTCAATTGGTTCCACTGAGATTTGCACTGGATCTATACACATAAAATCATAAAATAACCAAGCTTGGAAAAGACCTACAAGACCATCCAGTCCAACCATCCACCTATTACCAACAGTTCTCACTAAACCATATTCCTCTATGCAACATCTAAGTGTTCATTGAACACTTCCAGGGTTGGTGACTCCATCTCCCTGGGCAGCCCATTCCAGCACCTGACCACAATGCACTTTCCACTGAGCTAAACTAATGGGTGGCAAGCAAATTTTTTATTCTCATGTTTCAGGAGAACATCTTTAGATCACTACTTCCAGGTATAAATGAGATTTAAAGAGTTAATGACTCTAATTGAGAAGTGGAGGAGGGAAAATAAACATTATGGATTCACTTCACATAGTGAAGCTGTTGACACTGCTTTGACCACCAATGGGCTGGTTTAATACAGTCAAACTATTGAATATTTGGAAAAAAAAAACCTGAGTTGAAAACAACGCAGTATAAAAAAAAAATTGTGGCTTCCATTTCTTGGTTCATACAGAGTTAAACAGTATCCTGATCCTCACTATTGCCCAACCCAGCTATTTTCAGTTGCCATCACTGCTGAAGAAGTAACAGACAAACAAATGTTAATGAATTCAGCATCAGTTCAGCTGATATTAATACAGGCAACTAACCATGGAAGCCAAACAGAGAGAGCATATCCTTACTGCTACCTTTTTAGTGGAGAGAGCTCACAAAAGTGAAGGGACATACAGCCATAAGCTGTAACCTCTTGAAGCAAAGTTACTGTTGAATTGTGAGCCAGAACCTTAAACACTCCATATGCTCTGCTGATGAAGCTTTATTTACCCTTGCACTAAATTATTTGGGGGTCTTAGTTAACCACAGATATTGAGTCATTACACAAATACTGTGACACTGCAGCAGTCTATACCAGAGGGCATTTGAGCCTAAATCTTCTAATATTAAACAATATCAGTTCATACAACTTCTCTTTTTCCTTTTTTATACAAAGAAACACTTTCTGGAGTTCATACATACTCTGCATGAGGCTCAAGCTGCTAACAAATGGAAGAATAAATGTATTTACTTACAACCTCTCAAAAGTAGATCTTCTGGAATGGATTTTTGTGTGTCTTGGTAGAATTCCAAGTGAAAAGGATTAAATCACCAGGAAGTGCTATCTTTCCATTTTTAATTCCCTTTTAAAATGTGTTATTTTGTGATGCCATCGGATATCAGCAGTGATGCTCAGCAACACTACATACTGCTGTTTAATTGCCTTAAAAACTATTTCCCTAGCAGTATCATTAATAATACCAAGCCTAAATTGGATTAAGTACTATACCACTATAAAGTTAATTCACTGTGATACTAATGAAATGTCATGTGAAGCTTCCTGTAAATCCAGCTAAACAGTAACTGCCAAGGATCATTAAATCAATAGCATGTTCAGCTATTCTGCTTAGAAAGTATTGTTTTAATTGCTACCAGGTGATTTTCATTAATGTAAGTATCTTCCATTTTAGTGACTTTCTAAGTCTCTTGGCGTACATGGCATTCGTTTGTTCAATAACAGCATTACTTTTCCACTACTACGAAACAAATGAAGCTTTCTGAAAAAGTTGGTCAAATTGGAATGGCAAAACTTCAAGCAAATTATTCCACTGGGTATTTACCACGCAACCCAAGCAGAGGTCTGCCCTCATGCTCAAACGAGACCTTTGGCTTAAACATCACCTGAAGCAATCTGACAAGATACTGAGCATTTACAACTCCCACAGAAGACCTTCTTTTGGACACCTATATGGTTAACAAAATGAGTAATACCAAATAGTCCTGTAGCTGAGATATTTTACAGATGGCATAGTTAGAAAGATTATGGCTGTGGAAACAGACAAACAATATTAAGGAAAATGCTCACCCGTGTCCTAGGCTCATGGTAGGAAACTCCAAAGCAGCAATCTCCAAAAAGAGATCCTTCCCTGGTGTTGGTCAGCCCTTAAATGGGGACTAGGAAAGGTGGAGCCAGACTTCAACCCTTCTCGTCACATGGGTGAATTGCCTTCACCTGTGCTCCCCCAACTGTCTCAGAACTTGCCTCAGGTGCTCAATCAGTGATTCAAGCTGTGATTCAGCAGTTGCCAGTTTGAAAAATATAAAAAATAGCTCACCCCAACAACTTTCCTGGGTACAAAATGGGAATAATTTTTATCTTTTAAAATAAGTCCCCTATCAGCAAATGAGTGCTAGTTCAAACACTGGATAAAAATGCTTGCTAAGTGTCTGTTTTTGCCATCATCCTGACCTGCACGTCACTGTTTAACGTGTATTGTTCATATTCTCAGAGTAGGATATCTTTGTTTTTTACTTTACACCAAATACCAATTGGTTTGGTTCTGCATCTCTTACTTTTCCAGAAATACAAGCATGCAAAAAGTAGCCCTTCCAAACACAAGTATCCTTCTGAGGTTTCCTTATAGCAACAATTCAGGATCTGAAGATATTGGCTATAATCTTGTTTCACCCATCTCTGAGCCTGCTGGAAGTTATGGAGTGTTATTCCACTAAATCTCTCATTAATAAAGCAACCTCTCAGCAGTCTCCCCTTTTAAACTGAGGTCAGGCCAAGGCTGATGTAGTTATATGGCTTCTTGGCTGAGTAAGCTTGCATCTGTTTGGAGTTGATTGTGCAGACATATGCTTTAGCATTGGCTGTTGGTTGACAGAAAAGGTGGAGAGACCTCCAGCTTTGAGTTACAGCAGCCTTTTTCGAATGTCCAGGAAAGGAGGATTTGCAAGAATCACAACATCACTACTGTCATATTTCTTGAAGTACAGACTCTCTCTCCACACTTGCACACTGAGCAAGGCAAGGCAGCTCTTTGTATGCAGCTAAGTTATGCTCTGCAGCACTGAGGTTTACAGAGCCCTTCTTTCTTAACAGCTATGACAAAATTTAGGTGATAGTTCTCTTTGTTCCACACCACTTACTACTCTGAAAGATCTTGGAGTTCTGACCTGCGTTCAAATGTGTATGCTTACATATCTAGAGCAAGCACTCAAATGTACAAGTATAGAATTTAAGAGCTTGTTTCCTCACACCTATTTATTTTGGTGATTATATTCTGCATTTTTGTTCTGCAGCATTTAGAGGGAGTTCCACTCCAGATGAAATGATATAGCTCATTCTGAATCTTACTCCCACTAAATAGCTTCAATCACAGTTTTTCAATTCTGCTTACCTACAATTCTGCATAATAATTTTCATCCAACTCAAGCCCTCATTTAAAAGAAAGAAACCACATTCAGGATCACATCTGGCAATGACATTCCATTAAGTGTTGCTATTCTAACACGGAAAATCTTTACAAAATGTACTTTCTTCTCTCAGAAATATTCTTTAGCAGTACTTGCACTGAATGGCATCAGTCTCTATTTTTAATGATCCTGCCTGCCTTAAGCACTGTTACTGGGGACAAGTCATAAATCAGAAATGCTACCAGACAGATGTCATTCCATGTCTCTCTGATCTGTAGCCAGAGCTTTCTATGGAAGGTGAGAGCCATTGGGTAATTCTTAGCAGTGGGGAAAAGCACCTAAGCTGCTCGTAGAGGATTTACAATTAAGAACTACTTAATAAGAATCTAACTCTTCACAAGCAAAATAAATAAATAAATAACCCACAAACCTGGCTTCCTATCCTTGCATTCTTTTATCAACTTACAGAGATACTTTAATTATAATGGTAGTATTTGATATTTAAATAATATTTTTAGATATCCCCCTTCAAAACTGAAGATTAACCCAGAACAGTACGAAGCTTGAAAATTCAGTCTTTCTTTGACAGTAAAAGTTTTACTGCTGAAACAGTTGCCCCCTGAGCTTATCAAACAAATGGTGAAAGACTCAGTTCTGGTGCAGATGAAGTCCATATTGTGTCAAGTGCAGCAAAAGTGTTTCAAAGACTGCTGTGGCTGTTACAATTACTGCAAGCTTTTTGCTGGCCTATGGATCTTTTAGTTCATCTCCTGAGCAGTCAGCATAACCTCTTGCTAATAAGGAGGGCAACTAAATAATAAGAAAGTCAAGGACACTATAAAGGAGACTGAAAACAAGTTGTTTGGCACTAGTTTTGACATCAATACTCCCAGGAAAAGAATATGACCTTAGTGTAAATAAGTAGACAATTAACATTTTTTGCATTAGTTTTCACTTTATAGAACTATTATATTTAGCTCACTTTTGTAATATGCTATGCAAATACTGTGTCTCTTTATTGATCTATGTATAAATATATACATATATATGCTTTTTCACAGAAGAAAAGTTAATTCATAAGATAATACTATATGTATTCAAATTTAGCATAGCACTTTTTCCTAAAAGTCCAGAAAAGCTGTTTCCTTTTGATACAGAACTAAATAGTGGCAGTAATTTTGTTATTTTTTTTTCATTCTTTTAACCACATGCCTCCAGGTCAAAATTTATAAAGAAAAGGGAAAAAAAGACCTGCAGCATTCCAGATCAAAAACATCTATTGATATAGACATAGCTTAGTTTCTCTGCAGCATTTTTTACTTCACTGTGAATGCCTTATCAAATATTGTCAACTCCATGTCTCTCCAGACAATTAAAGGCTGTATATTGTATTATAAACTATCTCACTGTCACTTGGCATCATAAACCACAGGAAGCCAGTTGTTCAGGACATCATCCAGCCTCTGACCAGAGGAATGAGGATGAAAGATGAACTCTGACCCGAGTGAGTGATTGAGAATCTACTGTCTGTCACTGTCTATAGAAAATATGAACTGCCTTCACTGACATCCAGACATTCCAAGTTTAGCTTTATGCTAAAGTCCCAAGATTTGTGAAACCCTTTAAAGAGGTGATGATAGTGCTACGTATTTCATCCCAGAACAAAGTTTAATCATGCTCCTTCCTAGGAGATCTTAGAGCACATTTATGAAATAATAAAATCCTGTATATGTAGGCTTGGAGAGTCATTTAGAATTTATGCTCCTGTAAATGGGATCTGCAGCATAGGCTTGTCAGTTCAGGAATTTGGTATACCTAAAATCCTCCATCATAATAACTGGCAGTTTATCCTCTGATAATTATGGTGCTCTCTACATGTTTTCAAGTGCTGGTCTTTCGTGCATATAATTTTACACATTTCTTATGATTCAGGAAGATCATCAGCATTGAAAACATTTGAATCAGGATTGAAAGTTTGGAGGTGGTGGTGTTGAAAGTTACTGTCTATACTTGTCAATCTTTGATAGGCTTTGATCTAATTTCTGAACGCCCTACAAGGGGGATAAATGCAGAACCTCCTCTAAAATAGCAATTCTTAGCAGTCTTTTTCTCTCACTTTCTTTCATATTACATCCCCAGCACACACACAGCATATCTTGGTAATTAGGCATAATAACAATATTAATATATTCAAATTAGATTACGAAGCTTGCAGCCCTGCAATTTGCCATTCTCCAGTGGTAGTCTGTAGTCATTCTACAACAGAATCTGTCCTCTTTAGCACCTACCTTTGGCCTATCTGTCATACTTCTCTGAAATTACAGGTGTATCCTTCAGTCTTGGATCCACTGCTGTAAAAAGTGGAGCCCAAGAAGCTCAGAGAAGTCAGTTTATGGTTGTTGCACTGTTTTCTCCCATACAGAAAGGCCTATAAGATGTAATGCAGTGGTGAAACAACAAGACCACAATCCAGGATCTTGATACTACTTCAACTGCACAAGATACATCCCAGCCTGCATATTCAGCACTCCCCCACCCCACCCCCCCAGTGAAATCAATGGAAAGACTGAATTCATTCAAAAATAAAACAAACTTGGGATGCAAATCAGAAAAACAGCTATTAAGGGTTTCATTTGAGTGAAGCCTTCCAAAGCTGTCATAAGAAATATAGTCTTCTAAACTTGTTCCAGAGGTTTTAAGTCCAATGTAGAAAATACAGAACATAAATAGTGCATGCGTATATTACAGATTTGCAAATATATAAATTTTAAGACATTGAACATATTGTATCTCAGTGCTTTCTACCTTTTCTCTCCTATGCTGTGTGCTTATTTCACTGCTTGCTGCTGAAAGTATAATGTAGACATGGATAGCTCCAAGTCATTAGTTTATCATCCAGTATGCATCACAAAATACACACCCTGCTGCACGTCTATTTCATGAGAACTAACTTTTGTGGGGCTCTGTGTGGCTACAGGAGTCAATCAATTTGTGTGAGCTTGAAGCAGTGTTTCTGAGTATCTAATTTCATTTGCCCAAGTTGAGTGGCCCAAGGTCAAAGAAAGTTGCAGCCACTATGAAATAAAAGCTGAAGAGTCCTGATTCAGTCCTCTGAGCTAACCATTTGACCATGCTTCATTTCACATCCTTCTCAGGAGTCATTAAATGTTTCTTCAAGTGCAGCATAACATTTGCTAAATTTGGTGCCTAGTTTATATTCTCTCACATAAAATGTATGGAGTCGGAAGTTTTATTAGCACCCCCTGACAAAGCAAACAAACAACAACAAAAAAACACCCTAGACATAAGTATATATTTCAAAAAAGATTGTCACTTACTTTCCCATTTTAGTGGAAAAACAAGGAGGCTACCCAGTAACACATTCTCTAATTTTCACAGAATCACAGGATTAGTCATAATTAGTAAGCACTACTAATTTAAAACAAAGAAATGTTCTTTGGAAATTGATCGGCATACGATGACTGTGCCAGATTTAGGTTTGTGTGCGGGATGTCAAAATCGGTTTGGCGAACTCTCAAAAGAGATTTCAGATAAGAAAATCACTGAAGTGACATGACACTGTATGTTTGAAACTAACCTGCTGCCTAGCAGTTTCCAGCTGTTTTACCATTAAAGTACTAAATACTTCTTTATGTTTGACGAGCTCTAAAAATCCACAAGCAATGAATACTGAGTTGGTCCAGAATTACTCAAGTTACAGAACTTTCCAAGTGTTTCTAATTTCCACAAACAAAGCAAAAAATTGTAATTTTGTAAATAACTTTGCAGATTGAATCTTAACATTCATTATAAAAATATAGATTATGTGCTTCACAAATTATTTGTAATGCAGTTGCACACAGGTGACAGGAACTGAGATTCCTCTGCTACATATTATATAAGCAGTGAGTGTGTAATTACTTTACTAACTTAGTGTCTACTAACCAGACCAGAAACATCCTCCTGACCAGGCATTGATTTGTGCTAATCCCTGGCTTCAGCACTCAGACCCCTGCACTGCATACCACAGCTAAAACAGTTGTCTGCTTTGTAAGAAAATCGTACCTAAAAACCTGAGGTACCGAACCTCACTGATTCCATATGCTCTTCTATACGCTGAAAAAACCACCAGTCTCTTTCAGTCATCTTCCTTTCACCCTGATATCCATTCATCACACCCCAATCATGCTTTTATTTCATAACCCTCTATGTATCCAATGTGAATTCCATATCCATCATTTCCCCTGCAGGGCTTTAAGGAGAAAGGAATAGTAGATGTCGCATGTAGCCACAAGGGGGAGAAAAAAAAAGGCAAGGGTTTGGATTACAAGATGCTGCTTCTTTGTCAATATAATAACACAATTTGCAGTCAAAATTTTTCGTCTCCTCTTTCCTACTGTTGAATGAGTGACGGTATTTTAGTAGTGTGAAATATGCAGCTTATTAAATAAAAGAGTGAAGGGAATATTATCTTACTATGGAAAGAATTGGGCAGAGTTAACTGGCCAGAACTGACGTGATTTCTGCCTTCAACTCCGTTCTGCTGGAGGATACAGCCCCCATGTTCAAGGAGTATGCTCATTTTTAAATCTGCATTGAGTTTTCATAAATATTCATTCATGGGAGTAATATACTCCAGGAAAGAACTTGAGAGTAGAGAAAGTATTCTCAGTGAAAAAGTTATCTGGTATTTTCAGCCACTTTGCATGAGCAGTCTCTCTTGTTATGGACAGACTGACCCATTTTCTGAATTCTCACACACAGGTTTCTGTATTGTCACATATTGCTAAATTGTACACGTGATATACAATTGGTTACATAAGTCATGCTTCAGGACTGCATGACATACGTATAAACATTTCCATGTATGACAGAACCATTTTCTAATCATGTTAGTCACTTCACCTCTCCACAAACACATATACGCAGACAAGAAATAAAATGAAACATCATTCTAAGGAAAGAAATGGCCATCATGCAAATACATCCCTGAAGAAAAATTGTATCTGTGCAAATGGTAAAAATCAAGGTTATACTAACATCATGGTTTTATTTGGAAAAATAAGTATTTTGAATGAAGAGAAAACAATCATTTTCAAATAAAACAAAAGTATGAAAGAACTTTGCAGTGGAGATGAAAGGAGAGGAGAAAAGGAATGAGAAGAATGAAGAGAATGAGGAGAACGCCCCAATACTTCCACTATATTAAGAACATATACACTCATAAAGATTTCCTTCCCTTTAAGAAAGTTTTGATTCATCTAATTAGTAACAAAATATCATAAAGACAACATTTTCACTTCTATATTTCCCTTATATAATTACAAACTTACTAGCCTGTCTGACTTGAGTATGACAGATGTTACAGTGACGAGAAAGAAGCCTTCAAATTTTATTACTTTCACTCTAGTACATTATACTAAATTACAGGTACTTGCTTTTTGAAAAAAACTGAACAGCATAAGAGAGGAGTATTGGTTGATACTTGAATTTATTTAATTTATCTTTCCTGTAAGTAAATCATTTCTATTTACCATACTGCTCTGCTTTCCAGCAGTCTTAGTGTTCACCCTAGGAATCAAATCACTAATGAGTTTGCTACTGAATTTCTGACATCTTGGTGTTAGCCTCCAGCAACACTGCTAGCTCTACAAGTCTCTAAGGCTCGGCTGTACAAGCTATAAATGTTAAAGAAAGGAAGGATTGACTTGTGTGAAGAGACAACAAACATAAGTCTAATTTTTAAACTGTAGGAAAAATAAGACAATGTAAAAAGCATTTGGTCTCCATATTAGCAGTCTTCAGTGGCAGGTTTTACGTGTCTTGTAACCCATTAGCCTGTGGGTTACTGCCCTCTGCAGAGTCGAGTGGTTGATCTACAAGGCATATTTGAGACCTGAGAGTGTGAATCATTCTTGACTTCTTCTAGATGACACCACATGAAAAAGAACTGAACTGTTTCTTCTGCTAGCCACACACAAACTTTCTTGAGCTCACAAAATGAAAAGACCATTTCTCCAGAAGCATACATACATCATACCTCACTCTCTAGCAATAAAACATTCAGAAAAATTCATTGTCTAACCCTATTATAATAAGCAGTCCGTGTTTTGCTAACAAAACCTTTTCCACCATAAATTTTGCAGAGACAACTTCTGTATCAGTAATGAGGCTTGTTTTACTTATTGTCCTTTGTTGCAACCTTTTATGCTGTAAACCAGATTTATGCCACTGCTCTATCTCACACCAACAGCAACACTTCATGGTGTAAAATATCCACAAATGTTTTGTGTTACTCTTCAGCATATTGAGGAAAATATAGCTGTCAGGGAACTGCAAAGCTACTTCAAGTCACCCAAAATATATTTCCAGAGGGTTTCACTGTTGAGTCAGTTTAAAATAAAAGGAGGAATACTCCTAAACTCTGTTAAAAAGAAACAGATTAAATCTGTTTTGCTTCTGACAGACTACAAATTCTTTGGACCATACAAAACTTTGCGTAAGATCAGCAGATCATATGGAGAAGGCTTCCACAGGTCTTAAGGATCAGTTCATTCATCGTTAGTCGTGGAAGCAGGCACAGTCTCCAGTCACAAAGCAAGACTCATTTCTCCTTCTTCTTTACATGTATAAGGGGAAGAGGGCAAAACAATACATATTACTGAGAACCTAACAGCTAGCAACTGCATTATAGAGAGATCTGCTTTATCAGCAGGTAGCTGCACTGTAAAAAAAAAAAGACTTATCGCAGTTTTCTGCATCTTATTCCAGAGGTATCAGAGCAGCTCTAATATCAGATTTTACCTTCCCACTCACCATTGCAGGTTTCCATTCCCAAAATATTCTGTGGCCTCCATGAAGGATGTAATATAGAAGGCTGGAGGTAGTGAGTCAACCTCATGTTACATAAAACCTGTGGGAGAGACAATAAAACAAAAAGTAGCTGTAATTAGTGATTATATTAGGCACCATTTTCCTACCCTTATTTCTTTAGCCAAAACCACCTCCTGCAGGAGAATTAAGAAGAAATACTGGGACAGTACCAGTGCTTACCTTAACAGTAAGGCCCACAGCAAATGACATACAATCTTATAGCTCCACATCCATCATATTTGTAGAAAATGATAACCCAGTGATCTATTTACTGATAAATCACACACAAATATGAGTAGGCCTCTAGCAGACAGAAACCCACTGTGAAGTTTTGCAGACATTCCAAAGCAAGCATCTGGTCCCCTTACGAACTACTGTTCTACCTGCTTTCTTAAGATCAGGTCTTCAGCAGACATAAATCATTCTAAGCTCCAGTGAATTTCTAGTAAACACACCATGATTTACATTAACAGAAAAAACAGCCCTTTTTGCCTCTCCTTGCAATTGCAAGTGTTGGTTTTCTTTTTATCCAGCACTTGTTCTGCTGAACGATAAACAAATGAGAGGTGATTCATTATCAATGAATTATCTACTTCCAGAGGAAGTAGTATGAGCATCAAACCCTCTTTCCATGCTTTCTCTGGTACTGTGTAGACTCTGTTACCCACAGACACCAAGATACTGTGTAGAATATTTCAGTTGCAGCCCACCTACAATTATTTTCTCATATTTTTATGATATTTTGGAGAACCACAAGCAACCCTTAGTGTTCTGATGGAAATTAAGTTGTTATTTTTCTATGTATTTATTTTATCATATTTATTACTTAAACCACCCCTGAGAACAAAAGCTATGCAGCAAAGGCAAGGCTTCATTTTACCAGGTGTTCTCTTGACAGTCTGAGGGAAACTATTTAGAAAAAAAGAACAAAAACCCTAAAAAGTTCTTTTCTTTTAACATCACTGCTCTGACAACCACAAAGGCTTCCTGACAATCTTGATAGCTCAATTTATGATCTTACATTATCCTGCAGCTGTGAAGAATGCTATTTCTACTAACCTAGCTTAGGTCTAAATAGAGCTGTGAAGCAAACTCTCTTCTCTTTCCAACTGTGTGACCTGGACAGTGCAAAAAGGAATCAGAAGATACTGAATGATTGTAAAGGTAGAAATAGTTGTTGGTGTCCTGCTGCTTTTCCCACCTGGAGGCCAGTGTGTCTAAGGGAATCATACAATACAAAGTTTCCCTGGTAGAGAAACAATTGTGAAAATGTGAGCAAACACAACGAATAAGATGATGATGAAAGTTATTTCAACAGCTCATATTCTTTCTTTTTTTATGGCATCAAATAGCATAGCACTTGGATATCAGTGACAGACTGCGCTTTTCTGGATTTTTAAGACAGAAAAACATAAGGCTGTTGATTCTTTATCTGGATAAAACAAGAGAATCTGAGCCTATCAGCCACAGCTTTGCCAGATGTTTGCATCATCAGATTTGTTCTAACACTTTCCAGATATATTTTGTTCTTCATCAAATCACAAAATCATGCTTAGGAAATTAAGAAAGAAGTTCTGGATTTTGTCAGTGCCTATAGCAATACAAAATGTCTCTTAACCTCTCAGAAACAATATGTGCTGAAGGATGGAGATCCATACCCTTCTCTATGAACAATACAGTAATATCTGACTCATTAAGGACCATTCATATAGAAAATATTTACTATGGATGTCACAACTGTTATCACCAGTTTAAAAGTGACAAAATGAGGTAAAAGGGCTATCACAGCAGAAGGGAACTGGAGACTAATATGCTGTACTCCTTTTCTAGACTATTACCAGATACACCTTAGGAGAGAGAACATTTGGTCATCTGGAGAAAGGTACAATGAAGTTCTGTTAGGAAAAATGTTGGATAAATAGAGTGAAAATTAAGATCTTAAATAATCTAACTTTAAAGACTTTAAAGTTGTTCTGCGGTTGTTTGTTGTGTCCTGAAACTGGTTTGACTCAATGTGTTAGCTTTTTTGAGCTCGACTTCTTAATGAAATAAGGTTTATGTGATTGTGCTGCCTGTCCCTGCTAGCTAATTAAAACCAAATACAGAAAAGATGTGGAATTTTCAAAGGTAGTTACACTCCCACAGACCTTATGAACTGTTAGCAGATAGGGCAGAACTGGAATCAGACTAGTGCCATCACTCAAGGACACTGCCAGATATGGCAACAGCTAGAATCATAGAATCATAAGGGTGTGAAAAGGTCCCTAAGATCATCAAGTCCAACTGTTCAATTACCACCAGTATTGCCCACTAAAACATTTCCCTCAAAACCACATCTTACATGTATCTTGATCACATGAAACACAAGAAAACACAATAAACATAAAACAAAGACACACAGGAAAAAAAAGAAAAACATTGTAAGATCTATTTTATTGTGTTCATTAATTGCTAACTTCCTGTTTCTTACTGTGCGTGACAGTTTGTACTTCTGTTTCTGGGCAGCTAGAACAGTGAGAGCCTATCTAAATGTGCAGTAGATTCTCAGTTCACAACTGATTTTTTTTTTAAGCATGTTGAAATCCTTGAAGGCATGTAGCAGTAAAAATAATGGTTATTAGCTAGATTTCTGGTTAATTATTTCTTACCTAATTTCTCAAAAGAAAATAATTTACTGGTCAGATCAGAAATTTCCGAAGAATTATAATTTTAAAGCCTTTACTATTAATTACAAGACAGCCTCCTACTAACATTTCACAAGTTTTAGTCAGAATTGCTATCAAAAAAAATAAAGTACTTCTTACTAGCAATCTAATACACAGTCACATATAATGGTGCATTTTTAACAAGTATTTCTCCATTACATTTTAATGGAAGTGGCTGCAATTCTTAAGAGAGTTCTGAAGGAGTCTGTCAGAGATTTTTTATGTAATCTTACTCTTCCTGTACTTCATCCTTGAAAACAGTTGTTCAGAAACGTACATACTCCCAAAAAGTGCTGACATGAATATGGCATGACTCATTTTTTTCTCTGGTAAGAGAGGTCATATAAGTATCTGGTAATGATATATGACCATATTTTAATCTGAGTACTGAAGAGTATTTTAGAGGTATATGTAGATTAAATTGAGATTTTTTTTCTTTTCTTCCCATATTATTTAATTCTAAAAATAAATATGTCTGAACTATAAATATCACACAACTAGAATACAGCATTAAAAACTTAAGTGAAACTCACCATTAAAGGTTGGTTGTTTTGGGTTTTTTTAATCACTGGTAAAGAAGGATGATCCTTGACTTATCTATCATTTTTGTGGGAATCAAGCATTCAAGTCTCCTGTGCAGCTTCATGAATTCCAGATGTTTCTGAAACACCAAAGTCACTGAATGTAAGTTAGTGGTCCACAAATTTGACAGAACATAAAAGCAGTTTGACAGGTATAGCTTCATAGCCAACAATTTGTACCACTGGTGCCTTCTCTATCTTAAGTAAAGAATTAAAAGACTATGAGAGAAAGACCCTCTGTCCCCATGTACTGCAAGATGAGCCAGCAGAGAAGAGAGGCATGGCTGAACAGGGAACATTTGCTGAGACTCCAGGAGAAAAAGAAAGAGAAAGCTCTGAAAGAAAGGACAGGCAACTTGGGAAGAGTACAAAGAATTTGCCAGCATATGCAGGGAGAAAAGCAGAAAGGCTAAAGGCTGGCATGAGCTCAACCTGGCCGATGTGGTAAATGACTACCAAAAAAATGCTTTTAGCAATCTATTAATAGTAAGAGGAGGGCCAAGGAGAATCTCCATCTTGGTGCAGCAGGGAATATGAGCACGAGAATAAGGAAAAGGTTGAGTTTCTCAGTGCCCTCTTTACATCAGTTGTGTTCCTACCAAAAGATCTGATAACAAAGTAAACAGTGGGATACAGATCAGTGGTATGTACATGGGCTGGGGGAAAATGTGCTTTGCAGAAAGCACACTTGCTACTACTTGATCCTAGATTTAAGTCACAGATGTCACAGACATTTTGTCTGTCTAGAATCCAGTCTTCTAGGAGAAGTACCTGAAATCAAGTTGTTTGCTGACACTGAAAGCTGTTAGAAAAGCAGACAGAAAATTCACTACAAGAAATGACTGTCTATTGACAAGGAAACGAGCTATATTACATAATGGAATAGATTTTGCTTGCTTACTTAGGATTAACACTACTGTTGCTGAGAAAAAAAATATGACCCCGAGGGCCACTTCTATCTCCTTTTTCACGATCCATTTCCTTGCTACAGAGCTTTAAGGCTGTGAATACAGTGTTATCCAAAAGAAAAGCTGAGACAATGAAGAAGGTTCCTATTCAAATATAAGGGTCTTCACTGAAAACAGACAAGGAGAAATTACTGTCAAGTTACTTGCTTTATAATGTGCTCCATTATCTCTCAGAAATAAAGACTTCACTTTTCCAAGCTCTGGCATCTGCAATTTAGCCTTTATTGTATTATACTTGTGGGAATGGCAGTTTAAGAATCTAAACTTGGGATTTTTTTGTTGTTTTAATCAAGGGAAAACAAATTTTCTGTCTCTTCATCAGTTTCTTATTCGTTTCACCCCAAATCATACAATTCCATTGTAACCTTACTTTTTTGTTTCACTCCCTGCAAATTACCGTATTCCCTTTTTACCTACACAAGCAAGGTGATCTTGTCCTGCCATCTAGTGAATCAAGAGCAGAACAACATGCTTCTTACCAAGCAGCTAGAGACATCTGAAAAGCTAGCAACCCGTCTGATTTCTTTAAAAGCTTTAGCTCTTATATGTCTGTTCTTTTATAAAAGCCATAAATAAAAGGTTCCATCATGTTGTAGACGAATGTGTCTTCTCCCTAAACAGCTAAACCTATTATTGTAATTTACTGTTTGATTTACAAGAAGTTTAACAGGTTTCATCATATGACAGGTAGTAATTTAAGTATTATCCACCAGTGTATTATAGCAAATGGTTTCATGCAGGCACAAGTGTCTCCATTCAATAGGTACATTCCTGTGATGGGTACTTGTGGATAAAGGTTCTGTTGTGCCAAAGAAATTAAACTACTGATGTAAAATTTTGATATTTACCACGCTGCATTGATGCTAACAACAAAAGCATTTTCAGCTCACAAGAATATACCAAAAAAGCAGAAGTATCTCCTGGAAACAACTGAGCTTCGCTTTCATTAGCATTGCAGCCTCATTTGGAATAGCAGGCTGCTGTTGTCGTTGTTAGGTTCTAATGTGTAAGATGTCTGTTCAATAAATAAAACCCATTATTAAATATTTCTTAATACGCTTACAGTCTGATCCAAAACCCACTGCAGTCAGTCAGTGAAATGACTTGCAATGGCTTTAAATTGGCTTTAGTCCAGGGGTTTGTTCTCTAAAGAATAGTTAATTGAAAATGAAGACATAAGCAAAAAAGAATCATATGGGAGAAAGCAGGGAGCAGATATCCAAAGAAGTACTACTCAGGCGTGTGTTAGGATTAGATTAGAATTAAAACCCTATGAATAAGATCATCAATCACAGGTAGCATGGTCAGCATGCAGTTAAAGCAAATTCTAACGCAGTGAAACAGGCAAATATTCTGTTAAAACTGCAGAAACCTTCTTTAAACAAACAAACCTCAGAAACAAAACAAAGGATCTAACAAATCTACCACTAAACAAAAGAGCAAAAAACTCTCTACTTGCTATAGCTGAATCAATTTGCAAAGAAGATGCATAGCTCTGGCCAATATTAGGAATTTCATTTTGCTATTACTGTGGGCATTTTAGAAACACACCACACAATGTTTGAATGCACAGAAAACATGAAACCTGATCACTTCAGGCTTACATTGCTATCGTTTGTTTGAACAATGACAGAAATAAACAATATTTTAAACCAAAAGATTTAGTTGCATTAGAAGTTTATTGTTACTTTAGCAAAATGCCTTTACTATCTGCAGTGAGCTTGTGTTCACTGATAAAATTAGATTACTTGAAGGTGTTTTTCTGCCATGAAAGGTGTTTTAAATGAAAAATAAAGTAATTTTTAGATACATATATATACATAAATATTTCCTCAAGTCTAATAGTTAAGACAAGCATAGGTAAAAAAAGAAGAAAAAAAGTATGAAACTATATAAAATAGTGTTTCTAAGACATATATAAAAATAATCTTAAATTGAGTCTCCTTGCTGCCATTCAGTACCCAACAGAAATGAAATACAAACCCAGAAGCAATCATTCATCTACCATACAGAAAAGAGCAATGCATCTTCACCTCACCTGTAAGCAATTTGGAAAAATAAGTTTAATTTCAAATCACTTTTCACAAAATTGTGCTGTTTATAGTAATATAAAATACAAACATGAGGAAAAATGAATGCCCTTGTGGATCTGGTAGCAGTAGCTATCAGTCTCTTTTCATTTTCCATTTTCAGATTGGATATATATTTATATATATACATATTTATTTTATTTATTTATTTTTATATCTATTTCCATGCCCTCACAGCCCAGAAAGCCAACCATATCCTGGGCTGCGCCAAAAGAAGAGTGACCAGCAGGTCGAGGGATGTGATCCTGCCCCTCAGCTCTGTGCTGGTGAGGCTTCACCTGGAGTACTGCATCCAGATGTGGAACCCTCAGTACAGGAGTGACATGGACCTGTTGGAGAGCATCCAGAGGAGGATCACAAAAATGATTCAAAGGATGGAACACCTCTCCTGTGAGGACAGGCTAAGAGAGCCAAGGTTGTTCAGCCTGGAGATGAAAAGGCTTTGGGGAGATCTGAGAATGGCCTTTCAATATCTAAAGGGGGATTTTAAGAAGGAAAACAACAGATTTTTTAGCAGTGTCTGTTGTGATAGGACAAGATTAAATGGTTTCAAACTAAAAGAGGGGGGAGATTTAGACTGGATGTAAGGAAGAATTGTTTTTAGCAGTAAGAGGGTGAAGCACTGGTACAGGTTGCCCTGTGAGAGAGGTGGGAGATGCCCCGCTGTTGGAGACATTCAAGATCTGGCTAGACCAGGCTCTGAAACACATGGTCTAGCTGTACATGTCCCTGTTCATCGTAGGGTAGTTGGACTAGATGGCCCTTAAGGAGCCCTTCTCGCTCAGAAGATTCTATGATCCTATGACATTAACTGAACATACTTATTTATAATGAAATCCAAGTCAGTCACACTGTAAATTTTCCTGCATCGAACAGTTCTGCTTCATTCAAAGCACAAATTATTCTTAGCCAAATTTCCTAAAGAAACAAGGTTTCTAAGATCACATTCTAGACCTACTTGCCTACCCATCTCTCCAATAGTAAATGTTGAACTTATTGGCCAGTTTACTATTTAACAAAAAGGTAGGAATCCAAGTAACATTAATTTCCTAAAAATGACATTAAAAAAAAAAAAAAGCAAAAACAAAACAATAGAACAACAGCTGGAATAAGAAGAGAGAGGACTACAGTTCTTAGGAGAAAAAGCGTGCAAGACTGCCATTAATTCCTTCAAGCTTATGAAACTCAAAGGAAACTTTGTTTTTACTGAACTCACTATGAAAAATTCCTCACACTACTACTGGATAGGGAAAAAAACATTAAATAAGTAAAGAAAGGCATCTTGAAAAAAAAATCTGTAAGTACCTTTCATCAAACTGAAAAATAAATTGAATATATGCAAATTTCTGATCAAATTTTCTATACAGGAATTCAATAATTGTGGAGAGATTATCTTTTGCTTTAATTCCCTCGTCAGACAGAAAAAAAGAGATGCATTCTTTTCACTACTCCCTATTCACTTCCAGCAGATGTTGTCCCTTCAGTTTCAGCAGATGTCATGGTGCCCAAAAAAGTGTTCTCACCTCTTAGGTTTATAAAATTTCTGATAGTACTATATCAGAAACAGGAACTTAAGCTTAAGTATTATCATTCATTCATAAATTCTGGCAAGCATCCAATCTGCTAAACTCTCAGCCTAGAACTAGAAAATAAAGAAGGAGAAAAGGAAACATGGAAACATGGTGTGAGAGAAATAATGTTTCTATTCTGTGTTTTCCAAAAATTACATAATGCAAAGTCAGTGCCATGGCAAGTTAAAATTTGCTATAATTATAAAACGCTTCTGAAAATCACTATAAATTTTCTCTTTCAATATGCTAATCCAAAAGTTAAAAGGGCTCTGGTACACATCATATATTATCCGTAGCATACGTTATATTCTTATTGCCTTTCACTTCTTTATATTGTAATCATTTCAAGTAAGTTGGAAAATAAAGTTTTATAACTAGGACCAGAATATCCAGATTACTGAGATTTTTTCCTATTACAATGTCACTGTATTATCTGTGACAGGAACACAAGGGAAAAAATGAAAGGAGGGAGGAAAAAAATAACTGCACCGTGGGGGGGGGGGGGGCGAGGAGGAATGGTACGGAGATAACAGATGGGTCAAATAAGAAAAAAAAACAACGGCAACGATTTGAGGAGGAAAGGTAACTTTACCAAATCGAACAAAATCGAGCAAATGGGAGAGACAAGTTTCCAAACCAAATCTGACGGCTTACGAGTAAAAAAACCGCAGGGGAAGCACACGTGCTTTACCTCCGCGGCAGCCGAGAGAGCGCTCCGAGCGGAGCGGCTGGAGCCCCTCTGCCGCCCCCAGCACAGCGTTAATTCTGTACCTCCCGGCATGATGTTGGAGCTAAATAAGCCCAGTTCACTCAGCCTTTCTCCCTAGGAGAGGTGCTGCAGTCCTTTGCTCATCTCTGTGGCCCTCCTCTGGACCTGCTCCAAGTGCTGCACATCCTTCTGTACTGGAGGCCCCAGGTCAGGGCACAGTACTCCAGATGAGGCTTTACAAAGGCAGAATAAAGGAGGACGATCACCTCCCTCTCCCTGCTGGCCACTTCTCTTGGCCCAGCACACTGTTGGCCTTCCAGGCTGCAGGAGCACATTGATGGCTCATGTTCAGTTTTTCATCTATCAGGATTGTCAATCACTTCACCATGGGACTGCTCTCAATGAGTTGTTCTCCCAGACTGTGTTCATATCTGGAATTGCCTCAACTTAGCCTTGTTAAACTTCATTAAGTTTTTATGTGCCCAGTTTTCAAGCTCATTAGGGTCCCTCTGGATGGCAACCCTGCCTTACGTTGTGTCTACTGCACCAGTCATCTTGGCCTCATCAGTAAACTTGCTGAACTCAATCACATTTCCTATGACATTGATATAGATGATGAAAGCACTGGTCCCAAGATGGACCTCCGGGGGACAACATTCATAAGGTGTGGACAAAATCCTTCTTCAAAAACAGACTACTGACAACTAACAAAAGCAAATAAAACCAAAACCCTTCTGAGGTAGGTATTGATGGCAGATAATGCCTGCAAGAATAGGTTGATTTCAGGCAACATGTCACAAACCAAGACATATATAGGGATCAGAAATTAGTATGTATGACATAGCCAGTCATTAAAGGAATTTCAATGCTAATCATATTTAGGATACAGGGAACAAGTAGACGAAAACAATCTAAATTTTAACTGAGTATAAATGTTAGGACCTATTTCTACAGGGAAATCTAGTTTCATTCTGATTGCTTGTAGTGAGAATGTAAATCAGGATGGTTCAAGAGAGGTCAATTAAGTTACCTGTTTATCAGACCAGTGTAGGATATCACACTCAACACTTGCTCTCTTGTCCCCAGGCAGTGCTATGAAACACTTCATAATGTTGTGCACTCACAGTAGGTCTCTTCTTCTTCCAGGCAGCCAATTATGCAATACTGATTGAAATCTATCCTGAAATTCAAATAAGCAGCAACTGTATTGCAAATCTGGTGAAAAGTCATGATGGATCTGAGCCTGCAGTTCCACTAGTATTGCATTAGTCCAGTGCAACACAGGTATTTCAATGTATTATCATAACAACACAAAAGGAGAAGACACTAAGGTGGGAAGGGATTGGAATGAATTGCCAAATTTTTTGGTACTCAAAAAACTGATTCTTCAAATCAAGAGCTTTCTTGTAGTGACAGATTATTTCCTTAGAGATGCAAAACTCAGCTCACTGAGCATTTCAGTGATGTTAGACATTGAACACTCTTCTTCTAGTCACCTATGCATTATAGCTTCTGGGTCCCCTTTCTTTCTATTCCCAGAAAGACTAAGTCAAACTCTTCCTGAAGCATTGCTTGCAAAAGCCTTCTGCAACAGATTCCTAACTTCAGTGCCTAGAACAAGTTTTCAGTGTTCCACGTGTTTGATTATTTTCTAATGTCTAATCTACAAAAACGATTTTAATGCTAGCAAGTGGATAGAAAAAAGTGATACTCTGGTTGAAATAGAGCAGAGTGGGCAGAGGTAAATAGTATCATCTTCTTACAATATCTTTCTAAAAGCATGGCATAATAGATGATTGCAATGAAGCCACATGTTTCTTTGTGAGTAAAACAACCATCTCTGACACAATAGCCTTACATATGGGAAAAAGGTGATATAAAACTTGTAGATATCCACACTTCTTTCCTTTTTTTTTTTTTTTTCTTCCCTTGGTCAAAAGAACAGCTTAATGACAAAAGAAAATCCCTTTGACTTTACAACAAAACCAAGAAAAGCACAGCAGAACTCCAACTGTGAGAAGCAGACTGTGGTGTACACAGTGTTTGAACCACACAGCAGAGACTTCTACAATTCAATCTACAGTCTCAACTGCCCCAGAATGCAATTTATACAGATGACTTCCTGAACTACGATCATATTCAAATGCATTTTGAAAAATATTTGAGCTTGCAAATAGTACTCCAGAACAATGCCTCCTGAAGTGATAGTCACGAGTTCAGAGAAACTCCAGTAGCAGTTCAATCAGCAATCTGCAAGAACAATGAACAGAGAGAGCCCTGCACAGTGTGGCTTCTCCATGCAGGGAAACTGATAGCATTTAGGATAAACCAAACAGTGTAAAAGCTGGCAACTCTTCTGCTAAATATTTTGGCTTTAGGGAAACAATCAAAACCTGAGCCTCAAAAGAAAACAGAATGGTGCAAATTCTGCTTTAGTGTATTATTTCAGAAGACGACATAAATAATTTTAGTGGTGCTTTTGAAGAAAAGAGTAGTTTTAAAGTTACAAAATGAACAACATTCATCATGTTTGCTGTGCAGCAATGTCTGAAGAATATGTTGTTTGCTAAAAAGCACCTTTTAAATAAATAAATAAAAGACACAGACATTAGCCCCTTCTTAATCTCATCAGCTGCAAGTCAGTATCCGCACTGTACATTCTCCAGTGATTGTATCTTTAGCTTTGTTTTGTTTAAAGCCCTTATGTTACCACATTAACTACAGCTTTAGACAGCTTCTTGGCCCAGGCACTGAGACTTTTGCAGGGTTAGGACAAAGCAGTGAAGTTCTTTATGATTTCATGACAGACCACAAAAAAACACTGCATAGCTACCCACTGGTTCTGTTTACACATTCTTTTAAAAATGCATAACAGCTACAGTCTGCTCTGCTGGCTGAGCTGCTGGAAGGTGTGGCTGGCATCCCCCTACAGAGACAGCAAACCCAACGCAGTTCTCTGGGGTTCCTTCTCATACTAGCAGGTAGGACTGGCAGGACTGGAATGCCAACAGTACAATACAGGACTGCAAATGTATGTGATTCGAGAATGTACATTCTAATATTATTTGATTAAAATAAAAAATAGCCTAGATTGTCTCAGTGATCAGTACAGGGTTCTGCACTAACTTCAAGAAGGCCAGGCTTTCGCTGACAACTTTACTTTTGTTCAACAATTCAGAAAGACATGCAATAGGAAATCAATACCATAGAAGATTTAAAAGCAGAGGATTCTACAAAATATAGTATAACAGTGTATCATATGACCTTCCTTGTCTGAAAACATGTTGCTAGGTTTGCTTATAGGAGTGATTACGCTCTCCAGGTTAGGACAGGGCTTCTCACAGCACATCAGTAACAGCAGCAGAAATAGCTCCCATTTCTCTTAACAAGAATGTTAACGGGTGCAACTTTTTTCTGCATGGAGGAATTTAACTCCACGGCTTTGCTTCATACAAACTTCTGCATGATACACCACTTCATCACACTGCCCCTCTGCTGCCGTCTATCACACAGCAAGAAAATGGAATGGAATATTGATGGGAAAGTTCAATCTCTACTGCCATACCACCAACACATCTGATGTCATGAGACAACATAATAATATAGGAGGCATTACTTTTGGAGCAGTCCTTGTAGTTCCAAAGCACTTTCTGAAGGCTTGTCTCCACCTGAAAGGACTCCACTCACACAACCCATAGCACAGCAATAGATCAATAACTAGAAAACCACCAAAAAGCCAAGACTGTTCTAATACTAAACAATTTTCCACTTACTATGAAAAGTGTATTTGATAATTCATAGATACACACTAAAACTCATCACCAGACAAGTTTCCATTTGTAGCACCATCACAATTAGAAAAGGCAAAGCTAACCAAAAGTTGAAAAATTTAATTTCTCTGACAAGTTTGGGATGCTTTAAACATTAGCAAAATTCAGCTGTAACAGAATTACTATTTTAACTTTGAAACTTGGCTTTTTATTTGGAAAAAATAAAAATAAAAAGATATAGCACCCATGTCACTGATAGGGCTGAAATCTGAAAGAGAGTAAAAATTATCTGTGCCTGGTTTGACAATAATCTTCAATAGCTCAGGTAATAAAAGGCCTTCAGAACCACCTAATATTGACTTAGGAAAAAAAAAATCAGTGCAACTGGGAAGTCATTACTGGAATTAACGTACACCTAGAGATCCCAAAATTAATCAGAAATCTATACTGTTTCTCAATGTCCTAATGCCTGTAAACATCAGGTGAAACAACCCCGCAAACTTCAACAAGAGAACAAAAATAGAGGGAGAATGAAAGAGGTGGCAGGGAGGGAGACAGATGAGAAAAGTTAAAAGTTGAGAACAGAGAGAAGGAAATGTGATTTGCTGTAAATTGTGGAATTGAGCAAAACCAAAAGATGCCTTTCTATTCCCCTTCCTTATGATCCAGGGATATATTCTTAAAACAGTGTATTTCTATTTAAAGAGTTTGGAGCATGACTGAAAAAAACAGTGAACGAAATTTTAACATAAAAAGTAGCATTTTTCTACCTTTAATTCTTCAGGGATATGTTTTAAAAATCAATATATTAAATCTTCTTAGGTAGTGTTTCACCACTTTCCACTCTGAAACAATATACCCAAACATGTCACCATTTTTAATGTCACTTGGATTGTTCATACTCTACCAGCTTTTTATGAGCAATTGCATTAAGTTAATAACTGAAGAACATGGAAGACTTACTTTTCATTGCCCTTTTTATACTCTGAGAATGAGTCGGGTGGGATGGTCTTGCCAATTTCCAGAAGTTCTTTACCTGACATCTTTCATGACATCTTCCTCTCTTATTCTAGAGGCTTGCTTGAATTTGGAATCTCATCAACTTTGTGTGTTCAAAACTTTAATTCTAATTAAGCTTTTGCAAAGGTGAACGTTAATGTACAATACCTATAATCTAGAACACAAAAAAAAACCTGTCAAAAATAAAAGCAAGGAAAACATGATATTAAAATTACAAGACATATAGGTCAGGATTAAAAAAACCAAAACACCTTTTTCTTCAAAATAACAAAATCTGAAAATGGGGAAATGTATTCTCAGTGTCTTCTGAATTAATATGGTCACAAGCAGATCAGGTAGCAAACAGTCACAAAAGGTACACAAGCTTTGGCTTTCAGATTTCTTTCCTTTTGTCTTTGTTAGCTACAGCAGCATCTAAGTCTGCAGTTAGGCCTTCCTACCACCTTTTATACTTGAATTTCATTTGCACATTGGTTTCCAAGTCTGGTCTAGGGCTAAAAAAATTTCTGCCAGGATCCTCTCTGACATATTTTATT
Organism: Cyrtonyx montezumae; assembly: GCF_038088225.1. Classification (NCBI taxonomy): domain Eukaryota; kingdom Metazoa; phylum Chordata; class Aves; order Galliformes; family Odontophoridae; genus Cyrtonyx; species Cyrtonyx montezumae. Next base: position 6,354,367 of record NW_027072056.1, on the reverse strand, counting down.
TTTTTCCTTAAAGCATCCAAGATAAGACCAGTGCTACATCATTTGAAGACTCATTTTTGTAGGTCAAGAGAAGTCACTGACTTCTTTTTGTGCTCCTTTCTTACAGTGTTTACATATTTAGTGCCTCTGAATCTAGCCCTGCAAAAGTTTATCCCTCGAGCTTGAAAAAGAGGGAAAGGAAAGAAACTCACTTAGAGAAGAGTCTCAGATCTTTTTAGAGCTTATTTAAGCAACAATTACATACATCAGCCTCAAGTCTCCCTCTGAGATCAAACTACATTCTTCATCTCCTTTCTAACCAGCAAGGTATGGATACGGGTATTAACATATAAAGAAAATACTTTGAGATGTGAGATCCTCCATGAGTCATTTCCAGTTTTTCAGCGCATGTGATAGGAGTGCCACCTGCTATGTTTGCATTGTGGCAAGTCTTGCATATAGCAATGGATGGGACTTCCATGGAATGAACAGAGACACTGGGTGAAGACTTCACTAATCAGTTACACTGCTCTTGTATCTGGCCAACAGCTGAAAAATACCAGAATGCAGTCATAAAAAAAAAAAAAGCCTCAAAAGGAAATAATGAAATATCTTTTTTTTCTCTTTAATTGTTTTGTTTCAATTGAAAGCAAGCCAGTATGAAGTCAATCATCCCAATACTAAAGTATCAGCAGATTCTTCTTTCTAGTGATTAGAAACAGTCTGAGTATGGGGCAGACATACAGCTTGCAAAGAAGTCTAAGCCTTGATAACCCTAAGTTGTTGAATTCCTCTCGATGATCTTCCTGATAAGAAAATGTTCATAAAATCCTCCTGGAGAATGAAGGAAACAATAGCTTTTATATTTAAAATCAGATTTATACAAAATATTCCAGGGAAGCTGGATGTTTTCATTGGTGATGCCTACCACAAACAATTTGTGACTTCACAAAAAGTCAACAGCACCAGTGTCCCACACTGTGCATTCCTTCCTTAGCTTGTTTTTCGAATAAAGTTATTAAATGGCAACAAATGTTAAGTCTGTAGAGGAAATTCGCAGCTGCAGCTATTAATATTCATTATCCAGTTGAAAATGAGGGCAGAATTTTGCACATCATCTCCTGCATTTGACTGCTGTCAACTAAGCATATACTAAGTTACCCTGAGCAGGGTAAGAAGAAAGGAATTGACAGTGATCTCTGAAGATATTCCACGAAGGACAATCTTCTCTCATAAAACATTCCACAGAGAAGTTGGAAATCATTTTCAGCTCTAAATGTTAATTAAATAAGAAAAAAATTAGAAAGCTTTGTTTTGTTTTTATCATGAACTTTAAGAAGCACGTTTGAAACAACAAAAAAAAATTAGTTCATGCACATTCTTCTCCACATTCATTCTGTCATTATTTTCTAGGTCATAGCAGAAAACTCAATAACTGAGTTGCAGAAAATCCTACCTAGTTCTCTGCTGTTTATAAAGTTCCTCCCACATCTCTGCTGTCTGATTGCCTGTTCCCCATTCCTGCCAGGAGATTCTTTCCAAGGAACAGATTTCCAACTTTGTGTTGTGACTTTTTTCAGTCTCCCCCTCCCTGGCACTGGATTTTTTAACGCCTCTCTTCCTTTTGACAGATCTCCAACCAAACTATTCCCTTATTGGAGTGAGATACATTTCTCCCAGCTACTGCACTAAGAAACAGAAACCATAATTGTGACCAAAGGAGGTAAAGAATATCCAGACACAGCCTGCATTCCCCAATGGCACTGTAAGTGACAGATGCTGAAATAACAATTGCCACATTTGTCACCAGCATGTCTACACAGTTCCACAGAGAGCTAGCATTTGTGCAAAAGCGTAGTAGAATAAGATATTTCCATAAGAAAATTCCTATCTACAAGTAGGAAGGAGGTGAGCTCTCATTTGCTTTTATTTTCTTTGACTCAGACTTTCTTTCCAGGGGATCCATGTTTGTTACAGAAGAGATGAGTAAGAGGCTTATTCTCTGTACATCCTTCCCCAGCAGTCTATGCTTTCCCCAGTATATTCCCTGCTACCTTTTTTGCTTTGTCCATGAACTTGAATCCCTGCAGAAGCACCAGCATATTCTAAATGGAAAGAATGCCCCTTCCACAGATGTAACCAACTATCCTTGTCCAGAAAGAAGATGGTGGCTGATCATATTTAATACGTATCTCAGGAGTACATCTTTCCTGAATATACATCTATTTATAAAATCCTTCCACCATAAGGTCCAGGAAATTACATAAAAAAGAGGAATCATTGCTAAAAATAAATACAAGTATTATTAAAAGATAAAGCTTTTGGATTAAAATTATCAGCACAGCAGGACATGTATCACCTAGGGAAAAGATGAGTTACTGCCATCATAAGTGGAAGCAGTACTTCACTATACAATAGAATTTCTTTCTGTCTTTTTCTTTCTTTCTTTCTTTCTTTCTTTCTTTCTTTCTTTCTTTCTTTCTTTCTTTCTTTCTCTCTCTCTTTCTTTCTTTCTTTCTTTCTTTCTCTCTCTCTCTCTCTCTCTCTCTCTCTCTCTCTCTCTCTCTCTCTCTCTCTCTCTCTCTCTCTCTCTCTCTCTTTCTTTCTTCCTTTCTTTCTTATCATGTTTGGGTTCCAAATTAAAATAGAAATATAGAAATAAAAATAAAGAACAGAGGATCATCAACAGACTGAAAAATGCTGGAACAATGGAAAAAAAAGTAGTAATTCTGTACAGAAGTAAATAAATTGTTTATTATAGCTATGAATAATAAATAAACTTGAATTATTATTATGGATTCTAGTTAAAGCCAGTTAAACCAGTCTAGTTTAAAATTTCACAAATATAAATCATTTCACAGAGGAAAAAAACAGTTAAAAATAAAATAAAAATAAAAGTTATATTGGACTTACTGAAGGAAAGAATCTTTCCAATTAGATAGCATCCTACTTTACCAAAAATTAGCCTAAACATCTTCTAATAAAAACAGATGTTGCCCATAATGGTAACTATCAGGCAACATCCTCCAGTGAACATGAAAAAATCATTTACAATACTGCTTTAAGTAATGGGAATGCACAAAAGCAGGCAGATGAGAGTAAAAAGCAAATAGAAAAGTGAAGAAAAAATTAAAAGCTCAGGTTTGCCACTTGACTATTATCAGGTATAAGAACATGTCACTAATTTGATATTCCAGGCAACCATTACTGAGTTTTGCTTTGTTTTGTGGAATGATACAACAGACTACAAGAGTACAGGACCTCAGGGATTCTCAGTGGATATTTAACTTGGAGAAGAGCAAAACATATTGAATGATGTTGCAAATGAGCTTCTGTTCTCTTCCCTGGGGTTTAAAATGATTTATTATAACTGCACCTGAAATTTAACATTGGCTCTCCAATATTGTCTCCAAAAAAGACATACACCCCTAAAAATGTCCCCGTTAGATGGCACTTCTCTTCCTGCAGCCCTCCAGAAACAGAAAGCCCACTGGAGACAGAGAGACTTGTACTAGCTGCAGTCACCAACCTCCAGAAACAGGCACCATCAAGTCAGTAGGAAGCAGATCTCAAATAACTAGCTCATGCTCATCACATAAACATCTCCACATACCTCTAGCGCCTGCAGTACTAAATAAAGCTTGCAAGCTCTTTCCCCCAACAGAAGAGTTGGAGCAAGAAAAACTTGCTCAGCTATCCATTTGTGGAGGCAGTATAGGTAAATACAACCCTACTCCCCTGGCCTACTCTCATGTATATATATAAGCACTCAAGAGGAACTTGATACAGAATCCTGAAAATACTCTACCAAAAGCGTAGAACAGACAGAAAAGCAAAGAAAAAGAACTTTTAAACATACCTTCTCCCAAAAACATGGTCCCCTTCAACCATAAATACTGCAACAAGCAGGTTGCAACTGAAAATCTGTATTGAGCCTAACATCTCGACTAAAAAACAGTTGTGCTGGCAAGAAAAGACCTGGTAACTTCGTCCACTAAAATATGAAAACAAGACTTCAGATGTTAACTTCATTTTCCCTGTGTGAGACCTAGTCAAAAAAATTGTTCCTATAGCATCCCTGTCATTGTTGTTTCTTGACAGTTATGGATTAACTACAGAGCACAGAACTTTGCCCTCAGTCTCACACATGCATTTTAGACTTCCACAAGGTCTATCTAATGTTGTAGGAGCTTCTCTGGTTGAAGGTCTGGAATAATTCATTGTGTAACACATCCATCAGACACACAGTTGCTCATCTCCAACAAAATAAATGTGTTTTTTCACATGTATCAGTCATGCAATTAATGCACACATACATATACAAAACAAAACATGAGAGTAATAGCAAGCCTTGGAAGATCAAGTAGTAATGTATTTCACTGTAACATCCAGCACAGACAAGCTTTTGATGGAACAAACAGCCTAGGGCCCATAAAAAAGATACAAGCCAAATCATGATCGTCCCCTCACTAAAAGCTTGAAGTTACATTTATTAGCTAAAAGTCAGAACTTCAAAGTCTGTAAGAGAAGCACCTTACCATGACCCTCAGACAGATTCACTGAAAATTTTGGAAATCCTACCGGCTGTTTAGCTTCAAGTGAATTTCAAGATTCCTGTGATAGACAGTACAAATGATGGTAAAACATCATCATCCATTAATGGAAAGTAGCTAGTTTGCAATCCTTTCAGTCTTTCAGTAGGATTAGGATCCTTGCAGTCTGTTTGGTTTTTTTTCCTCAAAAATATACACACACAAAAGAAAAAGTTTGTTTCAGTCTTCATGTGAATGGGCATACTAACTGAACAGACAGGTTGACTGAAACCTTTCAGTAGCCCTTAAGAAAACCAGATCAGTAACAGCAAGGAACAGCTTGTATTACACTGAGTTTCGGAAGGGAAATGCACACAACTTTCCACACATTAGCAAATACTCTGTAAGAAATCACTCTTTCCTTCCTTCCTTCCGCAATTTTCCCAGCAGACAACCAAATCTATTTTAGAAATTACTCCGCTCTGGTGTATCAGCAGGCACACCTTTCAGATGGCTTCCATTTCTCCTCTTTTTAATGACTCATTAGCAAAACGCATTCCTAAACATCAGCTTGTCCCTATGGCCAATAAGCCAAAATGTAACTGTTAAGGTCGGTCATATTTACATGTCACCACTTATGCTAATTGCAATCCCAGCACTGTACTCTTTAAGAAAAGTTATCAATCATCTTGAATATGATTAAGCAATAAAGCGAGAAAACAGCTCACAAGGTGATCTCCCCTACTTCTCAGTCAATTAATGTTGTATTGTACTCCATCTGTTCAGAGAAATGTTTCATATTGAGCGTCCCTTCCCTCCCCTTAATGCACAAAGAAGTAAACATGAATTGCACTATTTTATCATTATTCTTGATAGCACAGACATGCACCTCCAGCAAGCTGCAGTTCCCTGAGTGTATGCTTTCCCAGATGTAGTCCAGATGCCTCCTAAATGCATATGGCAGGAAATTCTTTGCAATCTTTTCTGTTTCCCGTGTATTATTGGTTTATAATTGCTGCTATCCATCATAATTTTTTTAGCTACTGACTACTGCCCTGCTTTGCAGGTGTGTAGATGAAACACAGGCCTAGCAAATGAGTTGGTTTTACATCTATCTTTGTGGGGAGCAGTACAGCTAGTCTTTAATGTCAGCTTAAAGGAAGCTTTATTGGCAAAATCAAACATAACAAAGATGACTATAGTATTGCAGAGAGTTCTGAAGAGAAATACATCCTAACGGAAAATTAAGCTGTTTTCATTATAATTAAATTTATGTAACCACTGTCTGGCTGGAATTGTGTTAACCCGAAGCCCAAGCACAGTGATGGAATAACAGCATAGCAGAATCCTATTCCACTTCAGGGATAAACTTTCTAGTTTTAAGAGTACTAAGTATCTGAAGTGCAACGTGAAGATTTCATTTTTGCTCCCAGCAGCAGTCTATCTCTGTCAACATGCCATTGTGTTCTGATTAAACCTGACCTCTAGAACTGGCTCAAGGATTCACAGCAAATGCTAAATAATTGTATCTGCCCCTAAGGCTGAGTTTTGACAGCTGTGGAGAGGGAACAGAGTAAGGACAGAGGATACAGATCTGTATTGTACAGATACAGGATAGTACAGTCCTGAATGTAAAGTCTTAGAGACTAAACCTGGAGATGGCAGAGGTAATGAGTCCTGATGAGCCTACCATAGCCTCTGAAAACAGAAATGTCTACTGAGCTTGCTTTTCCAGCTGTATATTATGTATTCCCATCTCTAAGCAATGTCCTAATTTCCATCGAGTCCATTTCCTTCTCAGTGACTCTTCTGACTGAGGTTTCTAACATTTGCTTTGTCTTATGAGACACAGTACAGGCACAATGTGAAAGAATATGGGATCAGCCTTGAGTCACTGGTTTCCTTAGGTTATTCTCTGACAAATAAAGTTTCTCAGTTCTTCAGTTTTGCCCTGAAATAATAGCATCAGAGTATTTCTTACGCTTAGGACACAAAGAGATTTTGTCAGATAGTTATACTGTGGTATTTTCCGGAACATTTCACTAGACACACCATCAAACATTAAAACTTGCAACTGTGGATGGAATAGCAGCTTAGCCAGTTTTAGCTGATCAGCATAGGAGGGTAAAGGTCTCAACAGGACATTCTGAAGTTCTCAGTAACTAATACTGCTAAGCATAAAAGGCCAGCCCCAGCAAAACAGTAAGAGAAAAGAATATAAGTAAGAATCAATAGGAATAAAAATATATACATCCATCTCTGGCATTTTACCTTATATTAAATCCTAACCTAGGTCCAACGGACAGTGCTGGCTTCCTCTTTTTGAGAAAGAAAAAAAAAAAAGGTTAGGAGTGCTTGAGTTCATGATGTTTTTCCCAATCACTTAAATGTCAAGTCCAGTGACATACTGACCTGCAGTTTTGTCCATGTACTCCTTAAGAATCATTCTCAGACAATAGATCGGCTAAAAATTGTGTGAGGACTTCAGACCCTTATTAACCTTGCCAGTATCTTCAATCTTTCATGACCAGAGAGGTTTCTGTGTTTAGTGAAGATGTACAAATGATTAGTCAGATCACCTCTGAAGTCTTTTTCCCTCCCTCATGAGATCAGAGAGGACAAACTCTCAGCATAGATTTCTCCTAATCTACTTCAGTTGTTTTACAGGCATTTTTCAGATGTCTGAGGTCTCACAGAAATTTCTTCTTTTTTTTTTAAGTTGGAAAGAAGACAGTTTATTGAAATAAAAAGACTATACATACTTCTTAGAAGTGAACCTAGTATTGAGATCTGTATCAAAACAAATTTTCTTCACTAAAAATCTAATTTCTAACTTCTACTATACTTCTATCATTCGAGTCATGCACCTCTCTGGAGGACAATTTGTTCACCAATCTTATTCAGAACCAAGATCATATGTATGTTGATCACCAGCTTCAGTTCCTAGAGAAAATGATCAAAACCTACTTAACATCCAGACAGTAAGAAAGCTGTAATGAAATAGTGTTTTTATGTATTTTGTTGTGGTTTTTTTTTAATTGACAGAGATCCTTTTGCAGACAATCAAAAAAGGAAAATTAAAATAGACTGAATCATATCACCTCATAGAAAAATAATCTCAGAAAACTTCAATGAGCTTCTAAGGAGATTATTCAATAGCACAGCCTCTCTCCCCTAAGAGTATGTATGTGGATGTGAGTACTGCTGCACAAAGAGGAAGTAGATCTGTTTCAGAAAGCCCTTACCAGACCATGCAGATAATAAGTTAATGTAAAAAGGATAAAGAGAATTTTTAGGAATGTATTTTAGAAACCATCTTTCAGAAGAGAATTCTCATAGTAGAGTTTGAGTTTATTGCTTCTTTTATATTCAACCCTAAAGCTGGTTTTAGAAATACAACAACCTTTACAGGTCCACTGGGAAAATATATGCAGGAAATAGACCTTTATGAACAATCACAGTCATGTGTTCATGTTTTTAATGATACTGATTGGATTCAGCAATTCGGTAGCGCAGCATCAGATCTAGAAAAAGATAATTTACTCTGGCAAAATACGAATTTCATAAATTATAAAGAGAAATAAGCATACATTGATTGCAAATCTTAAGGTATCATGGATGCATTGTGTTACAATCAGTTTCTTCCATCCCATTTAATTCCAGAGTCTGTAATAGAATGGAATATGTTTCTCTGAATAGAAAAGGCCTGAGAAAAACACATTACAAATTTGTACAAAACTGAGTACTGCAACAAACGAATGTGAGTATCTCTACATATAAAGCTCAGATAAGAGCTTTTGGAACTGATTTGATGGACAAGGCAACGTAAAGATCTAAAAGACCAGGTGCAGTTTTAATTTGGACCACAGGAATAAATGAATGAAATGGGTCAACCTAATAGTCTTCAGCATAGAGAAAGTAACTGAAATTCAGTTACATCAATGAAATTAACCAGGAAAAAAAATATCAACTGAAGACATGCATGGTTTCTGTGTGTCATCCTCACAGACAGTTGGAGAAAAAAGGACAGCAGGAGATGTAGCAGGAAAAGTAGCACAAATGGGACTAAGGACAAATGAAAATCCAGGGAAGAGGAGAATGCAGTGCCTACACCCATAGGGAAATATAGGGGGAATGTTTCTTCTTATAATGAATAGAAAAAAATGTCTCAATAAAAGGAAAACTGAGCAAACAAAGACAAAACCACAAACAGACTCCAAGACCTGGCAGGATTTGCTCAAGGAGCCAGACATTATAAGAGAAGAAGAAGAAATACCATGATTTTGCTTCCACAAATAGCTACCACATATTGGAGAGCTTGAAGTGCATTGAAGTGGAACCCAAAGGAGGCCAAAGAGAGAGGAAGAGAGGGCAACAGAGGTTATTTGAACCTAGGAATAGGAGGCTTAACTGAGAAACAGTCATATTGAGGAAAAGTTTTGGAGGTAATGGAATACAGATTTAAAGATCATGGAAGCAGTAAGAGGCAAATGAGTTCAAAGAGACGTCATTGACTCTGCCATTCATTCTTGACCTCTGAAGTACTAGCAATTTATGATGAAAGCGGTGACACTACCTTTGCCATAGCCTTGTTAATTAACTAATTATCTAAGGCCAAAATCATAATGAGAGCTACACAAACAGTATTCAGAACATACTGACATTTACTAGATCAAGTTACAGTCAAGGAAAACTATTTTTTTTTTTTGTGGTTTATTTTCTTCCTTTCAGATTACTTCAGAATTATGATGATGTGTTAATGGGTTAAAAGTACCTTTGGCAAGTTGGTACAAGGCTCGGCTTTCAATGATAACCAGCAGTTTGAATGAGCCCATAATGATGCTTTACATTCAGTTCTGGGTGGCTGACTGCCTTTACCCTCTCCAGACCATTCATATGGTTTTGATCTTGTGAACAACCAACATAGTTCCTGAGGAAGGGTAAAAGAGGGGTTAATGGTATAGTTTACATTTCTGGGGAGCAGTTTCCTGGGCTGAATGTTTTGGAGGCATGCACTTGCCTAATACAGTTCAAGATTTGAACAACTGAAATGTCTGAGTTTTAAGTTGACTGTAACCATTCAGGAAACAAAACAAAACAAAAACAAACAACCTAATCTGTTCAATTTATGTGAGCGTTTGATGAAGCAAACCTGAGGCTGGCTAATGAAATACTAAAAATACTACAAATTGCCATTAGTTTTTGCTGTTAAATGCTCAATTATGTTTTGATTGCCCTGTGCAATAGTCAGAAATACAAATTTTCTAAGTACAGTGATGGACGTCTAGCTATGTCTAGAGACACAAATAGGCTTCTAAAGAATAAAGTTGGAATTACTCACACCCATTCTTCAAGCTGAGCCATTCCCTACCACACTGCCAGGAGTCACTTCTCCATGAACACCCTATCACCTGCAATTCACCACACAGTGCAATAGCTACTGGGATTCCTGAATGAAAGTCACAGCAGCCAGACGGAAAGCTTAAAAGCAAACAGGGTGCAAGCACCTGCATGCTGGAAGAAATGTGAGTGGAAAAAAAACCACACACCATTCTGAGGGATCAAGGGGAACTGCTAGAGAATTCTTTACACTTCACTAAACCACTGAAATGTGTCAAACTGAACACAGAAGCAAGGATCTAAATGTACCACCACATGGTGGGGGAGCTGTTTAGAAAAAAAAAAAGAAAAAAGAAAATTCCTTTATTTACATTCTGGCGGTCTTAGACAGGATGGATTTTGTTTATTTAATGTAAGTATCCTAGCTTATGTTGTAATATATCTCTCTTGCTTGTTGTTAAGCCTAAAGCCTTTGTTTTATTTGCAGAGAGAAGATTGTGAGAGAAGGTTCTGGTGTGTTCTGCAAACTTGGGGTCCTCTCATTTCCCCTTACAACAGTAACAGATGCCTGCAAGCTCACACCACAAAGCCTGTGGCATTTCATTTTTTGCAAATATTCCATAATTGATGTCTCATAAACGCTCTTCTGTGCTGTATTTCATGGCACAGGCTAAAGGGAGGGGACATTTTTCCAGAATTATATTTGAAAACCAGTCTCAGATTTCCATTGCTTCATATAACAGATGAAATAATAGGGATGAAAGAAGACTTGGGAAATTTTTACTAATGAGGACATGAAATGTCGTTAGCTTCTGGAAATACCTTAGAACAGCAATTCTGTACATTAACTTGTGTTCTTTCCTAGTTATAATTTAAAGATTTTATACAGGACTTACCAGTGCAGTACCTGAGCATTTTAACAGTATTTTTCTAATGTATATCTCACTTTATTTATATATGCACACCTTCATTCTAGGTGTGGAGTTTGGCCTGTGCTTCTGAAGAGAAGCAAAACACTGTTCTGTCATTTCCTCTGGAATCCCAACACAGTACTTCAGAGCACTGGCTACATTTCTCTCCAAGAAACCAGCGTGCTTTCTGGGACACACAAGTAAAAGACAATGCCAGAAATAAAACTTCAACAGATCTAATTGGAAGCTGGTGTTTTGAGCCTCTGCTTCCTATCATCTCCCCTGACCAATGGCTGAAATCAAGCAGTGACAAAAAGATCTTCAGAGTGTCTGCAGGAAACAATTCATAAGTGTTCATGCTGCTGCCGCACTTACTAGTTAAGAAGGCATACAGGCATATAGCAACATAAATCTATCAATATTCAGGCACTGTTTATCAAACAACTTGCTTGAGGCAATTCATTTCACCTTAGAAAGAAGGTATATTAAAAATATTCATTTTTTGATAACTACATTTTCTCTGGATAATCAGAATCATTCAGTCTCCTACAATTCTCAATACAGCTTTAAAAAAAATACATATTATTTAAGTCACATTAGGCTAAAACTGCTGGACTGTGATCTAAATTAGAACATGAAGTGGTACGCATACAGTTCACAGCATTGGACGACTCTAGTTTTAAGCAGTAGCCCACAAACATTTTTTATTCTTCGGGGCATAGTTGGTACTCTCTGAAAATTAGATCTCTTTCAGAGATGACCGAAAACCTTGGCCAGACAGAAACCTCAGATTTCTGTACTCTTCACCCAAGAACATTAATACTAAAATTCACATCTCTCCTCATACAGGTCACTGCTTCCACGGCTATCAGCATGGCAAATAAAAGGAGGAATAATTTAGCAGAGTACACTTCTGAAAAGAAACAAAACTTTCACCAGTGTTTGCTCGCACCACTGGTAGAGACTTTTAATGGAACAGGAAACACATCTTTCTGAGATGGGAACTCCTTTAGGAGAACCAGCAAAACATTCTCTGTTTGAGGGGGACAAACTGTTTCCCACTTTGCATCTCCACTCTAATTGACTTCCAGAATGAGCCACTAAAAGGGTGCACGCTGTACACTTCTTTCATTTCTGCTGGACAGCACTATTTGTCTACACTATACAGCCATCATTAGAAACAAGCCTTCACAACTGGCTGCCTCTGCATCACATGCAGAGCTAAAATTACCAAAAAAAAAAAAAGCACAAAGTAGCCAGACAGCGGTGTAGCACAGTCTCTGTGGGTATAATACAAAACCAGCTGGCCTGTAAGAATGTTTTTCGTCATTTGTTCTGTCATGAAATTTTAATTTTTGTGACTCAGCTTCCCTTTCAGACCTGGGGATTGCAGATCAGACATGCTGAATTTCCATCTGCTGCAACTCAAAGCAAGGCTGTTCCATGTCAGAGTTCAGAATTAAACATGCAGAATGTAGTGAACAGTTACAATTCATCACTGATGATGAGAATGAAAACATAAATAAGGAAATTAAAAAGCCCACGTCAAAATTAAAAATAGCACTCACCACCACAGAGGCAAAAATGCAAACTACATTTCAGTAAAACTGCATACTCCGTAGCGAGACAAGAAAAACCTTCTTCGCTCAGTGGGATATTAAATTTTATAGCTTTACCTCTTATTTTTAGATAGTACTTTCAAAGCATAGCTTCTGGCTTCCTTAATTTCTTTTATATGTAATACATTTTGATTTTTTTTTTTCAAAAAAGAGATGAACAGCCATAAATCAGTCCAAGATGAGGAGGTCTTAAAAACGTAACAGTTAAAACTGCAACATTCATAAATATTTTTATTATCCTTTCTAGACTTGTGGAATGGCTTGACATTCATGTTTCAGCTTGGCAAAAAAACCAGCATAAATCTGGAAACAAGAAAGCACACTAACGCCATCTCATTTCAGGCTGTTTAAGCCAGTAGAAGAGCCTATGTATACTCCTTGCGTGCAGCAAGCGCTGTTAGTGCTACAAAGTGTGGGTGACATAAAGCAGCAAAAGAATCTTTTTTACTCTTTTTTTAAACAGACCGATTGCAAAAGACTGATTCATGCTGCTGGCAGACACTTACTACACACCTACATGGAATCTGCTTGCTGCTTCCAAAGACTACAGCCATGGCTGGGGAACCTTGCTGAGTAGGTAGGTACTAATGAACCTCTGGAAGAGACAGCATTATGATTCTCAATTATGAATAGGCTGATGATCTTTCAGTTCCACCAATCAAAGAAATTAAAATGAGTCCAAGTACAGAAGCTGTGATCCACATCCAAAGAGTCAAGCAAGGCAGAGGGAATGTACAGTTTTCTTAAGATGTAGAATTAAAATGGATGGGTCTGTTTTTAGCTGTGAACAAATATCTGAATCGTAATAACACATAGCATTTCAAAGTTAAAAGTTGTTCTCAGCAAAGTGGTACTAAACCTCATTAGGAAACTTGAGTGAGCATAAGCCAGACATTCATTTCCTTGATGTCATCTTTTCCATTGGGCATACACAACCATACGGATGGGTTCAATACCACAGCAAAGCAAGCCACTTGGCCAGGAATTCTATTATATAGTAAACTCTGAATGTAATGCATCTATTTATTTTCATGGAAACTACAACATACAAAAACCACAACAACACTGTTCAAGAGATCAAATTCTCATCTACAAAGCACTATTTTGCAACATAGGCATCACCATTAGCTATAAATTCTTGCCAGCAATGAAGAAGAGCCTGCATGTGACACTCGTGACAAACTGCACCAGCGGAGGTGACCCACTGTCACTGTCACCACTGCTGAAATGCACCACCCACAACCTTGCTGTGCTCACATCCACTGCTTGGCCTCCAGAAACACTCAGCAAGCATCAATGAATATCAAGAGGTGCAATTTTTTCTGCATGGAGGAATCCAAGGAGACATCTTTGCTTTATCCACACTTCCGTGTCAGATGTCATTTTGTCAGAATGGCCCTCTGCTGCCCTCTGTCACACAGCAACAAAATGTAATAGAATATTGGTGGGAAGGTTCAAGCCCTGCTGCCATCCCACCAACATCCACCTCTGACACTGTGGGCCAACATACTAAAATAGAAAGCATTACTTTCCAAGCATGCTCATAAAACAAGCTCCTCCACAAAAAAATATCTAGTTCTTAGCCCTGTTTAGGTAAGACAATTCAATTTTTACTGTTTATAAACTAAATATTTCTCTAATTTTAATCAAGTTCGTTTACCTTAAATGAATGTTTTGCAGCTGGGGGAAAGATCTGTTAAGTATTAATAGTTATTTTGTAGGAATCTCTAAAAATATATTCTGTGTGAGGTCCTTTGAAAAAACCCCAAGGAAAAGTCCACAAGGGGCTGCATTCAAGCTCACACATGATGTAAGGTTTTTAAAGAGTTCTGGCTGTTCCAGGAGACAGGGAGGGGAAGACCAACTCTAGCAAAAGGAACTAGAATTAGCTGGAGGAAAACCCAAATGCTACATACAAAACTTGGAGATACAGCTGAAACAATTGCCAGGTACAATAATGCAGAAAGAGTACATGATATATATATACAGTGCCATCAGCTATACCTTCAAATCAAAAGATTTGGGTCTGGATTTGATTGTAGATACAATTCAAGAGCCAAGTCAAGGCCAGTGCTTTGATTCACATCTAACAATACCAACTTCAGTTATTTCCATGATATCCCAGAAAAAAACAAAACAAAACAAAACATAATTGAGATTAGCTGTTCTTTTTAAAGTGAGTCAATCCAGTACAGAATAATTATTTCATTTAGAACTAGTCTGGATTCCTTTAAATTAACATTTACTATCATAAAAATTAATTGCAAATGCATTTCTGACATAAATTGATTACATTAAGGCTTCTATGACAAAAATGTGTTTGTACAAAAAAACACATTGTAGAGAAGCATGATAAAGAATCAAAAGAAATCGGATTATGGTTTTCACTCTTTGCTGCATTTGCAATTCATGCCAAATATGTTCACTGTCAAGTTGTCATTTTATATTAGAATTTAATTTCCCTGCTATTGATTGTCTCTCTGGCTTTTCTTCTTCTCATTCTTCAGCTGGCAGGATTAGGGAAGAGCAATAACAACAAACTATAACAAGGAAATTGAGGACCCAAGTAAAGTTTGCACATATTTTTTCAGCAGTCATCAGCCAGACTGACCTCTACAGCCTCACGCAAATTATCATTAAAGCTGCCATGCATTTAAATAATGAATCACTGTTTAAAAAGAAGAGCAGAAAAAGCACCTTTTTTCACGTGGAAGAGGAAGATCGAATTAAATGAAGGTACTCTTACTACACATGCTTATACAACATAGTAGTTGCCATGAAGATCACACTTCACTTATGGAAGTCAAAGGACAGAAATATTGCTCACAAATAAGATGTTGTATTTGAGAAATGAATTAATTAAGTGTATGGGACAGGATAGATTGTTACATAAGTACAGTGCATTAAAGCTTAATCCTGTGTTCATTAACACTCCTAGTAAGCACAGATAGTTTCAAAAGTTAAGGGAAAGAGCTATTCTTGTAGCATTTTCATCAACCTTTTCAAACTCATTCTTTAACTACAGTAAGTTGTCTTTGCATTTCTCAAAGCTGTGTTCTGCTGAGCGGCAGCATTAGGAAAAGCAGCCTAGAGTATGTGCTAGTCCTGAGCGCGTGAGATCTTTCTAGCAAGCAGTGATGGGACACCCCCTCCTGGAGAAACAGAAACACTTTCCCTGCTCCTTCAGTTTGAGAATAGGAAACCGGTGGTATTCCTGGGATCTGGAGCCAGACAGCCGCGACAAATCTTTATACAATGCAAATACTGGGCCCTTATCCCCTTGCTACACAACATTCTTCCCAACATCCAGCAAAGACAAAGAAACAGTGGTCTTCAGAGAAACATCAACCACATTAAAAAAAATAATAACAACTTTAGGCTATATTAGAATCACTGTAGAAAAGAATACCTAGGTGAGAATCAAGAATCAATCAAGAAATGAACTCAAATCCTTCCCAAGGGGGATCTCACTGGTTGACCAAGTCCCTGCATTTCAAGCTGTGTCACTTTGAACCTTATAGCATCACCTTTCAGCTGGTTAGCTCCTAAAGCTAATAATCAAAATAGCTCAGACTGAAAGACAGAGTCACTTTGTTTGGCTAGAAGCCTGAGCCCTAGACATTTCCTATTCCCTTTTCTTTAAGATTACACAGGTAATCATCTTTATGAATTATAATAATTTTCATTTATTTTTTCTTGGAATGTTATATGCAAAATTTATAGACATTAAAGTTGCAAATTTTCTTAAGGGAATGGATGCTAGAGGTGGCCTGAACGTAATAATCAACATGCTACTGCTTTGTGGGTGAACCAGCTTTTAAAAGAAGACACACAGAGCAGGGATTTGTGGTGCCAGTAAGCAGGACTGAGTGCCAGAATGTAAGTGCCTCATTGACTGTAGCATTCAAAAATGTAAGAAATCTACAGCACTGGGCTCCCAGATGAGCAGGCTGGCCTCAGACAGGGCAGCTTTCCATTGACAACTGTAATATCTTACAATGCAATGGAGCAAATGTGTAAGGAATTCGTTGTACGGCCTGAGATGGCCAGCTGACACGCTGCACGCAGACAGCGGGACGGGATGCCTCTCAGTCAAGTTTCTGACATGGACACTTCTGATTTGCAGCTTAATTAGATGCCATAATGCAAAAATTAAAAGAAAAAAAAAGGTGGTGGGGGAAGGGAGAAGAAAAAAGTCACAGCTCAGGGACATCACTGATGTGATTTTCTCTTGAAATTGGCAAGATAGTCCCCTCATTTGGACAGCTTCTAACCACAGTCTTTCTGTGCATGTTTTTAATGAAATACAAAGGATCTAACTCCAAATACTTCAATTTGCAGCCCAATTTAGAAACAGCAGAGGGACAGAGCAGTAGCACACTGCTCACACTACTTCTGATCAAAGAGATGATTCTGCTTGGCTTAAGCAGTGTTCAATCACTGTTTACCTCAAGGCAAGAATGAATAGCAAGAGCATAGCACTGCAGGTCCCAGTCAGTTCTTGAAGCCTCTATGAAGTCTGTAGAGTAAATTTCTAACTTGCATTAAGTGTGAAGGTTTTCACTGCCCAAGGCAAATCGATTCCCTCCCTCAAGTTACTTGAACAGTAAATAGCCACATGCAGGCAGAACCTGTCATTCTGCACTGTGCAGCATCTTGCAGCATCAATAGCTCTACTTCCACTCAATAGCTCTACTCCACCACCACAGTACAGACAGTGTTTCTTAGAGGGTTAATAGGAAGGAGGGAAAGTTATATGAATACATAGCATGCATTGAAAGTCTGATTAAATTCTGCAGTTGCCTTCCAATCACTTCAAACAGTTCTACATTCAATTATAGTTTAGGGTTTACAAAAAATACTTCTCAGCATTTCCTTGTACAAATGCTAAGCTAAGAATATGTGGTTTGGCCTATAAGCAGAAAGAATGGAGCTAACATTCTGATACTGCTGGTGCAGGAACCACAGAGGCAAAAAGCAAGCTAAATACAACCACCTCAAAGACAATCCTGTACTGTAGAGCTGACAGCTTTGGATGGGTGCTAGGGCAGTAAGACCTTTTTTCTGTGGCTGTCCACTTAAAGCATTTTGATGCCTAGTTTTGGTGACAGGCTTATTTTCACAGGGTATACACACTGACATTATGTCTGTAGAATTAACCTCACCTGTGGCCTTGTGTCTAAAAACACAGATAATTACTTTAAAAGATGACGGTGAGTACAATACCCAAATTATCATTCTGATTGTCATGTGAGCTGAATTAACAGAGAAGAATCAGCAGAATAAACCACCATCAGTCTAGAACAATGGCAAAAATTTTAAGTTAAACACAGAAGTTACTATAATTTGATCTGTTCGGTATAAAGGCAAAATCAGGCTAGAGATATCAGAAACCCTGTACACTGCTGTAGTGTTCAATTAGTAAACCACTATCCACAAAACAGTGAAAACATTAAAAAAAAATCCAAAGTAAACTGAATTCATAAATTGCTCCTAAATAAGTAGAAATGAGATTTACAGTTCACTAAATATGTGCTTGAATTATTGCTGATCTTTGTAAGCCCAGTTGATCTAAGTTCCAAGACACTGCATATGCATACAGCAATTACGTTCTAAGCTTTAGCAAAGCATACAGGTAACACAAGAATGTAATCTCCTGCAAAAATCAACCAGGCTGATAAAAAGTTACCTTTCAAATAGGATCTCATTTCTGTGGATTATTCCTGCCGATTATTTTGTGCTGAAGAATCTGGTTGAGGCTTTGAAAAATGTAATAAATCACTGTGTAAAACTGGGCACATTACTGTATTGGTTAACTCTCAGACAAACTCCAGCACCTGTTCCATGCTAAGCAGCATACCTGCGTGGCAGCTTACAGCCCAAAGCAGGAAACTGCTTTTCTGCTGAAACTGAAAGTGGACCTCAGAGCCAATGTAATTACAGAGCCTGGAATTTTAATGGAACACCAGGGTTAAAATTCCTTTCACTGCTTCTTGTAAACATCTGAAGAACGTGAATTAATAAAGAGCTTTCCCTTTAGTCCTACCTTGAGTTGACATTTCTTCACTCATCTGGCAACGTAGGTGATCAGTAAGATCACAGAGGAATTCCAATCCCTGTTTGAGCTCCCCGGCAGACACTGCACCTTGGAAAGTGTTCAGGGTTGGAACAGAGGTGCAGGTGATCCTTTACAGAGCTCAGACTGCAGCAGCAAAGGGGCCATGCTCCTTCACCTTCTTTGTTAGCTTCCACCATGCAGATAGTATGTCACACTTCTTATTGCAAATACTGTGCTAGTGCTTCCAGATATCTTTCTAGAAGCTGCTTCTTCACTTGAGACCAGCAGAGGACAGTCTCATGTCAACAAGTCACCTGGAACTTACACAGCTGCTCTTCCTACAGGCACCCTTTAGAGCACGTCAGCGATCTGACAGTACGGGCACGAATCATGCAGTGCTCAGCTGCACCACACCCTTAGGGAAAAATATCAACTGATGGAGATCAAGAAACAAGTAGCTGCAGAGTTTAAGAAGTCCGATATCTGTGTGTGTTTATCCCATCTCTGACCAATTTCAGTGTCCTCAGAGCACATTCTAACTTTCCCTACAGATGAGGCAATTGAAGTTTCTCTTTCTTACACTTGATCGCATATTTTCAGATAATCTGTAAAAACTTAGAGACTTTACCTTCCTATCAAATGTTGTTGAAATCAGTACAGGTTCTGAAGCTACCAAAGGCAGACCTCTCTTAAGCTGTTGCAGAGTGTGATTCCCAAAACCTCACTTCCATGTTAAAATATTACCAACATTCCAGATTCAGCCAAGAACCAGATCAAAGTACCAAAACATTATGTTTTTTCTTCCACACATCCAATAAACTGCCAAGGTAACAGCAGCACGTTGGCAATGCATCAGACTCAGGAAAACTCTTCAATAGCAAAGAGAGCTGCTAAAGTGTTTGATAAAAGGCACCTTACTCTCTTTTTCTGGCAAAAGTTGTTCTCTGTTCCTAACATCACAACAAGGCAAAGAGCAGTATCCTTGTCTAGCTTTCTGCAGATAAGCAATATGTTTCCCAGTGATTTTGATGGCAACTGAACTAATGAATGCTGAAACAGCTGGAAATTTTAGATCAATATATAGCAGGGCAACTCATCTCTTGTAGGCAAGTGTTTTCATTACAAAACTACATTTCCTACAGGCAATAGTGGGAAAAAAATGCAGCAAGAAATCTTGAGAATTCACATTTAGGAGGGCTTGAGCAAAAAGAACAACACCATTCAAACGTGAATCTACCTTAACTGATTTGAGAACCAAATGTACTGTTACAGTCTTCTATGTAAGAATCTCTTACAGAAAGTTGCATTTATAAGCAGACACACATGCACAAACTCACAGGCAGCCTTTGGGTTCTGGGAATGCCAGAGTTGCAACCAGTTTAAATAAGAAATTTAAAACATAAATACCAATGTCTGAAAATGGTTGATCAGGTATGCAACAAGCCATACTAAATTCTGTGTCTGGAAAAGAAGGCCCCATACACAGGCAAGCATACTGATGTTGCCTGAGGTGTCTCTGATTTAACAGAAAAATGTTTCAACTTCTTAAGAAAGAGAAATAAAGGGAAAAACAAAAAGCAACAGTAAAAAAAAAGGAAGTAATGAAAGGTAGCAGGTTGAGACAGTATAGATTTTTTCCCTGAGGAGGTTTTTGGCAGAAACGCACATTTGCACACTCCTGTGGGAATGGAGAAAACCCCAGCCCTGCCACATTCTGTGGTTTCAACATGACTTGAAGACTTTGAAGAAGAGTACAACTTCTGAATTCCCAAGTAGTTTGTCAGGAAAATATCATGAATATGCACCAGCAGTATTTTATGCAATGTGTATTAGTAATATACTTTCATAGAATCATGGAAAAATAAAAAGATGGAGTAAAAAGAATGAAACTGATTCATATCACCTATTTGTATCCTAGTTGTCAAACAAGATCAACTGACACTGCCCGAGAGATGTTTCCATCCCCTGTTCCTAAAGACATGGATCCCACAGTCCCCGTCCCACCAGCCCATTCCACCATGTTGACTTCTCCTGCAATTTTTTCTTAAATATCCATCCTCAGTTGTTTTTTTTTTCCTACAATCACATCTATGCCTAACTATAATTAAGAGATTATTTCCTTTCTTCTTACAGTAGCCTTTTTATTTTATTTATTTATTTATTTGTTTGTTTTAATTTAACTAAGTCCTACTCCCCTGTCAGTTTTCTGTTCAGGAGTCTATGCCGTTCCAGGTTGCTCAAACACATTTTTGAGTGTTCCCATTGCTCTTGAAGCTGTATGACCAGCACGAGATGCCACTTAAGGCAATACCTAAGCAATGCTGAGCAAAGTGAAAGGATTGTTCCATGCAGTTTTTAGGCCATGCTAGATCTTCAGCATGCCACCTTTTTCTCCCTCTGGCTCCCTCCTGCAGCCCACAGACAGTAACACCACTTGGCTGCATTTCTCTTTCCCTTTGCTCTTTTTCCCCTGCTTTGCCCTTTGCCACCTCTCCCAAAAGTCAGCCAGTCATCCTAACGTGGCAATTTGGAAAGCCAGCATCAGAAGCTACCCTGCGTTATCACACCTTAAAAAGGAATGCTCTTTGGCCAGAAAATCTCAAGAGGAAAAACAGAGGAGAATTTCTAGAGTTCCCCATATCTACCAAATTCACCAGAACACCAGTGACATATGTTGTTTATTTAAAACAGTATCTTGGGGTCACAATCTTTTTCACCTGTTTTACTTCATCCAACAGGTTGAAAACATTTCCCTTGGCATGGGAAGTGGAAAAATCACATTGAAATGCATGTATTCATTGGGTGCCTGCTTAATCCTGAGCAGAGTTACTGGGGTCTATTTGTTAGTTAATATCACCTGCATAGCACCCTGAATTATCCTTAGAGTCACTTTCAATAAATACAAATAGGAGAGAAATCTTCAAAGACTACATTATTCTGATTTCCTCTTTAACACCATGTCATATAGATAAAATATTGTTTAAAAGTGCTCAAGAACTTTAAGAGTAAAGAGAAATTTTCCCTGTTTCCATGGAAAACTGAAAGCATAAGAGAATGAGGGTAAAATTATGGCCATGTCTCATCCTAAGTATATTCACTATCTAGAAGCACAGAGGACTGAGAAAACATGACCTGGATTCTGCACTGATGAAACAGAACATAACTTTGAAGAGCAATTAAAGAAACACTACAATTCCCATTCCAAAGCTGTATATAAATTACTCACATTATATTTAGAGCTGCAGCTATTCACAATGAACTTGTTATTCACAAAGCCCATTTTTCCAGCCACAAACTAACCACACATGATTTTCATTTTTTAAATTTTTAAGTGCAACATCCAGAAATACTGAAATGGATTTCATGAAGCATTTCAGTTTTGAGCTTTCATGCAAACGTATGGGCCCTTGATGCGTTGTCTTTGTGTTGGTAGCTCGTGCAGTATGTGTGACGTTTGGAGGGGGGTGTCGGTAGGGGGCGGGATGTTGTGCGGGGCATTGTTAGGTCGGGTGGGGGGGCGGGTGATGGGGGGCGGGGGTGTGTGGGGGGTTGGTCGGGGGAGGGGGGGGGGTTGACAAAATATACATTTGTACAACAGCTGATGGATTTCTGTCACAGCGTGCCAGGGCTGCTTCACTCTCTACAGATACAGAAAGCAAACTCTCCTCTACTCTGCCCTTGTGAGTCCCTGTCTGGAGGAGTACTGCATCGAGGCCTGGGGCCCCCAGCACAAGGAAGATGAGAGAGTGCTGGAGCATGTTAAGAGAAGGACCATGAGAACGATCGAAGTGCTGGACCACCTCTGCTAGGAAGACAAACTGAGGGACTTTGAGCCTGCATAAGAGAAGGCTCAGTGTAGACCTGACACTGCACTTCTAATAATTATAAACAGGAGAGAAATCAACACTTTACATGGGCAGATAATGACAGGATAACAGGGAACAGTTTTAAACTAAAAGAGAGAAGATTTTCAGGGAGATTTAGGTTAGATGTTAGGAAGAAATGTTTCACTACCTTAAGAGCTACCCAGATCACAATGACACACAAAGTGAGGTAGACTGGAGCCACATCACTGCTCAGAGCTGGCGACTGTCAAGGAGTCAGTGTCTTCCTGCTGGAAGACGAGACCTCAAGACCTTGCCAGGCTATGTGAGACGTCAGAGTCCTGTGAGTGGATTACCAGTCACTGAGGATCCACTCCAGGAGTGCCAGACGTCAGAGGTCCTGCCAGAGATGCACGAGGAGTCCCGTCACTGGTGGGACAAGAGAGAGGTGCTGAGGGCCAGAGGCCACTGACAGCTCTGCCACAGGCAACCTCCAGACTCAGTGCTCTGAGCACCTCTGTGCCAGGGCAGCTGCGGCCATGAGCCAGGAGGCACAGGCACGGCCGGTGGAGATCCTAGAGTACATATGTCCCATCTGCCTCGGCCCACAGGACAACACGGTCCACGTTATCCCCTGCAGGCACACCTTCTGCAGGGACTGTATCCGAGCGCTGTGCCGCCAGCACATCGGCATGCTTGTGAACATGGCACCACGGCCCCCAGTGAACGTCACCGCCCGCCAACCACGGGGAAGGCTCCAGAGGTGCCAACGGCGGCGGGAAAGGAGAAGATCTCCACACCGCTCCCGGAGCATCTCACCCCGACGTGCACGGTGCAGCCCCTCCAGGCCTCCCCGCCGGCTCGTCCGCAGCCTCTCCTGGCAGTGGGAGCTGAACGGGAGCAGCCGGTTCCGGCCATCGGGGGACATCGGGGAGGCCGAACGGCTGAGACAGCTCCAAGAGGGGCAGTGGGGCTCTGGGGACCACGCATGGGCCCACACCAGGCCACGCTCCTGAGCGGGCGGCCCGAGCTCACCCAGGGACAGCACAGGAATGGGAAAGCGCTGGCGGGGAGAAGGCTGAGGCACTGCACAGCTCTTCTGCCTCAGCTCTACGGACGTCGCCTCCCCGCACTGTGTCAGTAGAAGCGCTGCCAGTGGCTCGAGCTCATCGCTCCATTCCCCTCTGCTCAGCCCCACTGAGACCCAGCGTCCAGGTCTGGGCTCCTCATTACACCAGAGACCTGGGCACGCTGGAAGGAGCCCAGTGAACAGCAGCTCACACATTCTGTTACCATATGATCACTGCTATTCCAGTGCTCACACGCAGTGAGCAAGCACACACAGAGGAGCACATACACTGCCACCACTCACAGGTGCGCAGTTTCATTCCTGTCACAACTTATACCAGCAGCTTTTTAAAGTGCCCAATATGCCTTTTGCTATGGTCTTTCTATCTAACAAACCTTGCTAAGTTTAGCTTTTTTTTTGCTGCTCTCCGACAAAACTGTCCATCTCTTCAGCAGTACAGTGACACTCAAAGCTTCCAGAGGAGAGGAACAGGAGGAAGAGCTGTGTTTCGCTGCTATTTTTACCGTTCCCACGAGTTTCCCTTCCTGCCTGAGGAAACGAGGTGCTTAGAGCAGCCTGCTGTTCTACCTGCTGCAGATTCGTGAGAGATTGAGCACCAGAGACTTGGAGGCCACCTCTTCTATTTCAACTATTTCTTCTTCGATCCTCCACGTTCCCCTCACCAACCATTTTGCAATGGCATCTTAAGGACTGAAACACAGAACGTATTATTTTTCCCCCAACAAAAATAACTTCCTGAGAACAAAATCAGCAGTGCTTCACATTTCAGACAACGTGACCTTGCTTACTCCTTTTCTTCTGAATTTCAGTAACATTTTAAGTGCTTTTAACAATGATTTTCGTCAGGGCAACCCAAATGAGTACCTGACAAGTACAGCAAAGTCATTTTTGAATGTGACTGTCCAAGATTTTTGAAACAAAGGTCTCAACAACAGCATGAGCAGTACTCAGTTCCTGTGCTGTCAGCAGAGCCCTGGGTGGGCCTTGCAAGGTTGTGCCAGCCTTCAAGGGAGAAAATCACAGAAAACATACAGAAATTCATAATTCCTACACAGAACAGACTGAATTGCGGTTGTATGATGTCTTCAAGTTTACCAAAGACACAGACTACTCCATTTTGATTTGTTTCCATTCTCTGAAGTTTATCACATTACTTGTGATGGTGAGAAATGAAGAGCTTCTCTCAGTCAAACTACATCGAAGAAGCAATTGAAAAGTTCTGTCACTCCGTAAGATCATTAGTTTATACCACCTTAAAAATTTAAAAGAATGCATGAGGTGTGTTCTGATTTGCTGTGTCCCATTACGTGTTTATAAGATGTCAGCTGCATTCAGTTGTTATTGCCTTTAAGCAGAAATGGCCACAGTGATTTCCAGTGTTCAGCAGCAACACTCATTACTGAGCCTAAATCCACAATACTGCTTCATTCAAAAAGGATCAGAGAAAACCTAACCTGCTCTTTGCAAGGTTTTTCTTTTTTTTTTTTTTCTCCTTATTTTTAAATGGTTTTAAACTTTAGTTCACTGCAGGAAGAGTTCAAATACTGTCAAGATCAGCTGTGGTTCCAAGGCCCACTGTTGAACTGATTGTGAGATTCAAAGCCTGTCATATCTCAGCTGCTTGAAAAATTGACATAGTATACACATATAGCATGGCTCCTTTCATGTGGAAGAAGGGAAGAAAGCAAACCACAAGGCCAGCAAACCCCCAGAGACAAAGCCAGCAAACTGTCAGGGAAACATTCTGCTTTATAATTCCATATACTGTCACCTTTATTAACTTCAAAACTCGCTCTGATGAAAAGAGTAGGACTGAGCTTGATACACAGAACAGCAAAGCTGCAGTGACCTGGAGAATACACTTATGCTCAGCAATATGAACTACTTCAAAATAGGTTTCACAGTTACCATTATCCCCACTTTACCTCACAAGATTTTGAGTACCTTCTATAAATTAATAACCATTCACTTAAACTGTCAAAAAAGAGGTTTCTTTTTCAGTCTGCAGGATGGAAGTCATCAGCAGCATAGTTGTTAACACTGCTTTTGCACAGTGCTGCAATTCCAAAGCAAAGGCATGTTTTTTGCCCAGTTAATTCACACCAAATCATTTTTGTGCAACAGAAGAACACCACGGGAGGGCACCCCATTTCTTTATTTTCCCCAACTCTCAGAATGTGTTTTGCAAAGAGAATCTGTGTGTGCTATTTCACATGCAAATATTTAGCATTTAACTGCCTTTCTGGACATTCCCAAATACATACATAAAATAGACAGCTCAAACAAAGCCGTTTGACATTCCCAATGTCCAAAGAGCATTTGAAACTAAAGCTGTTATATCTACCAGAACTGAAACAAGTAGAGGGCAAAAAATGAGACTGTACCTCAGCACTGCACTGAGATATATGTAAGCTGAATTTTATAAGAAAAAACATGACCCATTTCAACCCAGCTACAAGTACTCGACATGTTTAAACACTAGTTTCTAAATACTGCATTCAGTGCACATAATGTCTCAATCCTATATCAATTTAAAGGCAGCCACAAGATCTTAAGTAGCATTCCTTGAAGCAGCAGCGTTTAGTTCTGCTCTGTTTGATAAAACCCTGCAGTTGCTCAGATCAAGGTTTCCTACTTGGAAGGTCTAATTCATAAATCCATCCCAAAAGAGAGTATATTCATCAGTTCTAGGATATGCCATTCTCCATTGCCTAGGTAAATCTATAACTCAAGTTCAAATATAAATCCACTCTCAGGTGCCAACTGAATCATAAATTAAGTCAAATTTTAAAGCCTTGTAGTTGAGTTTGATAATGCAGTTGGATCACCATTTTGTTTCCATAACCAACCCAGGAAGCTGTATAAGGGATCTCAGCCTCGCAGCTCTTTCTTCAAGGTCTTCCAGTACCATTAGAGCTGTATCAAGTCTTTCAGAAGAGCACATCTTCATAAACTGTGTACATACAGAAGACTAATTGAGTTTGCTTTCATTTTCCCCCCCACATGCATTGATTAAAAAAAAAAAACAGATATAAAACACCAACAGTAATGCTTCCTTCACTTCTGCACGATTCCTGTAAGTGGTCACCAAATATCATCAGAACTCCAACAGATGGCACTCTGCAGAGGCACTCTGCCTCTCGCAACCTACTGTAGAACTCTTTGGACTGTTTCGCACTTATTTTAGACAAATGGCCTAGTTCATATAATTTATAAAAAGTGAGCTCACCTTTCACGTTTTTTTGTCTTCCTGACTGCCCTCCAGCAATATGATGATTAACAGAGCTGATCCGTCAGGCTAAAAGAAAACTTTTTCAGCAGTTAGACATTCTAATCTGATACCGATG
The DNA here is from genome assembly GCF_038088225.1 of Cyrtonyx montezumae. Lineage (NCBI taxonomy): Eukaryota > Metazoa > Chordata > Aves > Galliformes > Odontophoridae > Cyrtonyx > Cyrtonyx montezumae. Next base: position 6,327,667 of record NW_027072056.1, on the reverse strand, counting down.
AAGTGTTTACCTGCTCCCGCTCGGATCTGGAACAGGAATACATGAAATGAGCCACTGCAGAAGCTATTAATGTGACAAGCAGCTTAGCAAAATACACTTCAGCTAGTTACTACTAACAACTAGGAAAGTAAGAATAAATGTAACACACAAATACACAAAGAGTTCCCTACATTTTTATTTAAAGAAATACATTCAAATGCAGCATTGAGAACAGAGAGTGGAATATCAACAGTTAGAGAACCTATGCTTAATTATGTAGTTGTTTTTGTTGTTGTTTCTTTAATAAACTAGCACCACTGAGTCACGAGTCACAGACTACATTATTTCCAGATGTGGAAAAAAACACCCCTACAGGATTATAAAATTTCTACAGTTTCTATTAAAAACCGATTCTCAATTTACTATTCCTAAAGAGCTGAAAACAGTTTGAATACAAGTTCTCATACCTACACGTTGCTCAAGTTACCCATAAAAGACAGTTTATTCTTAAGTCTGTACATCCCGATCAAGGGAAAAAATGTCTAAAAGTCAGCCTTCCACGGCTCTTTACAAATTGAAGTATGAAAGATCTACTGTGTCACAAATTTACACAGTGCAGTAGGTACAAGTCTGATCATACAAAATAAGAGCTTCGTAGCCCATAAAAATACTAAAATCAACTACAAAACTCTTAGTGTTCAGTTGAGCTGTCTCAAGCAGCCACTACATCAAATTCCAAAAACAATGATTTGTTTATAGCACAGCTGCTTGAGCATATTCACAATGGGAAAAAGCCCAATGTCTCACTGTGAAACTGATTTATAAACCTAATTTCCCACTCAAATTCAGTGGTAATATTAGTGTTTGCTATCTATTTTAATCTAACAAGACCATTATGTATTTGTAGATTGTGTTTGTATTGTTCAAAGTGCTAAAAGTGCAGTCAGAGAATAGAGTTTTGCACACATTTTCCAGTACACCCTTCTCTGGCACAGGCAACTTAAGTAAGCATCTGTAGGTCTGCGAGGTCAAAAAGGCACACACTCATTTGTACATGCTCAGGTAAAATCAAGCACTTTGCTTTGAAGTCCTGTCCTAAATATTAAATTGTTTTCTGAGTAAGGAGCATCCAGAATATCCTACAAGCAGATGTCTGGCTTTTTATAAATACCCTGATACAGCTGCTTACATGGTGATGGTGAAAAAAGAATGCTTTGTTTTTAAACTCATGGTATCCAAGTATTGCTCTGGAATATATGGAAATTAAATCTGTGCTCTCTCACTCTATCAAGCAAAGTCCAGCGTTACAGTAGCTCATGTGGTTTATCAATTCACAACAGTTAACACAGACAAAAGACTCCTTCAGTATCTGTTCTTCTACTGGAGACCATCTACAGCTTGAATGAAAACGAAACTGAAGAATTATTCAAGCAAGATCATTTATCAGGAAACAACAGAACTGAAACGCACCTCAACCAGAATACAGACTTTCACAAATTAACGGTTTCACTTTCTTTCCCTACAGTGGTCTTCTACGACATGCATCGTAATAACTAGTGCTGTTAAAAACTAAGAACATATCCCTCTTAACAAAGCTAACAAATTTTTCTAGCGGGCACATTGGCTTGCTGGAACGTTTATAATAATCTTTGCAAAATGAGGTCTGGAATGTGACATCAGCACCATTATACAGGATGCGGATAAAGTGTTCTTTGGGTCTCTTCCCATCCTGCCACATCTCGAAAACTAATCTGGCAGCAAATCGTGGAAATCTGGCCTCTGTAATGCCCAAGGCACTAAGAACAGGTGACAGTGTGACATCATGTGCTGAGTGAAGGACAAATATTTCTTCTTTCTTGCCTTCTGCAATTCGTTGAAGCCTATTAACAGTCTGGTTGAGGAGAGGGTGAGTAGCCAACAGTGCATACAGGAAATAAAGTTTCTTTTCCTGTCTTTCTCTCTCATCCTCCAACTGATGTCTTTTGATCACTTTGAAGTGTTCCATACCAATGCAGCCAGTTTTGGTACAGGGGAAACTGACATTGTGGCAAAAATAGCACAAGAGAGAATCTATCGGGTTAGAAGCTCTCAACTGCCTGGTAGGAATGCCTACAATCTTTGCCATATCCACATATATTTTCTCCAAATCATTGTTCTTCACCCGCAAACTGTACTGCCTGCGCTGCTCCTCTTCTAGGTAGTGGTTCCGCATAGGACAGTCACAGCTTCCAGAACAAAAAATGGTGCTCCACTGATGCCTCATGTTAATTTTTTTCCAGTCAAAATCTGGCAAAAAGGTGTAGAGCAGCGCCAGCGCGCTCTGCAGGGTTCGGCTTTTTCCTGTTGTCTCCAAGTAGAGCTGTTTTGCTGTCCAATCACTCAGAAGCAGTTTGTGTTTGTTTACATAAATTTCTCGCAGTAGTTGTCCATTTCGCAAGTGCTGTACAACACCTGAAAGAGATTATTTGCCTTTTAGTTTTTTGAGAAGCTACAACACATGATTATAATCTCCTTAGTTTTGGAGGGGAAAAAATATATAGCTAGCAATCTTACAGTTAAAAGCTCTCTTAAAAAGCTACAAACTTCAAAACCGAGCCTCACCTATTCTTGTGCACTAGAAAATCACATGGAGTGAGATACTTACTGTTCTTTCCATATCTCTCAGATTTTAGGAGCTAAATTGAGATTTAGATAGGAAAAGCTAGTTTTGCACAATTCATTTAAAACATTGATGATTTAATATTGCTCTTTGGACTAGAAATATGGGACTGAGTGGGTGTAACATTATTACAAAAAAAGTGGATCCAGACTGTGCCTGAATCAGGTTTCCAGACTGATTGTGAATGATGTGCTCTCTGCATAAAAACTACCAGCAGTGAGGATAATGAATACACAGAATGTAAACAAGTGTGTAAACTCACAAAACCAGCCTGAAAGTGTGGAAATTGCATCAGTGTTCCTTCATCTTCCTTCAGAAAGTAGAAATCTAGATTGGCTTAGATTGGAAGGGACCTGAAAGAACAAAAGCTCCAAACCCCCTGCCATGGCCAGGGCTAAGTACTCAAACTGCTTGATAATTTTCACACTAATGCTTTGGCTTTATATAGCTGGATAGGAAGAAGGCATGTATCCTTCTTCCGCTCCGGAATCCACCTTGCTTGTATTATCCTCCCTCAGCAGCCAATGGACAGGCACAAACTCATGATTAACTAGAACATTTTTATAACTAGCTATGACAGGAATCACAAAAACTAGTTCAGTCACAAACTGTAAGCAGTGATGAATCCAGTTTCACATGCAACCTGCTGCATCAGTAAGAGTCCTTGGTAATCTGGCAAGAACTGTCCTGAGATCACTTTGCAATAACACACTTTGGTATATATAAACAAATTCACAAGAGGAGCTCAGCAGCCTCTCTTTTCAGTGGCAGTATTGAAATCTCAAAGCTTTTTGTTTGTCTAGAATTTAATTGCTGGCATTTCTCTATGTTCTCCCAATAACTGGCTCAAGAGACGTGATAGATAGAAAATAAAGCTTGTGTGAAAATATCCATAAACAAGGCAGAAAAGATGAATCCACGTCTATAAGCCCAGTTCCCTTACTACTCTTGAAACTTTGTTAAAAAGCAAAAAAGGGGAGGAGGGAAAATAAAAAAACAAAAGAGGGAAAACTGCAGAAAATATCAGATATTTCAAAGATGTTCTACTTTGATAATACAAACAAATTTGTCTGCTACACCTGAATCTTCTTATAGTCAACTCAGCAGTTCTTTTACAAGTGAGAACTGGCAACTAATGATTGCTCTTCAGTTCGAGCCTTTCTGAATCACAAACTAACCAATAAGAGAATAGCAAACCTTTCTCTGAAGGAATGTAATTTTCCACAGTGTTGTTTTTCACAAGGGTGACAAAGCAATTTTGTGGTTTGGAACATCAACTAAAGTTGTTCCAATTTGTAAAACATAAAGTCATAAGAGATGCCAAGGGTAACTGACCTCTAACGGAACGCAGGCAGGCTACAGAATAATGTTTAGTTTCTTGGACTGTTACCACTTTTGTAGTAGAGCGCTTAACACTTGACTCCTATCCTAGTAAAACCTAGCTATGACTAATATTATGACTTTCCCAAAGAAAAGCATTTATTAAGAAAAACAGAGCATATGTTTTCAAGCAGACTGTGTGAAGAGAGAAGAGGAAAATGTAAAGCTGCTATGGAAACTTACCAGTCTGTGTAAGCTCCCCCATTTCACAAATAGAATGACTAGGGTAACGAGGCAGGCTGCTTAGGGTACCATCCATTTGGGCTGCAGACCCTTTAGACATGTGCTTAATGAAAGCTTCCAGCTGAGGATGAGAAGGTTTCCTAGAGAGACAAAACAGTGTGAAAACTTCCAAAAGTATACAGAAAAAGAGCTCAAGAAAGTGAAATATTCTGTCAGCTCAAAGTTTCATGGTGACACGTTAACTTCCCACTGACAGCATCTGCTCTTACTCAAGATTTCTGCAGGCGTGTAAAAGAAATCTTACTTAATACTGAAGAGCTAGGGGGACTGATGTCTTGTCATGTAATGATTATGATATCTTTCATAAAATAATTTCAAGGGTATTTGTTTGCCTGTTTGGTTTTTTTTGTTTGTTTGTTGTTTTTTTTTTTAAATGCAATTGTACTGTTGCGATTTTTTTAAAATTAAATCCTTTCAAAAAAGAACAAATTTCTCTCTAACTTCTGAAGTCTTGCTGCACTTTAAGAACACTGTCAAGGCATGAAGAATCTAAAAGGGATCGGCTAACCACTGTGTTACAACCCCAGGCGGTTGTAATTCTAATGGACTTCCAGCCTAAACAGTGATCTATTTTGTGGACGTTCCCCACAATAAAACTATTTAAAAATAAAACGGAGAAAGGTACATTTTATCAGAGAACTCTTCCAGAAGTCTAAGCTAAATATTAAATATTTAGTTTGAGTTCAAACTTTGCTAGAATGATACACTGTTTTGATACAGAACCCTTGGAACGTAAAAAGCTTCCTTAATTCAGACAGAAACCACAAGAGGGAGCAACATAACTGCTCAATAAGCGCCTGGATAAAAGTTAAATGGACATGGACTTCCATGCTTACATAGAAAACCCAACACAGAAGCTCTTAAATGAGAAAGCACTTATAGCAGAGCTATGCTCGCAGCACGTATGCACAGATCTCGTATGAAACAGCCCTTTTCTGATATCAAAGCAGGTCTTTGAAATTCCATTGACATTTCACTTTATAAACTGCACGAGTTTTAACTTCAGGGTAAAAAAGAAAAAAGAAAAAGATGACCAGTGAATGTGCAAAGTTCTTGAAGAAAACAATACTATAGATTATGGTACCACTGCCAATAAGGACAGCATTAAACAAGCAAAATGAGAGAAAAAACATACAAAAGGCTTTTTTCATTTTTAACTTCAAATGAAAAGAAAAAGCTGTCAACTTATATTTTAAATCCACAGCTGCTTCTCTGTATTATAATTTTAATCTCAGAAATTAATATTGGAGAAGCAGAGGCACATGAAAGTTTCCTTCCTTTTGAAACCAGTTGAGATTTTCTGTTGCACCATTTCACAATATAGAGCTCAACCCAGCTCCAGACACGAATTTCAAAACAGTTTCTTGCACATTTTGCTATTTTCACAACCTGGAAGCACTAAATGGAAAAATTGAGAAAATTAAATGAAAGTGATTAGCAAAAAGCTTTTTAAGCTTATGACAGATGTAGCAGGCTGAACTACCAATTTTCTACACTTTGCACTTTAAAAAGCTCTAAACACGAACAAAATGTCAGCCATAATTTTCCTTAGATCTCATTTACTCAATTAGCAGGTCCTGCAAACACAGGTATCAGAAAGTGAAAACAAAAAAGTTTCTTGTTTCTTCTGCTGCATTCTATGGGAACCAAACCTGTACAGGTAAAGCACTGAACAATCACTGGAAAAGATGCATATTTCATTGTAATCATGTATGTATGTAAAAGAAGTTACTTAGCCTTAAATTTATTCATTTTAAAGTAAGCAAAAGTTAGGACCTCCTTGCAGAAGCACACCAACATGACTGTTAGACCTATTTTGAGCATAAAATATGAGCTTACTACTTGTTAAATATATCTTGAGGGGAGGGGATCAGACAACAGAAAAGCCATTCTGCCAGAAGGGGACAGATATCTCAGGACATAACATGCTTCTGTACCCAATGCAATTCTCACACATGCAGCACAATTGTGAATATACCAGCAACCCTCCCAATTAACCCCATTCAACTGAGCAAACACATTTTGCTGTTAAGTGAAGGAAGTTTTTGGTTGGTGGGTTTTAGATGCTTGTCTGTTTTACAGCACTGCTCCAGCTACTAGCTAACAAACGATTCCCTTCCCCACCCCAAGATTTCTCTTATTTAGAATATGAATCCTCCTGTAGAATTGGCCAATTTACAGATGCTGCAGGAGATGGAGTATCTAGGCAACACAGCTAAGACTGCTGGGACTGTTGGAGCTGGGAGCAAAGAAAATTACACATTTGTATAGTTGAAAAGACTGAAATATCCTTAAAATTGCATTTCCATTGAAGTCAGCAGAAAATAAAAGTGGAATAAAAAAACATCCACTGTAATTTGCTGGACATTATGACAGTGAAGCATTGTATTTAGGAATGTATTTACATAATAAGTATTTTGAATGTTGTTAGAACGGGGAATGGCGTATTATTTATCATCACTAGCAACAGCCACACGTCTAACTTCGAAGATTTCCTGTTTTTCAAAACTATTAAATTGCCTTTTAATTATTCTATTGTTGCAAAATACTTTTGTTGTTGTTGTTGTTGTTACCTGTAACAAAAATGTGATACTTCTTTTAGCTTGAATAATACATTCAACATAACTTCTTGGTTATTTTCAAGTAAACACTGTGATAATAGATCCCAGATTTAATAGTGTCATTTTCATGCAATTCTGTTAATACAGACCAACATTTAAAATGCTTGCTCAATACTTAAATATTTTATAGAGGTCTTAACAAGCTTTAAGGAGATGCCATATTCCATCATTATTGCTACACAGTTACCAGTGTATGTAGAATGAAAATCATACTGCACAACTATCTGAAATATACGTTTATTTCTGCCAGCAACAGAGCTGATAACTCTCAATAAGAAATTCTATTTTTCTTTAGGGGTTCTTAAACTCTACATTGACCCAGTCAACTTCTCTTCTGAGACCTTCAGTGAAGTCAGAAGAGACCCTGAGATCTTTCTTTACCCGATTGTGGTCCAGCTTATGCTGCAATCTCGCTACAAGTTAATATCCACACCCCTCCTTTAGCTCACAATATCCTACTTGCCTCTACCGTACATCATTTTCTGTCAGCTAAACCTCAAACTCTTCATATCAAACCTAAAATTCATGTACTTGTTGCAATGCTTTGTATGATTAATACCAACAGCTCTCAAGGTGCCTTGAAACATATGCCCATTAACCCAGAGTACTAATAACTTCTGACAGTCTTCCAAATCATTGTAAGCATTTTCTAAAAAGCATTTCTTCTCCCTCTCAGATGAAAATTCAAAGATGACGCACTGCATACATGTTACTTCTGACACTCAGTGTATAAGGTACAAAGGGAAGAGAAGTGGGTGGTTAATTTATTCTCCCAAAAAGCAAACACTGCAATGAACAGATTTCCACTAACACCATTCAATTAATTATCTTGGGGACAAAAGTATATATAATAGTCAGTTCCCCTTGGAAATTTGCATCCATAGCAATGAAAATAGTAATATTAATTTGAGCCTTGGATGGAAGAAATCTCAAAAGCATTTAATCCATTTGCTTATATTCATTCCACACTTAGATGTCACAATCCATAATTCAAAAAACCCAAGTGTGACTTCAAGGCTATTCTGCATATCCATTAGAAGTCCAAGGGGCTGTAGCATCATCTGCTTAACTAATGAATTCCATCTGCTGAATGCCAAGTCAAATAAAGAATAGACTGAGTACGAGCAGCATACTTATCTGAAACAAAGGTCCAGAAAGCTTAAACAAGACAGAATTTTAATCAGACATCTCAACTTAATTACACAACATACAGAAATCTTCAATTCAAAGGTAGCAATTATATACCTTGTAATTCTCTCTAAATAGGTACATTTGCAATCAAGTACCAAATTTATATCATAAAATCATAGGCCTGAAAGCCAAACAAACTGCAAACAGATTCCTGATGCTAAAATAATAAACATTCAATTCAAAACAATGATTAAAACCATAAACAATTCTAGCTTTATTCAGAAATGTCAGCTGTAACACTTCAGGTCACAATGGTACAGAGCCAACCCCTTTAATCTGCTGCCCTTTCAAAGTCGGCCAGGAGATCCATAAACATTGTATTCAATAAACCAATTGTTGTTGTTCTTCATTCATGTGGTGATGAACAGTAGTGGATACATCATTTGTAAATTGATGTTCTGATGCTTCATAGGCTGGTAACAGCCCAGGGTATCTGCATGACTGGCCTCACATCCTGACATTATGCCCTCTGAACTACACGACTTGGTTGCACTGTTGACAGTGTCAAAAGCTGCACTATTTCTTTGCTTTTTATGGATCACTTTCCTGATTTCACAGCCTTCACATTGTATTCCTTGCCTGAAACCATAGAAATAGAGATAAAATCTTTTCTAATAAGTACAAAACTGAGGTCTCACGTTCCACTGTAATACTGAGAAATATAGAAACACATCCAACATTGTCACTTGCAGTTAACATCTTTGCTAGAGATTTCTCATATTCTAACGTGACATATCGCGTAAGCTCAGAGTATCGGATCTGCAAGGACTCCAGCAGGAATCTGTGTCATATTCCTTTACTTGGTCTATTATTATTAATATAATCTCATCACTTTGAGGATGCTCATTAAAAAAGTTACCACAACTATTAGCAAAATGCACTTTTTTCATCTTCTTAAAGAAATTAATTGGCCACACAACTCTGTAGCAGAGAGATCTCAAATTTGGTCTCTTGTCTGCAGCCCATGTTGCATACCAAATAGAAGACAACTAGTTAGCTTGCAGTAGCTGCAGAAAGCAGTAAGAGTTGGATCCCTCTCAAAATAATTGAAACTTCTCTTGGAAGGTGTTAGAGAAGACCAGAGGATGCCATTTCGGGACAGAACAAACACTTCCACGGAAGCTGCAGTATGAATATAGAAGTCAACATGAAAGCAGATGAAAGGTTTTTTAAAAATTGAATTATGTAAGAAGTCCCATGCCAGTGGAACATTCCTAACTGTTCCAATAGAGTTCAAAAAGATATTTAGGTTTGTGTTCATGACTGGCACTGCAGAAGAAATGCAGTCTCCTTTCAAATATTGAATATTTGATTTTTCTCAATTTTTATTACAATATGTGCATTAAGCAGCTAAGATATGAATATATACATACAATTTAAATATAGTGAAATTAGAAGCTATTTCTGTCTTCCAAATTCCAGTACCATGTTCCTCATAAATAAAATCAGAATTCTTTCATCTATTTTCCATCACATTTTATCCTAAAAGAGTAAATAAAAGTATCTGTCTGCATTTTATATCTATATATGGAATATTGTATATGATTAAGAACAAAAAAGCCTATTAACTTTTAAGATCTTCAAAAGACTTAATTTTTCTAATATAATATGGGTGCAGAGATGGGTTAAAACTGCTCTTGCTTTCGAACTCTGTAGGGTCACCTACTGCTATAACTCTAGCTTGGACAAAGTTATTTTTTCAATTACTTGTGTCAGAACTGTGTTAGAAAACTATGTTAGAACCAGGCTACAGCTGAAGGCAACGTTCCAAGTCTTGCAGATTTCAGGACGTCAATCACAAGGGCAATCTCTTTTATCTTTACCTTTATAAGTCATAAATGCTCCTGATGACAGCAAGCTACTAAAATTCTAAGGAACATGGCTCATGAATCTATCAAAACAAGAAACACACATTTGGTGTATCTGATACCCAGAAATGTATTTTCAGCATGTCATTACATTTCCAGTATGACAAAGTAAAGCCACTTCTGAATAATTCTACAGAAGAGCAAGAACGTATTTAAAGAAAGAGATTGTGCACAATTCTGGAAAAAAAAATACCACTTTGTATACTAATAGTTAAGAAAGCCTATTAAGCCCTTTCCCTTTGTAATTTATGCAGGTACACAATGTAGATGCAACTCCCAAGTCACTGAAATCTCCACACTTGATGCTGCTGCGTGGGCAATGATATAAAGGTGCCAAGAGATTTAGCTAACACATCTGATGATGCTTTTCTTTTTACTGTAAGCATTCAGAAGGTTTACTGCAAAGTTTTCTACTGGGGAGAACATTCTCCCCCTACCCCAAGAAGTTTGAGACGAATCATTAATTTAAGGGAAATCTCTGATAAATTATATCATTTCACTTTCAGAAAGCACAATGATTAATTTTGCTGTGGTAGTGACAGGGAAATATTTGTGCTCGCGCACAGAAACATGATTAACTGAAATAGAACTTATTCTCAAACACTGCACTTACATTCTGAAAGTATCCACAAGTTTATCTAAAGAAAAGTAACTAAATAATTAAATAATCACATAGCTTGTATTTTTCTTTTTGAACATCTCCATCAATGCATTATATATAACAACATCAGCAGCCACATCATACTTTAAGCTGCAAAAATTGTTTCCTGAAGAGGAACAAAATAATTATAAATCAAAACATGCATGTAGTGATGGTAAAAGCATCAAAATTTTACCTGTTAGGCAGCAACATACAGTCAATGTCAGGTCTTTTTGTCCTGGGAATGGCATATAATGGATATCTATCTCCATGTCGAATCAATACTTGAACTGACACTAGCTTAAAATAATGGGGTGCATAACCTATAATGAAAAAAAAAGAAAAAGTAAAAAGTGAATGTTAAAAAAAAAGTGTGATGGAAAAAGTACATCTAAAGTCCAAGAGCTATACACAATATTATTCAAGCATTGGTCTCCAGTTTCATAATGCCTCTTCCTACTGTAACGAGCATCATGCAGCATGCTTCATTCAAAGTTTATTGATATATTAGCTTGTGATTTAATATTTGTCAGTGGGATATGTACATGAGGGATTTAATTCAAACTAACTGCTGCAGCCACTTTAAGGTAAATGTGTCTTCTAGTTCACTTGTAATAAACAGTATAAACTATTAACCATCCAAGACTCCCACTCTTTTAATTAAAGAATCACAGTTGAACACTGAGTGACAACAGAACCACTTCCAAAAGTCAAGAAATCAGAGAGAACACAAAAGAGAGAATAACAGTGCATTTTGAGCAGTTTGACAGAATGAATCCGTGAGTTGACATTTGCTGTACCTTGCTCCAAGCAATGAAAAACCAACAGTGCACAAAGTCATCAGTTCCACTAAGTCATCGTTTGCAAGCATGAAGCTTACCTTCCATGCTGCGCTCAGCAATGGTAGGAATATTGCAGTAAACATGAGCTTCGTAAACAGGATCTATTGCAGGAGGTTCTGTCAGCAAATCGGGCATTATTCTCTTTCGGCTCTTAGGGTTCAACCCATCTTCCTTGATAGGGTTCACTGGGATTAAATGCACTGAAAGACACAAAACACACATGATATACCTTTAAAATAATTTAGTGACATACAAAACTAAGCCTTTAAAACAAACTAAAGAGAAAACTGATTTTTGTTGCGAATTTGTCACATTTTTCCATAGTCAAGAGGACTCCAGAATTTAGCAACTTCAGTGCTTGTCTAAAACCACAGAAACCCACCTCAATTAAGAACAACTTGGCTTTTTGCACTCTGGATGCTGCTTTTTCTGTCAGTCTCTCAAGAAGCAAATAAGAGTGTGAACTGGAAAGAAAAGATCCATTACAGGTCCAGCTGTCCCTCACCACTTTCATTTAAAAACTTATATTGAAGGATACCATGCAAAAGACCATAGAGTTACAATGATAGTACAAGCGATTTGGTAAATGAAGTAATGGAGATCCTTTGACCGAGACTGAAGGAACTAGACTGCTCACCATGTTCCTTACAAATTATTTCCCCTTACTTGGCTACCTTGCCAGTCTTAAATAATCTAACTTCTTTCAAGAAAATATACACAGAGTACATTTCATAAAATGCAACTGAGATCACTATAATGAAAAAAGGTAATTTGAAAGAAATGCAGTTAATGCGCTTCAGACATGTATAAGCATGCCTCTCTAAAATCTGAATTTCAGGCCGCAGGTTTTACTGGCAAAGCCTTTTCAGGCTGCTATGATGTAAAAGCACTGGTGGATTTACAAGCCTTTCAAAACTGCACATGTAATAGTGAATGCTCCCCCCCCCCAACTCCTTCCCACCAGCTTTTTCTGGTATTTGGAGAGAATCAGATTTAGAGGTGAAAACAAGGAGGAAAACTGTTAGTATTTTTGCTACTATTTATCTTCGTGGGGAAGGGGAAGAAAAGACAAGAAAACAATTCATTGCACCTTGACTCTCAGAACTAACTTTAGAGGTGAATTTATTCTACAATATAGAGCTGTGTGCACAAAGAAAACCAAAGAAAATAGTGAAACATACACAGATTTTAAGACCACACAGCTGTTAACACAGCACAGGCTCTTCATTCTTACACTACAATGTGCTACTATAAATATTTTATTGTGATTTCTCTCTGCTTGTCAAAACCATAATTCAAGCACTTTCCGTAGCCTACTAGTATTGTTGACATCACTAATATCCACAAGGCACTGTGTATTACTTCAATCCTTTCCTTCAGCTGTTTCAAACTTTGCATGACTGCCTACAGGACTGGTCTGGGTGAGAACATTAAACTTTGGCCATTTAAACCATACGGCTCAGCTGCAATTGCAACTTTATTTATTTATTTATTTTCATTTCTTTTGGCTCCTTCCATTCTAAGACTGCTGTATATTAATGAAAGACACTGCAGACTGCTGATGAAATAAACTATTAGTAAGTCAGAGCCGTGGTTGTGTTTGTTAGAGGTTGGTGACTGTTTTGAAGGGCACTTGCAGCAAATCTGTGTTTGGAATATAAATCCCAAACCTAAGAAAGTATTGCAGTAGCTGCTGCCCTCTGCAAATAAACATTACAGTAAAGGGCCTAAAGAGTTTTAGGCCTAGAGTCCTAAAGGACATTACAGTAGTTATGTTATACTGGTCAAGTTTTCTATCCAGAAAAGGTCAGGAGCAAGAACTTTCAGCTTTGTGTTAACAATTTTCTCTATAGCAACCAACAGCATTGCTGCTGCTCATCTAACATCATAAAAACGGAGAGCTGGCTTTAGTACTCATGGATTTATTATAGCTCAGCTTTAACTCCTGAGTGTTTTGGATGACAGGAAAACAAACACCAGTAGCAAGAGCTCAGAACTCTTGTACTATAATTTGGTTAGAACATTCAAAAGCAGAATAAGGAACCTAATTTTTGATCCACGGCAAACACAAATAACAGAACAGAACACATCTTTGCATAGATGCCACTAGCTATGACACAGATGTCCATATTTTCTTATTGAGATCAACTGCCTAGCATTCATGAGATCAAATATTTGATTTACAGATAGCAGTCTCATTTCTCATCAACCTAGTTGAAGTACTTCAACTCTACCAGGCAAATTTAAGAGCAGGAAGCACTTAACCTTATGGAAAAGAAGCTACTCAAAATATTGCAAATTAAATTACAAGTACCAATTGCACCCACAGGAATATCACAATATGTTTAGTTTACAAGACCCTCTGACAACAGCACTCTCTAAAGTCACCACAGCAGTTAAGGGTGCAAAATATTACTTGAGGACCAGAAATTGAATCACAGATTAGGAACAACAATAGTTAACATAATTACAAAAAAGTTGATAAAACGTGCCCTTAATTTCTAAATGATGTTCCTAAGAACAATTATTGATTACTTCATAACAGCTGGTAAATATTTCCCTTGTTGTTTAGTGAATAAGCTTGGATTATGCCAGGGAGAAAGAAGGAACAGACTCCCCAACCCAAACTGCTACCAGCTTGTTCTCTTCCAAGTACATCAGACAGGGATTGAGTTCAAGCTTCTAAATTTGAATCTAACTGTGGCACAACCATATTATCTTCATCTCTGAAGGTATTTGTCTTAAATAACTCAAATTGTTCATGGGTTTCATCATCAATAAGATCAAAAACTTCTAGACACCCAAGCAAGCACTGCCACTGCATGTAGTATTTACTTTCAACACTTGTGCAATTACATTTATCAGAAAAAAATAAACCAAACCATCTACACAAATACCTGGGTCTTCTATTTAACTACATTAAAAAAAAACAAAAACAAAAAAAAACACCCACATAAGAACTGGACACCAGTATTTAGTATTTAGCCAGTCCACTGGAAATCTCCAAAAATGTATAGATACATACTTATTTAAAAAGGCAGGAAAAACTAGACAGTAGACAAATGAATTCCAGTTGGAAAGATGCTTTCTGTTGGCTCAGCTTTAGTAGGTTGATCCAAAGAGCCCACCCAGTAAGAATGTTCTTCCTGTTTCACTGGAAGCCCAATTTGTGGTTTCCTTCTGGTAGCAGATGCATCACACAGAGCTGCTACTCAAAGCTCTCTGCAGATCAGACGGTCTCCCTGTATCCCAGTATTCCACTGCTGCATCAGTCCCACTACTGTCTCCCAGGTGGAGTTTGTGGTCCATTTGTAGCTAACACATCTACACATCCACAAGTCCTACCAGATTGGAATAGCTCAGAGTAGGAAAAAATACCATATGTATGGAACTGAACATTATATTTTTTCAAGCTCTCTCCTTCTAACTGTAAATCACTATAAGTCCAGAACTCTAATATGCAGTTTTCATATGGCTTTTTATAGCTTAGCACTATTTTATATGACTTGTTCTATTAGTTCAACATGCAGTTGCTCAAAGCAGAAGTCTGACAACGCCAATACAATCATACTTAAATCTTTGATTAAGAAAGTTTTTGAACAAGATCTCTACACTGCTATACCTTTCAAAACTCATGTTTTACAACAACAGGAATATAACAATGTAAAACGGATTAAACACATGATTTTGATCTATGTCCTTCTCCCACACCCACAGCAGTTAATGAAATACATCTGAAAGATA